>NC_068935.1:99474894-99794943 GCF_023091745.1 Budorcas taxicolor | reverse complement strand
AATGTTGAATTTTAGAAATGAGCTAGTGACTTGTTCTGTTTATTGCCAAAATATGTTTGTTATTATAGGAGTTCTATAATCCATATGGGTTGTTGTTAAATTCTTAAATTTGTCACTGTTCAACTTGCAATTTCTAAAGATAAACTACAGTATCGTTTCATCTAAGAGAAAATCAGTTTAGATAAAAATGAGTTAATAGTCATAATAAGGGTAGGGGGGACTGTCGGGTAGCTTAGAATGACAGGAGCCAAACGTGAAATCTTAAAACCACTGAGATGGGTTTTGACTCTGAACTGAACTTCCTCACAACACTTGGATAACTAAAGCTCTTCAGATAACCAGCATTTAATAGCAATTCTTCATTCAAATTGTTCTGATTCTTTACAAAGGCAAATGTATACCACTTAGAAAAATCATTCTCCAGAAGGGCAGAAACAGAGAAGAGCTTCAGCTGCCCACTTGGCAAATAGCAGTCCTCCTTGAGAAATTAAAATGAACCCACATTTTAGGGAAAACATTTGAATTAGGAAATTTAATTTTGCCAGCCAAAGCACATACTTAAGTCTAGGAGTCCCATTACTGGATGAGAAATTCCATTTTTAAAATGGAAAATCACTTTTGAAAACTAAATCAATGAAAAGAGGCCTAGTATACTCCAGACTTCTCTAGTTTCCTTTGTGCCTGTTTATGAGGATCCAGAAAATTCAGCTGGTTCTTCACCATCTGGTTCTCAGTTCAGAAGTCTCCTCCACAGAGAAGCCTTCCCTGACCACCAATTTGTAAGTGTTCACCTCACCTAAGAGGAAAAAAATCCTTGGTTTACTATTTTTATTTCATCCTAGCACTTAGCCTTGTTTAAGATTGTATTGTTAATATAATGTGTTCATTGGTTATCTTCCCCACTAGGTTGTAAGTTTACATGCTTGTGATTCTCCTTCACACTGTACATACACCTGATGTTAGAAAAGTGCCTGGAATAGAGCAGGCACTCAGCAAAGATTTCTTGGAATAATGTGAATGAATAACTGACTTTATTAACAACTGGCAGTAAATGATAATATCTGAGCAAAGGGGCAGATACTAGTAAGAGAATAGAAAATTAAGCCATCCTAGTCTAGCACTCCTGTTTAATTTACAAGGCAAGGCAAGGCAAGGTTGAAAGGCCACGTATATTCTGCCAGTAGATGTCATCGATAATAAAAGGAATAAATAAAAAAGATCAAGCCCTACCAGGGACTTGACAGTTCTTATTTCCTATGAATAATACTGAGTATACCATAGATTTCTTTGCTGGGAATCTAGTCATTTGAGAAAAAGAAAGCTGTAGCTAAAGTGCTTCGCTTTCCTTAGAACAAAAGAAGTTGATGCAATGTTAAAGGTGCGATTTAATTATATTATGCAAGACAGAAAACATTCAAAAATTAAGCCAGTGTTTTGAGGTAGGAAGGTTTTTTTTTTCATTTAATGTATGCTTTAGATAGACATTGTTCACAGTGTGTCCCTCAACCCACTGGAGCCCTGAGCTTTTGATAAACAATTTTAGGAAAGAGGGTTTCATGGACACACATATTTGGTAAACAATGAGTTGTACAAAGTTTCTCAGATTTCTTTTTATCTCACATGTTCTGTGATATACCAACACAAGCCACAAATACCCAAAAAGGTGTTTCTTAAAGTTGTGCTGTGCTTAGTTTAGTTGCCAGTTGTGTCTTTGTGACCCCATGGACTGTAGCCCACCAGGCTCTTCTGACCATGGGGATTCTCCAGGCAAGAATACTGGAGTGGGTAGCCTATCCCGAAATGGCAACCCACTGCAGTATTCTTGCCTGGAAAATCCCATGGACAGAGGAGCCTGGTGGGCTACAGTCCATGGGATTGCAAATAGTCAGACACAACTGAGCACACATGCATGCACAGCACAATTCAGTGAGCTCAAGTTCTTTAGAAACACAAGCTTGGGAAACACAGCCTTAGTCACACTCTTGATGTTGTGATGCCCTTATCACACTTTGTACAAATCTCTACTCATGACATTCTAACATCCTCTTTCATTTACCTTTCTCACAACATAAGATCTGTGGAGAACACAGTGTCATCAATCTGATCCTAGCAAAGTGACATTACCAAGTGGGCACTTTAAAAACAAGTGTAAATGAATGTTTGCATTTGTAAGCACAAAATCAGTAAGACAAATAGGATATACACATATTAAAGTTCTGTTCAAAAAAAAAAAATCTCCTTTTTACATGGAGAAAATACTTTTCTTAACCTGCTCATCTCCCTCTACATTTTTGATGACAAATGCATAGACTATACTCTGCAGTGTTTCTAACATGTGAGAGCCTTGCCATTATTTCTTTAGGAATGGAAGTGAGCAATAGTCTTTTCTGAGTGTAGTATATCCAGAGTGGCAGAAGTCAAAAATCACAATCTTTCTTTTACTTATTTCATGAAAGCAGTAACGAACACTTTATCTGTTAATGTTATTAGTTAAAAATTAAAAGGAAAAAAAAAGAAAGAAACAAAAAAATAATGAAAAACAAGGGAAAAAAAACACAAAAAATCCCACAAAACAAAAACAAACATCATGATCCAGATGTGCAAAATTTGAGCAGTTTGTAAGTCGTTTTCATTAAAGTCATAGATAGTTCATTGAATTGCAGAGATTGATTATTTAGCATTCATGTTTGTATGGCACTTGGTTTGTCTACTGTCCTGTTCTAGAAGTTCAGAGAGCCATGAAGGTAGCCAGGGATCTAGAATTTCAGTTTGTCATAAGTGGTCCCTGGGCCATCAGTCAGTCCAGAGTCACCAGGTCTCTCATGCCCATTAATGGACTGGGCTCTCTGAACCTTGGCAGTCCTTCCACACTGCACATCAATATTTCACTTCACTTAACTTTTAGAAAGGCAGTTATTTCTATCTTTAAAGCTCAAAAGGAACAAATTGCCCACTTTGTCTTGGGAGATGGGAGGATTCTGTTTCTTCAGCTGGTCTTTATTCATATCTGACATCAAAATGAGTACCTGCTTATTGTGGAATTTTTGAGACTACTAAAGAGCACATACAGGGAAAAAAAGTTCAGAATCCTACTACTAGGAAACAGTTTAACAACTGAAGTAGCTCTCTAGAGGTTTCCCCTAACATTTCCATAGTTTTGGCCAGTTCCAGCATTGTACTCCTTGAGTCAGCTTTACTAATTAGTATTTACTATAAAATTCATTTTGCATCATAATTAGCATAAGCAGTGCATTTTACTTCCTCTGAATTTGTGATTTAAATGCATTATTTTGTGTATTATGGTTTGCTTCCCTGAGCAGCAAACTAGAAGTGTGTTAATTCTGTTGTATGTTTTTAAGACTCAACTCTTTGATCTCTTGTTCAGATCTTTTCTGCTTACTGATTTATAAAATGCTGCTTTTAAGTTTTGTTTTTTCCTTCAGTTCTTGGGTATCTGTTTTTTTGGTACTTTTTTCTAATGCCTTAAGTTTAATTTGGGGGGGAAGACAAAGTATTAAACACCACAGATTTGCTTTAATTATAACTCTGCTATAGCGATAGGATTTTTATTTTAATGATGTTTATTTTTCCACTAAAAATTAATACATATGCATTACACAAATGTGAAAATAGGAACAGAAAGAAGTATAGGATATTTCCACTGCCCCAAACCCACTGTTTTATTAATGTCTTTTCTTAACATAATTGTGATTCTATGTCAAATTATATATACTTTCTAAAAAATTGTATTTTCCTTATTATGTCAAATTATATATATATATTTTTTAAATGCATATGTTTTCATGCCTGTACTCACTGAAGATTTATATGCCATAAAATCCCACCACCAATCTATATACAATGTTCATGTGTATGTTGATTAAGCAGAGTTAAAGAAAGAATATTTACAGGTCCAAGAGATTTCAATTCTATTCATTGTTTTTAATTTGTAAAGAATTGTCAGTTCAAGTGTTAATTCCAAAAATTAACATCTATTGGAACAATGCCCTTGAATGGACAAAAATAATGTGTTTTTTTCTTTTTATATCCCTATCTTGCATTTGTCATTTTACTGTTTATTGTGCTTTTATCTTTCAATAAACATTTAAAATATTTACAATCTGTTTTCAACTTTATTTATATTTTGTAATTTACTCATACGTTTGTTTCCATTGCTTACCATTAACCCTTTTATTTTATGACTTCCCCCAAGGTTGAACCATTTAATTTGCTTTATGATTGGCTGGAGTTCAAGCAACTTTCTCAGGAAAAGACTGTGGGTGGCATGTTTATGAGAAATCATATATCTGAGAAAATCTTTCTGCTGCTTTCATTAATAGTACCTTGGCTGAGTCTAGAACTTTTGGGTCACATACATTTTCCTCTAAAAGTTAGAGACAGTGCTTCACTGTCTCCTGGTATTTAATTTGCATACCATTCTGATGTCAACTTCTCTTTATTTGGAGGGTTAAACTTTTTCTCTCAGGATGTCAGGTAATTTCTTTGCTTTGCCCTTGAAATTAACATAAAAAAATACCAGACTATATCTGCTTATTGGTCTCTCTTTTATTATTTTCTCTGGTACACACTAAGCATTCAGTCTATAGATCTGTGACTTTTTATAGCTAAGAAAGTTGGTTTTATTATTTTCTTATAGTATGCTTAATTGATTTGATTGCTTTTAATCTAGCTTTTAATTCTTTAGGAGCAACTGTCTATATTATTGGAGAAGGCACGGGCACCCCACCCCAGTACTCTTGCCTGGAAAATCCCATGGACAGAGGAGCCTGGTGGGCTGCAGTCCATGGGGTCGCTAAGAGTTGGACACAAATGAGCGACTTCACTTTCACTTTTCACTTTCATGCATTGGGGAAGGAAATGGCAACCCACTGGTGTTCTCGCCTAGAGAATCCCAGGGACGGGGGATCCTGGTGGGCTGCCATCTGTGGGGTCACAGAGTCGGACATGACTGAAGCGACTTAGCAGCAGCAGCAGCAGTCTATATTATAGGAGCTTCACCTTTTGTGCAACCTTTCATTACCTATCTCACTGCTCTCATATCTGACCTTTCCCTCTGCATTCTGGGAGAATTTCTCAAGTTTGCCTCTTCCATATCATTTTCTCCAGTTTCTTTTCTTTCTTTCTTCTTTTTTTTTTTTTTTTTTTTTTTACTATATATAGTGCTTTTTAGTTTCCTCACATTTCTTCCTCCTTTAGTGAACTCCCTTTGCCTTTTCACCTACGGGCTCATTCAGCAATATTTTAAATGTATTCTCTTGTTCTCTTTTCTCCTTCTAACCTTCACTTCAGTTTGCTTTAACCACTTTGTTTCATATACTTCTTTCCACTTAATAGGAAGCACAAAGCAAATTATCAAAAATATTCATTTTCTTATGGAAAACATCTTTTTAAAATAAATATTTCTCTTCCTCTGCCCCTTAAATACTATGTTCTCCATTTATGTTACAGAGCCTTTTCAGAAACCTTCTGTTGGGTTTCTTTGTTCATTCTTGAATAAAGAGCAGTATATCCAG
This sequence comes from Budorcas taxicolor, assembly GCF_023091745.1. Lineage (NCBI taxonomy): Eukaryota > Metazoa > Chordata > Mammalia > Artiodactyla > Bovidae > Budorcas > Budorcas taxicolor. Next base: position 99,789,409 of record NC_068935.1, on the reverse strand, counting down.
ACTGATGTTTTTCTAAATCTAGGGTGGGGAGGTCGTCTTTCCTTCCTTCACTGCCAGTTCCAATGTTCTGATTCCTCCTGTCAGTAGGAAGCTGGTTGATAGAAATTCATACACAGCCTATTAAAAGAAGCAGGGGCCATGGAGAGTCCTTGCAGGAAAAACTTCAGGTTTTTCCATGCAAGCATTTTATAAATTGACCCGACTTCCACTCTGGGAACAGAGTGTGTATAGCCAGTCCATGTTCATTGCCTGCCACATCAGAGCAACGCCCTAATGCAGGGATTGCTTTTTCCCTGCAGTGTGACTATTACTCATTGGGCCTCCTAGTAACACTCTTAATCCATCAATAGCTATGAAAGTAAGCCCAGTGGAAGTCCCTACAGATTGTCAGAACTCCACAACTCCATTCTTGTCACTTCCTTAGGAAGTGAAATTTCACACTGGTTTTAGTATAATTCTTCAAAATGACTTCACCTGCACTGTATCCAGTGGAAATTCTTCACCATTTGCAGCATGAAGATGGAACTTCTCCCTGGCCTCCAACACTATTATGGACTCTCCACTGCTTGTCAGCCTTTTGGCTAAGATGAAGTGTGACTTCTCCATATTTAAAAATTTTGCAGTCATTTTATTTGGGATTGTGAAGATGGAGATGTTCATCTAAACATCAATGCCCAAGTTATAACCTCACACCAAATTCTCATTTTTTCCTCATTTCTTTTTTGATAGATTTATGTTCCTGTGGATACTGTGTTCAGATAGGCATATCTTATTTTAGAAAATTCAAGTTATACAAATCTGAATCTCATTTAGCTGAACATAAGAGATGGTCAATAAAGGTAAATTCAATAACTAAATAAAAATACAAACTAGAGAAAGATAATTTCTAGAAATTTTTATATGATAAAAAATCATAAATCAATTTATGCTCCAAATTTTTTTGGTCTGATGGGATTTATTTTTTTAATATAAATTTATTTTAATTGGAGGCCAATTACTTTACAATATTGTATTGGTTTTGCCATATATTGACATGAATCCGCCATGGATGTACATGTGTTCCCCATCCTGAATGCCCTTCCCACCTCCCTCCCTATACCATCCCTCTGGGTCATCCCAGTGCACCAGCCCCGAGCACCCTGTATCATGCTTTGAACCTGGACTGATGATTCATTTCACATATGATAATATACATGTTTCAATGCCATTCTCCAAAATCATCCCACCTTCACCCTCTCCCACAGAGTCCAAAACATTGTTCTATACATCTGTATCTCTTTTGCTGTCTCACACACAGGGTTATCATTACCATTTTTCTAAATTTGATATATATGCATTATTATACTGTATTGGTGTTTTTCTTTCTGGCTGACTTCACTCTGTATAATAGGCTCCAGTTTCATCCACCTCATTAGAACTGATTCAAATGTATTCTTTTTAATGGTGGAGTAATACTCCATTGTGTATATGTACCACAGCTTGCTTATCCATTCATCTGCTGATGGACATCTAGGTTGCTTCCATGTCCTGGCTATTGTAAACAGTGCTGTGATGAACATTGGGGTACATGTGTCTCTTTCAATTCTGGTTTCCTTGGTGTGTATGCCCAGCAGTGGGATTGCTGGGTCATATGGCAGTTCTAATTACAGTTTTTTAAGGAATCTCCACACTGTTCTCCATAGTGGCTGTACTAGTTTGCATTCCCACCAACAGTGTAAGAGGGTTCCCTTTTCTCCACATCCTCTCCAGCATTAATTGCTTGGAGACTTTTGGATTGCAGCCATTCTGACTGGTGTGAAATGGTACCTCATAGTGGTTTTGATTTGCATTTCTCTGATAATGACTGATGTTGAGCATCTTTTCATGTGTTTGTTAGCCATCTGTATGTCTTCTTTGGAGAAATGTTTATTTCTTTGCCCATTTTTTGACTGGGTCATTTATTTTTCTGGAATTGAGCTACAGAAGTTGCTTGTATATTTTTGAGATTAATTCTTTGTCACTTGCCTGGTTTGCTATTATTTTCTCCCATTCTGAAGGCTGTCTTCCCACCTTGCTTATAGTTTCCTTTGTTGTGCAGAAGCTTTTAATTTTAATTATGTCCCATTTGTTTATTTTTGCTTTTATTCCCAGTATTCTGAGAGTTGGGTCATAGAGGATCCTGCTGTGATGTATGTTGGAGAATGTTTTGCCTATGTTCTCCTCTAGGAGTTTTATAGTTTCTGGTCTTACATTTAGATCTTTAATCCATTTTGAGTTTATTTTTGTGTATGGTGCTAGAAAGTGTTCTAGTTTCATTCTTTTACAAGTGGTTGACCAGTTTTCCCAGCACCACTTGTTAAAGAGATTGTCTTTGCTCCATTGTATATTCTTGCCTCCTTTGTGAAAGATAAGATGTCCGTTGGTGTGTGGATTTATCTCTGGGCTTTCTATTTTGTTCCATTGATCTATATTTCTGTCTTTGTGCCAGTACCATACTGTCTTGATGACTGTGGCTTTGTAGTAGAGCCTGAAGTCAGGCAGGTTGGTTCCTCCAGTTCCATTCTTCTTTGTCAAGATTGCTTTGGCTATTCGAGGTTTTTTGTATTTCCATACAAATTGTGAAATTATTTGTTCTAGCTCTGTGAAAAATACCATTGGTAGCTTGATAGGGATTGCACTGAATCTATAGATTGCTTTGGGTAGTATACTCATTTTCACTATATGGATTTTTCCAATCCATGAACACGGTATATTTCTCCATCTGTTAGTGTCCTCTTTGATTTCTTTCTTCAGTGTTTTATAGTTTTCTATATATAGGTCGTTTGTTTCTTTAGGTAGATATATTCCTAAGTATTTTATTCTTTTCGTTGCAATCATGAATGGAATTCTTTCCTTAATTTCTTTTTCTATTTTCTCAGTATTAGTGTATAGGAATGCAAGGGATTTTTGTGTGTTGATTTTATATCCTGCAACTTTACTATATTCATTGATTAGCTCTAGTAATTTTCTGGTGTAGTCTTTAGGGTTTTCTATGTAGAGGATCATGTCATCTGCAAACAGGGAGAGTTTTACTTCTTTTCCAATCCGGATTCCTTTTATTTCTGTTTCTGCTCTGATTGCTGTGGCCAAAACTTCCAAAACTAAAGTGGTGAGAGTGGGCACCCTTGTCTTGTTCCTGACTTTAGGGGAAATGCTTTCAATTTTTCACCATTGAGGATAATGTTTGCTGTGGGTTTGTCAAAGATAGCTTTTATTATGTTGAGGTATGTTCCTTCTATTCCTGCTTTCTGGAGAGTTTTTATCATAAATGGATGTTGAATTTTGTCAAAGGCCTTCTCTGCACCTATAGAGATAATCATATGGTTTTCATTTTTCAATTTGTTAGTGTGGTGTATTACATTGATTGATTAGCAGATATTGAAGAATCCTTGCATCCCTGGGACCAAAGCCCACTTGGTCATGATGTATGATTTTTTTAATGTGTTGTTGAATTCTGTTTGCTAGAATTTTGTTAAGGATTTTTGCATCTATGTTCATCAGTGATACTGGCTTGTAGTTTTCTTTTTTGTGGCATCTTTGTCAGGTTTCGGTATTAGGGTGATGGTGACCTCATAGAATGTGTTTGGCAGTTTACCTTCCTCTGCAATTTTCTGGAAGAGTTTGAGTAGGATAGACATTAGCTCTTCTCTATGTTTTTGGTAGAATTCAGCTGTGAAGCCGTCTGGTCCTGGGCTTTTGTTTGCTGGAAGATTTCTGATTACAGTTTCAATTTCTGTGCTTGTGATGGGTCTCAAGATTTTCTATTTCTTCCTGGTTCAGTTTTGGAAAGTTGTACTTTTCTAAGAATTTGCCCATTTCTTCCAAGTTGTCCATTTTATTGGCACATAGTTGCTGATAGTAGTCTCTTATGATCCTTTGTATTTCTGTGTTGTCTGTTGTGATCTCTCCATTTTCATTTCTAATTTTATTGATTTGATTTTTCTCCCTTTGTTTCTTGATGAGTCTGGCTAATGGTTTGTCAATTTTATTATCTTTCAAAGAACCAGCTTTTGGCTTTGTTGATTTTTGCTATGGTCTCTTCTGTTTCTTTTGCATTTATTTCTGCCCTAATTTTTAAGATTTCTTTCCTTCTACTAACCCTGGGGTTCTTCATTTCTTCCTTTTCTAGTTGCTTTAGGTGTAGAGTTAGGTTATTTATTTGACTTTTTTCTTGTTTCTTGAGGTATGCCTGTATTGCTATGAACCTTCCCCTTAGCACAGCTTTTACAGTGTCCCACAGGTTTTGGGTTGTTGTGTTTTCATTTGCATTCGCTTCTATGCATATTTTGATTTCTTTTTTTATTTATTCTGTGATTTGTTGGTTACTCAGCAGCGTGTTGTTCAGCCTCCATATGTTGGAATTAATAGTTTTTCTCCTGTAATTGAGATCTAATCTTACTGCATTGTGGTCAAAAAACATGCTTGGAATGATTCAATTTTTTTGAATTTACCAAGGCTAGATTTATGGCCCGGGATGTGATCTATCCTGGAGAAGGTTCCATGTGTGCTAGAGAAAAAGGTGAAATTCATTGTTTTGGGGTGAAATGTCCTATAGATATCAATTAGGTCTAACTGGTCTATTGTATCATTTAAAGTTTGTGTTTCCTTGTTAATTTTAATTTTCTGTTTAGTTGATCTATCCATAGGTATGAGTGGGGTATTAACATCTCCCACTATAATTGTGTTATTGTTAATTTCCCCTTTCATACTTGTTAGCATTTGTCTTACATATTGTGGTGCTCCTATGTTGGGGGCATATATATTTATAATTGTTATATCTTCTTCTTGGATTGATCCTTTGATTATTATGTAGTGTCCTTCTTTTTCTCTTTTCACAGCTTTTGTTTTAAAGTCTATTTTATCTGATATGAGTATTGCTACTCCTGCTTTCTTTTGGTCTCTATTTGCTTGGAATATCTTTTTCCACTCTTCACTTTCAGTCTGTATGTGTCCCTTGTTTTGAGGTGGGTCTCTTGTAGACAGCATATATAGGGGTCTTGTTTTTGTATCCATTCAGCCAGTCTTTGTCTTTTGGTTGGGGCATTCAACCAATTTACATTTAAGGTAATTATTGATAAGTATGATCCGATTGCTATTTACTTTATAGTTTGGGGTTTGAGTTTATACACCCTTTCTGTGTTTCCTGCCTAGAGAAGATCCTTTAGCATTTGTTGAAGAGCTGGTTTGGTGGTGCTGGATTCTCTCAGCTTTTGCTTGTCTGTAAAGCTTTTGATTTCTCCTTCATATTTGAATGAGATCCTTGCTGGGTACAGTAATCTAGGCTGTAGGTTATTTTCTTTCATCACTTTAAGTATGTCCTGCCATTCCCTCCTGGTCTGAAGAGTTTCTATTGAAAGAACAGCTGTTATCCTTATGGGAATCCCCTTGTGTGTTATTTGTTGTTTTTCCCTTGCTGCTTTTAATATTTGTTCTTTGTGTTTGATCTTTGTTAATTTGATTAATATGTGTCTTGGGGTGTTTTGCCTTGGGTTTATCCTGTTTGGGACTCTGAGTTTCTTGTACTTGGGTGGCTATTTCCTTCCCCATTTTAGGAAAGTTTTCAACTATTATCTCCTCATGTATTTTATCATGGTCTTTTTTTTTTTTTGTCTTCTTCTTCTGGGATTGCTATGGTTTGAATGTTGGGGTGTTTAACATTGTCCCAGAGGTCTCTGGGATTGTCCTCATTTCTTTTAATTCGTTTTCCTTTTTCCTCTCTGATTCACTTATTTCTACCATTCTATCTGCTACCTCACTTATCCTATCTTCTGCCTCCGTTATTCTACTGTTGGTTCCCTCCAGAGTGTTTTTGATCTCATTTATTGCATTATTCATCATATATTGACTCTTTTTAATTTATTCTAGATCCTTGTTAGACTTCCCTGGTGGCTCAGATGGTAAAGCGTCTGCCTACAATGTGGGAAACCCAGGTTCAAATTCTGGGTTGGGAAGATCTCCTGGGGAAGGAAATGGTAACCCACTCCAGTATTCTTGCCTGGAAAATCCCATGGATGGAGGAGCCTGGTAGGCTACAGTCCACGGGGTTGCAAAGATTCGGACATGACTAAGCGAGTTCACGTCTTAGGTCCTTGTTAAACTTTTTTTGTATCTTCTCAATCCTTGTCTCCAGGCTATTTATCTGTAACTCCATTTTGTTTTCAAGATTTTGGATTATAATCACTATCATCATTTGGAATTCTTTATCAGGTAGATTCCCTATCTCTTCCTCTTTTGTTTGGTTTGCCGAGCATTTATCCTGTTCCTTTACCTTCTGGATATTTCTCTGCCTCTTGTTTATATTGCTGTGTTTCGTGTAGCCTTTTGGTATTCTGGCAGTTTGTGGGGTTCTCTTTATTGTGGAGTTTCCTTGCTGTGGGTGGGGTTGGACAGGTGGCTTGTCAAGGTTTCCTGGTTAGGGAAGCTTGTGTTGGTGTTCTGGTGGGTGGAGCTGGATTTCTTTTCTCTGGAGTGTAATGAAGTGTCCAGTAATGAGTTATGAGATGTCAGTGGGTTTGGTGTGACTTTGGGCAGCCTGTATGTTGAAGCAAAGGGCTATGTTCCTGTGTTGCTGGAGAATTTGCATGGTATGTCTTGCTCTGGAACTTGTTGGCCCTTGGGTGGTGCTTGGTTTCAGTGTAGGTATGGAGGCGTTTGATGAGCTCCTATCAATTAATGTTCCCTGGAGTCAGGAGTTCTCTGATGTTCTCAGGATTTGGAGTTAAGCCTTCTGCCTCTAGTTTTCAGTCTTATTCTTACAGTAGCCTCAAGACTTCTCCATCTGTCACTTCCAGGGTGGTTCCCTCTGTTTTAGCTTCTTTTGTTTGCTGGTCTCTTCAGTGTCAAATTTCCACCCTGACACAAGGGGACGGTAGTGGACACTTTCTTAGGCTCACTTGTTCAGTCGTGCTGTGGGGAGGGAGGAACACTGCAAACAAATATCACTGGTGTGTGTGGGGAGTGCTCACAGTGTCTCAGCCACACTGGGTTTACTCCTGCTCACGGGGTGTGTGTTTTCCCTGTCTACACTGCTTAGGCTCGAAGTTGCTCTGCTGGGAACTATCTGAGGCCAGCCCTGGGTTGTGTGCACTTCCCAGGCCTAAGCTGCTCAGGTTCAAGTTCTCGGGTACTCCTCAAAGGCGCAGACTTGGTTGGGCCTGCGTTTTGTGCCCTTCCCAGGTCCGAGCAGCTCGGGTGACCAGGTGTTTGGCGAGCGTGGTCGCTGCAACTTATCAACCTCCCCCGTCCCTGCCGCTCAGTTTTCTGGGTGTACAACCAGCACACCTTCTCAGGTGGATGTCGACCGTCCAGAATCCCAAGAAGTCTTGGTTAGCAACGAAGCTTGCTTGCGGTTTGGTATAGGATGCCTCTCTGGGGCCGTGATTGCACCCTTCCGGCTCTGGCTGCCCTTGCCTGCCTGTCTCCAGCGGGGGATGGGCCAGTCCACAGCCAGCTATCTCTGCTCAGTCCTTTGTTCTGTGAGCTGGCCTGGAGGTGTCTTCGGTTAGGGCTTTTCACTGGAGAGCTATCCCACAGTCTGGTTTGCTATCTCAAGTTAGTTTCCTCAGATTGCCCATGGGGCATTCAGGCCCGGTCCTTACTCTAAGCAATGCAGCCTGTGCCTCCTTGCCCAGCCCCCGCTTGCTAGTGGTGGATGCGGGCATCTGAGCTGCTTCTCCACTGGGAGTTACCACTGGGCATGTAATCTATGGGTTTTAATTATTTATCTATTTTTTCTCCCAGTTATGTTGCCCTCTGAGGTTCCAAGGCTTGCCACAGACCTGGCAGTGAGAGTGTTTCCTGGTGTTTGGAAACTTCTCCCTTTTTTAAGACTTCCTTCCTGGGACGGATCTCCGTCCCTACCGCTTTTGTCTCTCTTTTTATCTTTTATATTTTTTCCTACCTCCTTTTGAAGACAGTGGGCTGCTTTTCTGGGTGCCCGATGTACTCTGCCAGCATTCAGAAGTTGTTTTGTGGAATTTACTCAGTTTTCAAATGTTCTGATGAATTTGTAGGGGAGAAAGTGGTCTCCCTGTCCTATTCCTCCACCATCTTGGGACCGCCCTATGGTCTGGTTTTCTTGACTAAATATAGGGTGGATTTAAAATGAAATGCATCTACATGGACAGGATAAGCCTTCATCAAACTTATTTTTACTTGTTTGTTTCTTCTTGAGACCTGATTTTATGGTGCATAAAGGGGGGAAAGGGGGAGAAAAAGATGGTGGTGGAGTAGGTGGAGGTGGAGTACATCTCTCTCCTCAGATACATCAGAAATACACCTTCAGACACAGAAGTGCATGCAGAATAGAAGCTGAGAGTGGACAAGAGTACCTGACCAGTGGAAAAGAATATACAGAACCATGCAAAATTTGGTAGAATGAAGGAACTGGGCACAAACAGGAGTGTTAGTACAAAGGGACCTGCCCTCAGTGGGTGGGGGAACTGAAGCAGGGATCTGATCCCCAAATTGGGGCAGTTGTCTGAGTCAGAGGAGAAACATTTAAGGCTGAGAGTGAAACAGCTGATCTGTGGCACCCTAAATGGAATGAGAATCAGACAGTCCTTGCCACAGCCATACACACCCAGGACAGGAATACAGGTCTCCTGGAAGGGGCAGTGGCTGGGAGCTGGAGTTTAGGGATTGTGGAACAATCCCAGAGCAAGGGCTGCTGTTGACTGCAGAGAGATGGATCTAGGGGATGTGAGGGAGGAGTTCATGGTGGGAAATGCCTGTGGAGGAAAGCCAGGCACACATGGAAGCAAGGCCATACTACTAAGTCACGCATAGTGGGTGGAGCTATCACCATAGCCTCTCCCCTCACCCAGGCCAGCACCTGCAGTTGAACAACAGAGAGGCTGGCCCATCAAATGCCTGATGCAGTGAACTGCAGAGTAGGACCCCACCGAGGGTGACCCTTTAAGTGCCTGATGTGCCAATCTACAGAGTAGGACCCCAGCCAGGGGGGGCCCTCTATGTGCCTGAATGGGCAGAGCTATGGAGAAAGACTGGCCAAAGAGGCCTTTTGATCAACAGCTACAAAAGACTGGAAAAAAGACTCATAGGGCCATAACACCTGTGTCAGAGGCAGTCCGTGTGCCTGCACACTTGGTGCCGCTAGGGTCCCCACAAGCCAAGCAGCTGTACCAACTTCACGCTTAACTCTCACTGGGCCAGAGCTACCACAGGCAAAAAAATGTCTTGCATCTATGCGTGTAGGGTCACTTCGGTCAGGTCCAACTCTGTATAACTCTGCAGGCTGTGGCCTGCCAGACTTCTCTGTCAGAGAAGGGGTTCTCCAGACAAGAATACTGGAGTGTATTGGCTAATACTGGTTGCCATACCTTTCTAGAGCACTATATTTCCTGCTGCCCTAGCTGCCAACACCCCCTGAGTACCTGGTTCCGCCAGAACCCCTGCAACCCAAGCAGCTGCACCACCTCCAAATATGGCCCTCATGGGCAAACCCAAGTCCTCCAAGGCAGCCCCAGGAGCAAACACCAGTGGACGACCCATATCCAGAGGTGGAAATTGAAACCCAGGGGCAGTGTGGCTAAGAAAGAAGACCCAAAATCTTCCCACCAGCTGTACAAGCTGCAGATTAAATCCACACAATCAACTAAGCAGACTCTGTGTCTATGGAATATATAAAAGGCCAATGAGAGTTCCCACAAAAGAAAACACACTAGCTCTGATAACTGTAGACAATGGAGGCAGGAACACATAGGAGTAGGACCAGACTAGAATCTGAGCTGCCTCCATAGCAGGTCCAGAGATCAGCAGAGTGTTGGAGGGCATCCTAGAGAGTTAAGATGGACTGTGACTCCCAGAGAGGGAAAGGACTGACAGCAATGATTCAAGAAAAACATTTATTATTCTTATTTTTTGACTTGTTCTATAAATTCTTTCAGATTTTCTTTTCTTTTCTTCCCCCTCTGTTGTAGTTGTAGATTTTATGGCATGAAGAAATCCAATTAAGTTTTTGAGCTTTTTTTTTTTTTTCTTTCTCAGCCACATTGCTTATTGTCATAAACCTCTGCCTCTATGTTGGGCTTTTGCAGTTCTGTGGAGTTTTCCTCATTTTTTCTTTTCTCTTTTTTAATTTTAGTTTTTAATGTTTAAATCTATTATTTTTTCTACATTTATTTCTTTGTTTGCTTTTTCCTACTGTTCTTTCCCCCTTGCAGTTAATCTTTAATGTATATAAATCTACTTTATCTACCTCTATTTAAATTGCATGTCTGTCCTTTCTTTTCTTTCTCTCCTTTCCTCTCAACATATTTGTTAGTTTTATTTTCATTATTTATTCCCTAATTGGCACCTTGCTTTAGTTTTGTTTTCCAGTTTGTGCTCTAATTAGTTTTGTTCTGGTAGATATAACTTTTGCTTTCCTTTGTTCGCTGGGTCAATTTATTGTACTCTATATTTGTTGGACTGTTTTGGACCCTACGCCTAGGGGTGTATATGTATATGTGTATATTCAGTCATACTTTCTATTATTATTATAAGCCTCTGCCTCTACATTGGGCTTCTGCAGTTCTGTGGAATTTTCTCTTTTTTTTCTTTTCTTTTTTCTTTCTTTTTCTGTTTTTTTTCCTTTTCCCTTTTTTATAATTTTAATTTTTTAAACCTATTATATTTTTTCTACATTTATTCCTTTGTTTACCTTTCCTACTGTTGTTTTCCACTGAGAGTTAATCTTTAATGTATAAATCTTCATCTACCTCTATTTAACTTTGCATATCTATTCTTTCTTTTTTTTCCTTCTTTCCTTTCCTCTCAACATATTTATTAGATTTGTTTTCACTGCTTTATTTTCCACTTGGTGCCTTGCTTTAGTTTTGTTTTCCAGTTTGTGCTTAAGTCAGTTTTGTTCTTAACTGGTACATATAATTTTTGATTTCGTTTGCTGGGTCAGTCTACTGTACTTTATTTTTGTTGGACTGTTTTCAATTTGATCATGGGTATATATGTAAATGTGTAAATTCCATTATTTTAATTATTATCTGCCTGATTTTGTAACTGCCATTTGTCTGGGATTCATCTTTGGTTTCTCATTTTTGATATTTGTTTTAATCTCACTTAATGCCATAAGAAACCGCTTGTGGAATCTTCATTCCTGACCAGAGATCAATCCTTGAGCTTTTGGAGTCGGAGCACTGACTCCAAGACCCTAGACTACCAGAGAACTAACACTAGGGAGTATCAAATAGTGAGAACTCACACAAAGGAAACCACTTGAATACAAGACCCAGCATCACCCAGCCACCAGTCACCCCTGTGCAGAACGCCTCATCTAAACAACAAAACGAAAATACAAACCCAATCATCAGCAAACAGGATTACCACCTCACTCAGCCTTGCCCATCAGAGGAAAAACAAACATACGAACAAAAACTCAGCACAAATCTCATCCTAAACAAAGCTCACACAAACCACTGGACCAACCTGAGGACAGCAGAAACCAAAAGGAAGAAAGAATTCAACCTTCTTCAAGGAAAGAATTCAACTTTCCTTCAGGCCTGGGAAAAGAAGACCTCAAACACAATAACTAAACAAATAATGAAAAGGCAGAGAAATACTACACAAATGAAGGAACAAACTAGGAACACCGAAGTCCAAATAAATGAAGAGGAAATAGGCAAATTACCTGAAAAAGACTTCAGAATAATAATAGTAAAGATGATCAAAAACCTTGAAAACAAAATGGAGAAAATGTAAGAATCAATTAACAAAGACCTAAAGAATTAAAGAATAAATACACAGAGACAAACGACACAATTACTGAAAGTAAAAATACTCTAGAAGGAATCAATAGCAGAATATCTGAAGCAGAAGAACGAATTAGTGACCTGGAAGATAAAAGGGTGGTTATAACTTCTGAAGAGCAAAATAAAGTAAAAAGAATGAAAAGAGCTGAAGACAGTCTCAGAGACCTCTGGACCATATCAAATGTACCAACATTTGAATTATAGGGGTCCTAGGAGAAGAAGAGAAAAAGAAAGTGTATGAGAAAATTTTTGAAGAAATTATAGTTGAAAATTTCTCCAACATGGAAAAGGAAATAGTGAATCAAGTCCAAGAGGCACAAAGAGTCCCATACAGGATAAACCCAAGGAGAAACACGCCAAGACACATACTAGTCAAACTATCAAAGACTAAACACAAAGAATATTAAAAGCAGCAAGGGAGAAGCAACAAGTAACATACAAAGGAAACCCCATACGCTTAACAGCTGATCTTTCAGCAGAAACTCTGCAGGCCAGAAGGGAATGGCAGGATATATTTAAAGTACTGAAAGGGAAAAATCTACAATCAAGATTACTATACCCAGCAAGGATCTCATTCAAAATTGATGGAGAAATAAAAAGCTTTTCAGACAAGCAAAAGTTGAGAATTCAGTACCACCAAACCAGCTTTACAACAAATTTTAAAGGGATATACATATATATATATATATATATATATATATATATATATATATATATATAGTCAAGAAATACAACCAAAGAAAAAAGACCTACAAAATCAACCCCAAACAATTAGAAAATGGCAGTAGTAACATATATACCAATAATTACTTTAAATGTAAATGGATTAAATCCTCCAACCAAAAGACACAGATGCTGAATGGATATAAAAACAAGACCCATATATATGCTGTCTACAAGAAACCCACTTCAGACCTCTAGACACATATAGACTGAAAAATGAGAGGATGGAAAAAATATATTCCATGCAAACAGGAAGCAAAAGAAAGATGGAGTAGCAATCCTCATATCAGACAAAACAGACCTTAAAATAAAGATTACAAGAGATAAGGAAGGACACTACATAATAATCAAGGCATCATTCCAAGAGGAAGGAAGACATAACAATCATAAATATCTATGTACCCAACATAGGAGCACCTCAATACATAAGACAAACACTAACAGACATAAAAGGAGAAATTGACAGTAACACAATAATAGTAGGAGATTTTAACACCTCACTCACACCAATGGACAGATCATCAAAACAGAAAATTAATAAGCAAACACAAGTCTTAACTGATACATTAGATGAGATGGTTCTCATTGATATATTCAGGACATTCCATCCAAATGCAGATGGAATATACCCTCTTCTCAAGTGCACATGGGACACTCTCCAGGGTAGATTACATCTTAGGTCACAAATCAAACCTCGGCAAATTTATGAAAATTGAAATTATCAAGCATCTTCTCCAAGCATAATGCTATGAGACTAGATATCAATTACAAGGGGAAAAAGTGTAAGAAACACAAACACATGAAGACTAAACAACACGTTTCTAAATAACCAACAGGTTACTGAAGAAATCAAAAGGGAAATTAAAAAATTCTAGAAACAAATGACAATGAAAACACAACAACTCATAACCTATAGGATGCAGCAAAAGCAGTTCTAAAAGGGAAGTTTATAGCAATACAATCCTACCTCAAGAGACAAGAAAAATATCAAACAGACAACCTAACTTTACACCTAAAACAACTGGAAAAAGAAGAACAAAAATCCCCCAAAATTAGTAGAAGGAAAGAAATCATAAAGATCCAAGCAGAAATAAATGAAAAAGAAATGAAAGAAACAATAGTAAAGATTAATAAAACTAAAAGCTGGTTCTTTGAGAAGATAAACAAAATTGACAAGCCTTTAGTCAGACTCATCAAGAACAAAAGAGAGACAAATCAAATCAACAAAATTAGAAATGAAAAAGGAGAGGTTACAGCAGACAATGCAGAAATACAAAGGATCATAAGAAACTATTATGAACAACTCTATGGCAATAAAATGGATAACCTGAAAGAAATGTACAGATTCTTAGAAAATTTCAGTCTTCCAAGACTGAACCAGGAAGAAACAGAAATTATGAACAACCCAATTACAAGCACTGAAATAGAAGCTATGATAAAAAAAAAATCTCCCCAAAAACAAAATCCTAGGACCAGATGGCTTCACAGGAGCTATCCAACATTTAGAGAAGAGCTAATGCCTATTATTCTAAAACTCTTTTTAACAATTGTGGAGGAAGGAACACTTCCAAATTCATTCTATGATGCCACCATCACCCTGACACCAAAACCAGACAAAGACAACACACAAAAAGAAAACTACAGGCCAATATCACTGATGAACATACATGCAAAAATCCTCAACAAAATTTTAGCAAAGAGAATTCAGCAACACATCGAAAAGCTCATATACCATAATCAAGTTGGGTCTATTCCAGGATGCAAAGATTCTTCAATATACAGAAATCAGTCAGTGTGATATACCATATTAACAAATTGAAAGATAAAAACCATATGATCATCTCAATAGACACAGAAAAAGCCTTTGACAAAATGAAGCACCCATTTATTATTAAAACTCTTCAAAAAAATGGGCATAGAAGGAACCTACCTCAACATAGTAAAGGCCATATATGATAAGCCTACAACAAACATTATTCTCAATGGTGAAAAACTGAAAGCATTCCCCTAAGATCAGGAACAAGACAAGGGTGTCCACTTTTGCCACTATTATTCAACATAGTTCTGGAAATCCTAGCTACAGCAGAGAAGAGAAAGAAATAAAATGAATCCAGATTGGAAAAGAAGAAGTAAAGCTCTCACTGTTTGCAGATGACATGATATTGTACATAGAAAACCCCAAAGATAGTATCAGAAAATTACTAGAGCTAATCAGTGAATTCAGTAAAGTTGCAGGATACAAAATCAATACACGGAAACCACTTGCATGTCTATATACTAACAATGAAAAATCAGAAAGAGAAATTAAGGAATCAATCTCATTCACCATTGTAACAAAAAGAATTAAATATCTAGGAATAAACCTACCTAAGGAGACAAAAGAACTGTACACATAAAATTATGAGACACTAATGAAAGAAATCAAAGATGACATAAACAGATGGAGAGATATTTCATCTTCCTGGGTAGGAAGAATCAATATTGTGAAAATGACTATACTACCAAACACAAGCTATAGATTCAATGCAATCCCTATCAAATTGCCAACGGCATTTTTCACAGAACTAGAACAAAAAAATTCACAATTCTTAAGGAAACACAAAAGACCCTGAACAGCCAAAGCAGTCTTGAGAAAGGTGAATGGAACTGGAGGAATCAACCTTCCTGACTTCAGATTATACTACAAAGCTACAGTCATCAAGACAGTATGGTACTGGCACAAAACTGAAATATAGACCAATGGAACAAAATAGAAAGCCCACAAATAAACCCATACACTTATAGGTACATTATTTTTGACAAGAATATACAATGCAAGAGGCAAGAATATACAATGGGGCAAAGACAGCCTCTTCAATAAATGGTGCTGGGAAAACTGGACAGCTACATGTAAAATAATGAAATTAGAATACTTCCTAACACTCTACACAAAGATAAGTCAAAATGGATTAAAGAGCTAAATATAAGACCAGAGCTAATAAGACCAGAAACTATAAAGCTCTTAGAGGAAAACATAGGCAGAACACTCGATGACATAAAGCAAGATCCTCTATGACCCACCTCTGAGAGTAACAGATGTTATGGGGAGGGAGGTGGGAGGGGGGTTCATGTTTGGGAACGCATGTACACCCGTGGTGGATTCATGTCAATGTATGGCAAAACCAATACAGTATTGTAAAGTAAAATAAAGTTAAAAAAAAAAAAAGAAAAACAAAAGTAAACAAGTGGGACCTGATTAAACTTAAAAGCTTTTGCATAGCAAAGGAAACTATAAGCAAGGTGAAAAGACAACCCTCAGAATGGGAGAAAATAATAGCAAATTAAACAACTCACAAAGGATTAATTTTCAAAATGTACAAGCAGCTCATACAACTCAATGCCAGAAAAACAAACAATCCAATCAAAAAGTAGGGAAAAGACCTAAACAGACATTTCTCCAAAGAAGATACATAGACAGCTAACAAACACATAAAAGATGCTCAACATCGCTCATTATTAGAGAAATACAAATAAAAACTACAATGAGATGTCATATTACCTCACAATGGTCAGAATGGCCTGAAAAAGTCTACAAAAAATAAATGCTGAAAAAAAAAAATGCTGGAGAGGGTGTGCAGAAAAGGGAACGCTCTTGCACTGTCGGTGGGAATGTAAATTAATACAGCCACTATGGAGGACGGTATGGAGATTCCTTAAAAAACTAGGAATGAAACTGCCATATGATCCAGCAGTCCCATTCCTAGCATATACCCTGAGGAAACCAAAATTGAAAGACAAACATGTATCCCATTGTTCACTGCAGCACTATTTACAATAGCTAGAACATGGAAGCAACCTAGATGTCCATTTACAGATGAATGGATAAGGAAGTTGTGGTATATATTCACAATGGACTATTACTCAGCCATAAAAAGGAATGCATTTGAGTCAGTTCTAATCAGGTGGATGAACCTGAAACCTATTATACAGAGTGAAGTGAGTCATAAAGAGAAAGATAAATACCATATTCTAATGCATATACACGGAATCTAGAAAAGTGGTACTGAAGAATTTATTTACAGGGCAACAATGGAGATATGGACATAGAGAACAGACTTATGTACATGGGGAGAGTGGGGGAGCGGTGGGATGTGTGGAGGGAGGAACATGGAGACTTATGTTGCCATGTGTAGAATAGGTAGCAGACCAGAATTTGCTCTGTGGCTTGGGAAACTCAAATGGGCTCTGTATCAACCTAGAGTGATGGGATGGGAAAAGAGATTGGGAGGGAGTTTCAAAAGGGAGGGGATATATGTATACCTATGGCTAACTCATGTTGAGGTTTGACAGAAAACAGCAAAATTTTATAAAGCAATTATCCTTCAATAAAAAATAATTTTTTAAAAAATGTCAAGAAAAGGGGGGAAGATGTGACTAAAATGCTAGAATATTGCTCTTGTAACATTATTACTAATTAACCAAATAACTGGTGCAAACAACTCAAATTCTTTGTTTGCTGGTTAAACTTTGAGCAAAAATTAGAAAACCAACACTTGCTCACCACAGGACAGTGCAGTACTATTTAAAGGATTTTTAAAAATATGTATAGATAACAGTGCTTTGGAGAGACAATGAATGTATAAAAATGCTGAATAATATATAAATCAGTATAGGATGCAAAGCTATAAGCTTAAAAATACCATAAAAACCACATCTAAAATTGTCTTTTCACATCCTTATGGAATCTATTGAGCAAGGCAAATTAAAAACACATGATATTACTGGGGAGCAGTCCTAAGATGGTGGAGGAATAGGACAGGGAGATCACTTTCTCCCGTACAAATTCATCAAAAGATCAATTGAATGCTGAGCAAATTCCACAAAACAGTTTCTGAAAGTTGGCAGAGGACACCAGGCACCCAGAAAGGTATCCCATTCTCTTTGAAAGGAGGTCACCTCTATCTCCTCCCTCCACCTTCTCTTCTCTACCTAACTCTGTGAATCTCTTTGCATGTTCCATGCTGTGAAGAACACTTAGGGAACTGATTACTGGCTAGATCTGCCTCTCTCCTTTTGACTCCCTCTATTCTCCTCCTGATCACCTGTATCTCCTTCCTCCCTCTTCTCTTCTCTGTGTAACTCTGTGAACCTCTCTGAGTGTTCCAGACTATGGAGAGCACATTTGGAATTGATTACTGGCTAGATTGCTCTTTCCCCTTTTGATTCCCCCTCTTCTCCTCCTGGTCACCTCTTCTCCCTCCTCCCTCTTCTCTTCTCCATGTAACTCTGTGAACCTTTCTGGGTGTCCTTCACTGTGGAAAATCTTTTCACCATTAACCTAGATGTTTTACCATCAAATAAAGAAGAATGGATGGAGAAGTCTTGAGGCTACTGTAAGAATATGACTGAAAGCCAGAGGCAGGAGGCTTAAATTCAAAACTTGAGAACACCAGAAAACTCCTGACTCCAGGGAAAATTAATCGACAAGAGCTCATCCAAAAGTCTCCATACCTACACTGAAATCAAGCTCCACCCAAGAGCCAACAAATTTCAGAGCAAGACATAACAAGCTAATTCCCCAACAACACAGGAACACAACCCAGAGTATTAAAATACAGGTGGCCAAAAGTCACACCAAACCCACAGACACCTCAAAACTCACTACTGGACTCTTCATTGTACTCCAGAGAGAAGCGATTCAGCTCAACCCACCAGAACACCAATGCAAGCTTCCCTAACCATAAACCTTGACAAGCCACTCGTCCAACCCCACCCACAGGGAGCAACCTCCACAATAGAGAGGAACCACAAACTTCTAACATAAAGAAAGGCCACCCCAAACACAGCAATATCAACAAGATGAAAAGGCAGAGAAATATTCAGCAGGAAGGAAACATGATAAATGCCCAGCAAATCAAACAAAAGAGGAGGACATAGAGATTCTACCTGAAAAAAAATTCAGAATAATGATAGTAAAAATGATCCAAAATCTTGAAAACAAAATGGTGTTACAGACGAATAGACTAGAGACAGGGATTGTGAAGATGCAAGAAATGTTTAACAAGGACCTAGAAGAAATAAAAAAAAGTCAATCAACAATGAATAATGCAATAACTCAGTTCAAAAGCACTCTGGAGGGAACCAACAGTAGAATAATGGAGGCAGAAGATAGGATAAGTGAGGTGGAAGATAGAATGGTGGAAATAAATGAAGCAAAGAGGAAAAAAGAAAAAATAATTAAAAGAAACGAGGCCAACCTCAGAGAACTCTGGGACAATGTTAAATGCCCCAACATTTGAATCATAGGAGTCCCAGAAGGAGAAGACAGAAAGAAAGACCATGAGAAAATACTTGATGAGATAATAGTTGAAAACTTTCCTAAAATGGGGAAGGAAATAGCCACCCAAGTCCAAGAAAACCAGAGAGTCCCAAACAGGATAAACCCAAGGCAAAACATTCCAAGACAAATATTAATCAAATTAATGAAGATCAAACACAAAGAACAAATATTAAATGCAGCAAGGGAAAAACAACAAATAACACACAAGGGGATTCCCATAAGGATAACAGTTGATCTTTCAATAGAAACTCTTCAGGCCAGAAGGGAATGGCAGGACATACTTAAAGTGATGAAAGAAAATAACCTACAACCCAGATTACTATACCCAGCAAGGATCTCATTCAAATATGAAGGAGAAATCAAAAGCTTTACAGACAAGCAAAAGCTGAGAGAATTCAGCACCACCACACCAGCTCTTCAACAAATGCTAAAGGATCTTCTCTAGACAGGAAACACAGAAAAGGTTTATAAACTTGAACACAAGACAACAAAGTAAATGGCAACGGGATCATACTTATCAATAATTACCTTAAATGTAAATGGGTTGAATGCCCCAACCAAAAGACAAAGACTAGCTGAATGGATACAAAAATAAGACCCCTATATATGCTGTTTACAAGAGACCCACATCAAACCAAGGGACACATATAGATTGAAAGTGAAGGTCTGAAAAAAGATATTTCATGCAAATGGAAACCAAAAGAAAGCAGGAGTACCAATACTCATATCAGAAGAAAGACTTTGAAATAAAGGCCGTGGAAAGAGACAAAGAAAGACACTACATAATGATCAAAGGATCAATCCAAGAAGAAGATATAACAATTATAAATATATATGCCCCCAACATAGGAGCACCAAAATATGTAAGGCAAAGGCTAACAAGTATGAAAGGGGAAATTAACAGCAACACAACAAAACTGGGAGACTTTAATTCCCCGCTCACACCTATGGATAGATCAACTAAACAGAAAATTAGCAAGGAAACACAAACTTTAAATGATACAACAGACCAGTTGGACCTAATTGATATCTATAGGACATTTCACCCTAAAACAATGAATTTCACCTTTTTCTCAAGTGCACACAGAACATTCTCCAAGACAGATCATATTCTGGGCTATAAATCTAGCTTTGGTAAATTCAAAAAAATTCAAATCATTTCAAGCCTCTTTTCTGATCACAATGCAGTAAGATTAGATGTCAACTACAGGAAAGAAACTATTAAAAATACAAATACATGGAGGCTAAACAACACGCTTCTGAATAACCAACAAATCACAGAAGAAATCAAAATATGTATAGAAACAAATGAAAATGAAAACATGACAACCCAACACCTATGGGATTAAGTAAAAGCAGTGCTAAGGGGAAGGTTCATAGCAGTACAAGCTTACCTCAAGAAACAAGAGTAAAAGCAAATAACCTAACTCTACATCTAAAACAACTAGAAAAAGAAGAAATGAAGAACCCCAGGGTTAGTAGAAGGAAAGAAATCTTTAAAATTAGGGCAGAAATAAAAAGAAACAAAGGAGACTATAGGAAAAATCAACAAAACTAAAGGCTGGTTCTTTGAGAAGATAAATAAAATAGACAAACCATTAGCCAGACTCATCAAGAAACAAAGGGAGAAGAATCAAATCAATAAAATTAGAAATGTAAGTGGACAAATCACAACAGACAACACAGAAATACAAAGGATCATAAGAGACTACTATCAGCAACTATATGCCAATAAAATGGACAACTTGGAAGAAATGGACAAATTCTTAGAAAAGTACAACTTTCCAAAACTGAACCAGGAAGAAATAGAAAATCTTAAGAGACCCATCACAAGCATGGAAATTGAAACTGTAATCAGAAATCTTCCAACAAACAAAAGCCCAGGACCAGATGGCTTCACAGGTGTATTCTACAAACAATTTAGAGAAGAGCAACACCTGTACTACTCAAACTCTTCCAGAAAATTGCAGAGGAGGGTAAACTTCCAGACTCATTCTATGAGGTCACCATCACCCTAATACCAAAACCTGACAAAGATGCCACAAAAAAAGAAAACTACACACCAATATCACTGATGAACATAGATGCAAAAATCCTTAACAAAATTCTAGCAAACAGAATCCAACAAGATATTAAAAAGATCATACATCATGACCAAGTGGGCTTTGGTCCCAGGGATGCAAGGATTCTTCAATATTCGCAAATCAATCAATGTAATTCATCACATTAACAAATTGAAAGATTAAAAAACATATGATTATCTCAATAGATGTAGAGAAAGCCTTTGACAAAATTCAACATCCATTTATGATAAAAACTCTCCAGAAAGCAGGAATAGAAGGAACATACCACAACATATTAAAAGCTGTATTTGACAAACCCACAGCAAACACCAAAATCCTCAATGGTGAAAAATTGAAAGCATTTCCCCTAAAGTCAGGAACAAGACAAGGGTGCCCACTCTCACCACTACTATTCAACATAGTTTTGGAAGTTTTGGCCACAGCAGTCAGAGCAGAAACAGAAATAAAAGGAATCCAGATTGGAAAAGAAGAAGTAAAACTCTCCCTGTTTGCAGATGACATGATCCTCTACATAGAAAACCCTAAAGACTACACCAGAAAATTACTAGAGCTAATCAATGAATATAGTAAAGTTGCAGGATATAAAATCAACACACAAAAATCCCTTGCATTCCTATACACTAATACTGAGAAAATAGAAAGAGAAATTAAGGAAACAATCCCACTCCCCACTGTGACAAAAAGAATAAAATACTTAGGAATAAATCAACCTGAGATGTTATGGGGAGGGAGGTAGGAGGGGGGTTCATGTTTGGGAATGCATGTACACCCGTGGTGGATTCATGTCAATGTATGGCAAAACCAATACAGTATTGTAAAGTAAAATAAAGTAAAAATGAAAATTTAATAGAAACAAAAGACCTATATATAGAAAACTATAAAACACTGAAGAAAGAAATCAAAGAGGACACAAGTAGATGGAGAAATATACTATGTTCATGGATCAGAAGAATCAACATAGTGAAAATGAGTATACTACCCAAAGCAATCTATAGATTCAATGCAATCCCTATCAAGCTTCCAATGGTATTTTTCAGAGAAGTAGAAGAAATAATTTCACAATTTGTATGGAATTACAAATAAACTCAAATAGCCAAAGCAATCGAGAAAGAAGAATGGAACTGGAGGAAGCAACCTGCCTGACTTCAGGCTCTACTACAAAGCCACAGTCATTACGACAGTATGGTACTGGCACAAAGGCAGAAATATAGATTAGTGGAACAAAATAGAAAGCCCAGAGATAAATCCATGCACCTATGGACACCTTATCTTTGACAAAGGAGGCAAGAATATACAATGGAGAAAAGGCAATCTCTTTAACAAGTGGTGCTGGGAAAACTGGTCAACCACTTGTAAAAGAATGAAACTAAAACATTTTCTAACACCATACACAAAAATATGGATTACAGATCTAAATGTAAAACCAGAAACTATGAAACTCCTAGAGGAAAACAGGCAAAACACTCTCTGTCATAAAGAACAGCAGGATCCTCTATGAACCACCTCCCAGAGTAATGGAAATAAAAGCAAAAATAAACAAATGGTACCAAATTAAACTTAAAAGCTTTTGCACAATGAAGGAAACTATGAGCAAGGTGAAAAGGCAGCCTTCAGTATGGAGAAAGTAATAGCAAATGAAGCAAGTGACAAAGAATTAATCTCAAAAATATACAAGCAGCTCATGCAGCTCAATTCCAGAAAAATAAACGACCCAATCAAGAAAATGGGCCAAAGAACTGAACAGACATTTCTCCAAAGAAGACATACAGATGAGTAACAAACACATGAAAAGATGCTCAACATCACTCATTATCAGAGAAATGCAAATCAAAACCACAATGAGGTACCATCTCATGCTGGTCAGAATGGCTGTTTCCAGAAGTCTACAAACAACAAATGCTGGAGAGGGTGTGGAGAAAAGGGAACCCTCTTACAGTGTTGGTGGGAATGCAAACTAGTACAGCCACTATGGAGAACAGTGTGGAGATTTCTTAAAAATCTGGAAATAGAACTGCCGTGCGACCCAGCAATCCTACTGCTGGGCACACACACTGAGGAAACCAGAATTGAAAGAAGCACATGTATCCCAATGTTCATCACAGCACTGTTTACAATAGCCAGGACATGGAAGCAACCTAGATGTCCATCGGTAGATGAATGGATAAGAAAGCTGTGGTATATATATACAATGGAATATTACTCAGCCCTTAAAAAGAATGCATTTGAATCTGTTCTAAAGAGGTGGATGAAACTGGGGCCCATTATACAGAGTGAAGTAAGTCAGAAAGAAAAACACCAATACAGTATATTAATGTGTATATATGGAATTTTAAAAGATGGCAACAATGACTCTATATACAAGACAGCAAAAGAGACACAGATGTAAAGAAAAGATTGTTGGACTCTGTGAGAGAAGGTAAGGGTGGGATGATTTGAGAGAATAGCACTGAAACATGTATATTATCATATATGAAATAGATCGCCAGTCCAGGTTTGATGCATGAGACAGGGTGTTCAGGGCTGGTGCACTGGGATGACCCTGAGTGATGGGATGGGAGGGAGGTGGGAGAAGGGTTCAGGATGGGGAACACATGTACACCCATGGCTGATTCATGTCAATGTATGGCAAAAACCACTACAATATTGTAAACAATTAGCCTCCAATTAAAATAAATTGCAGGAGAAGCTTCCCTGGTGGCTCAGATGGTAAAGCGTCTGCCTGCAATGCAGGAGACCTGGGTTTGATCCCTGGGTTGGGAAGATCTCCTGGAGAAGGAAATGGCAACCCACTCCAGTATTCTTGCCTGGAGAATCCCACAGAAGGAGGAGCATGGTAGGCTACAGTCCATGGGGTTGCAAAGAGTCGGACACGACTGAGTGACTTTACTTCACTTACTTCAAAATAAATTAATTTTTTAAAAGCACTCGATATTACTAAGAGAAGTGGTTCAGACCCACTGCTTAAAAATCAGTCTTCCTTAAAAAATAATTAGGTTGAGAAGAATCAGGTCACCCTATCCAACAGAAATCACATTGCCAATCATGGGGTTTCGTAAAATGAATAGAGAAAAATGAATATACTTATATTTAGTAGTAAAGATACAAATAGCAACCACAATATAAAAGACAAGGAAAAATATTTTGAAAAATATTGTTTACCAAATATTATATAATATATATTTTCAGAGGTAATAATAATGAGAACCAAGGCAAAAACACTCTTTCATGCCATGAGATGTTGCTGGATTCTACCCAAATGAGTCAGAAGAAAGATGCTTAGATAAGCTGTCTTTTATGTTCTCTAATTGAAAGACTCTATTGTATACTTCTAATAATTACTCAGTAAGCTGGACTCCTCTGTACATTGGATTATCCTATTGGTTTCAAAGTATGTTATTTACTTCCCACAAGTTCATCAACAGGTGAGTTCACAAAATGGATATTTGATATGGAAAGGTTCCTCTATCAAAAGCAAAGTAACACAAATCAACCCAGTTACAGAGTAGCTGCTAAGTTCAAAGCTCTATGTGGAGGGTACAACATTCAGTAAAACAATCTCTCCAGCTACAAAGATTACACAGTCAAGTAAGAGATTAGACTGTATGCAAATAATTGCAAAACAGGGAATGGCACCTCCAAACAATTATAAGGCAACAGAGATAAAGTGAAAAGCCATTAGGAAGAACAAAATATTAATAATATTCTTACAAAGCCATTCAGCATAGATTACTGGGCACTGATGTGTAGGCACTGTGCTAGGCTCTGAGAATTGAAAGATAAATGGAAATAGCCAACATTGATTAGTTATTAATACACTGGGTCAGGCAATGTGTCAAGTGCTTTTATACTGTATCTCTTTTACTCCTTGCTGCTGCTAAGTCACTGCAGTCGTGTCCAACTCTGTGCGACCCCATAGATGGCAGCCCATCAGGCTCCCTTGTCCCTGGGATTCTCCAGGCAAGAGTACTCGAGTGGGGTGCCATTTCCTTCTCCAATGCATGAAAGTGAAGTCGCTCAGTCATATCTGACTCTTAGCGACCCCATGGACTGCAGCCAGCCAGGCTCCTCCATCCATAGGATTTTCCAGGCAAGAGTACTGGAGTGGGGTGCCACTGCCTTCTCCTTACAACACAGTTATAAAATAGGTATCATTGTTATCCTTGTTTTAATGTCTTTCTCAAGGTAAAAGAATAATAGGACAACTGGGGTTAGAACTCGCACTGCCTAGCTTCAGAGGCCACAGATTAACCATTGTCTCCTGAACAAGATTCCCATCATATTTCAGCTCAGTGAAGGACACAGAGAAGAGTAACAGGATTATTATAACAGGGGTTTGAAAATGCTCCAGTAGGAGGGGGAAGTGCCTAACCACCTGAGAACATAAAGAAAAAAGCATCACAGTGGAGGTGACATGTGAAATGTGTCTTCAAGGCTGAGCAATCAAAGAACTGCATTCATGGGCAAGTGGGTAAGGGCATTTTCTATGGAGGGAACAGCAGGTACAAAGTTATAACAGCATGGTAGTATATAGTATGTGTGGCCCTCGAAGGTAATCTAATTTATGCTCCATATCGTCTCTTCTCAAAAAAAAATGCCTTTCCTCTTTTTTGAGTCTTATCAGTCTCACATTTCCTCACCATCAGCCTCTAAGACATCTCCCTCTCTCCCTCCTCACCCCAGCTCTCTCCAGCCCTTCTCCCTTTACATCCCCCAAAGCCTGAGAATCTGACTGAAAAATTTGAAGAATCCTTAAAGGATGAAGTGAAGTGAAGTCGCTCAGTCATGTCCAACTCTTTGTGACCCCATGGACTGTATCCTACCAGGCTCCTCCATCCATGGGATTTTCCAAGCAAGAATACTGGAGTAGATTGCCATTTCCTTCTCCAGGAGATCTTCCCAACCTAGGAATCGAACCCAGGTCTCCCACATTGCAGGCAGATTCTTTAACAGCTGAGCCACCAGGAGGAGAGGGAAAAGTAGAATGAGCAAAGACAAATTTTTGTTCAGCAGGCAAGGCATGGGGATAAGGAGAAAGCTGGGAACACATGTTAATAATATTATCTCCATTACATATCAGTAAGAATCAAAGCTTCAATTAATAAAGCTGACTATAAAAGCCAACTAGACCAGAACTGAAAATAGTTTCATTTTTGAAATTCAAACACACATGTAAAAACAAATGTAGGTCAATAATTATCAGAAAAACACAAACCAAAACCAGTGAGACATCATTTCATACCTGTCAGAATGGCTATCCAAAAAGTCTACACATAATAAATGTGGCAAGGATGTAGAGAAGTGAGAAAACTTGTACACTGCTGGTGGGAATGTAAATTGGTGCAGCCACTATGGAAAACAGTATGGAGGTTCACCAAAAACCTAAAACTAGAACTATCACATGATCCAGAAACTCCACTCCTGAATATATATCTGAAAAAATGAGAACACTAATTTGAAAAGATATATACACTCCAATGTTCACAGTATCATTATTTAAATATCCAAAATATAGAAGCAATCTAAGTGTTTATCAACAGATGAATGAATGGATAAAGAAGATGTGATATATACATGCACACAATGGAATACTACTCAGCCATACAAAAGAATGTAATTTGGCCATTTGCAACAATGTGGATAGAACTAGAGGATAATTAGGCTTAGTGAAATAAGTCGGAGGAAGACAAATACTACATGTTATCACTTCTATGTGAAATCTAAGAAATAAATGAATATTACAGACAGACTCAAAGATAGAAGCATTGGTCACCAATGGGGGGGGGGGGGCAAGAGAGGGATAGGGAATAATTAAGAGATACAAACACTTACATATAAATAAGCAACAAGGATATACAGTACAGGAAAATATAGCCATTATTTACTTTATAATAACCTGAAATGGCATGTAATTTATAAAAGTATTAAATCACTGTTACATACCTGAAATTAATATAATATTGTAAATCAACTATATTTCAATAAAAAGTTTAAAAATTTTTAAAAGTACCCTGAAATACTAGATGAAAAAATCAACAAGTAGAACCAGAGACAGAATAAAATACACTCAAAGACAGATTTCATATTTTAGGCTAAAAAGGAGGGAAACAACAGGGTGGACTACAAAGGAAGTAAAAACTTTGATTAAACATAAAAGGACTATATGAAGTTTCTAGAACCTAGATGATAATGATGTAAGATCTTTGAGTTTAGAATAATCAGAATGTAAATACAACTGTAGTATTCTATTGCTGACTGCTATTAGTTCAGAATAGTGAAAAATAAAACGATAATAAACATAGTTATCAAACCTTTCTCCTAAAAGACCATTAAGTGAATTTGCTCAAATAGAAGACAAGACAAACTCTCTTATTTAAACAATAGAAAAAAATTTAAACCACCTTAATACCCACAGCATAATGGAACACTGGGGAACAAATGGAAAGAGCAATGCATCAATAGTTTAATGGCTACATTTTTAGAACTTGCTGGTCTCAATGTCAGCACCTCCAGACTGGTTCCTCTGAAATATGGCAGAATTTGTGCCAAAGAAAAATGCAAGAATCCTGCAGCACAGGAGGTAACTGGGATATTCCCAGCTTCACTTCCCCTGGGAACACTGCCCTCGCTAACCCATGTAAGAAAATAAGCCAAGTCTTAAGCAAAAGAGGAGTGTTAATTCTTCAGGACTAGGTAGGATGAGCCAGGCACTTGATGTACATTGTCCATCTGATGCTCCCAGTAACTCTAAGACAGGTTTGTTATTCTTACTTGACAGATGAAGGAATTAAGACCAAGAGTGGTTAACAGTACAGTCCAGGACTTCCCTGGTGGTCCAGTGTTTAAGACTCCATGCTTCCATTTGGAGGAAGGGTTTGATTCCTGGTCAGAGAAGTTCCACATGCCACACAGTATGGCAAAAAAAAAAAAAAAAAAAAGGCCCAGATGAAATAGATAATAAATGGTAAATCCAAGTTTTGAATCCAACTGTCTGTCTGAAACCATTGCAGTCTCTACTACACCTCCTCCCATTACAGGGCACTGCAGGAGGATAATGTTCCTTAGGGTACCCCAACTAATATACAGAGTTCATTTCCAACAACACTCCATTTGAGTCCAATGTACCCTGGGTCCAATCCTAGAGGTAAAGGAAAAGACTCTGGCAATAATCATGATAATGATGATGATCATAATTCTACTTTCCTAAAAAGAGAAGTCAGCAGTTACAAGACCTGGGACGGAAAAAGACAAAGTAGAGAAAGGGAAGGAAGTTAAATAGGGCACACATGATGGAAGATGAATAAAAACGCATGAAAGTAAAGAGAAGGAGGATTGAAGAGATAGACAAAGTCCAGTAAAAGAGAAAAATAGAGAGGTCAAAAGAATGGAAGGGGAAGGATTAAGGAGGTCAAGAGATGGGATATAAGAAAAGGAAATGGGACAAAATTGAAAAAAAAATGAAGATAAGCATTTCTGCCCCACCTTCAATAATGTAGAATTCATGCCCTCCCTGCCACCTCCCCATTTCTAATGCCCTAGAATGAACAGCCATGTGCTCTCAATTATTTATACCTCTAATAAAAGGTTTATGATAATGACGTGTCCCTGAAGGATCCTCGTTATTAAAAGAACTATTACCACACTAAACAGCACAATGAATTTCATAGTCAGAATAGGTATTTAAATAGAGGAGCATAACTAAAATAAGCAGAAGGATAGGAACAATTCTAACATGTTTAAATTTAGAAATTGGCAATGCTAAACGTTTTTAAAACCTCTGAAGGGAGTTAGGAGAGTAACTTATTTGGAAAAAAAAAAAACAGTGTGTTTAAAAATAAAGGGATATCAATCCAGAGAATGAAAAAAATGATTACACAAATACCCAGAAATCTGCTATGGTGAATTATCACATGTGAATTGGCTGCACTTTGTTTATATACATACAGAGTATCAAAGCTGTGCCTCAAATCTTAAATCCCAAACAGACTCCAGAGAAGACACACTGTAAGATTCCACTAATATGAAGGTGAAGAACAGGCAAAACTACTCTATTGTGATGGAAGTCAGGGCAATGGAGGAGGGCTGAATGGAAGGCGGCATAAGGGAACTTTCTGTGGTGGGAGAGATGTAAATGCTGTCCAGAATGGTGACTACCTATGTGTTCTGGTAGAACTCATGGGACTGTATGCTGAAAGTGGGTACATTTTATCCTAAATAAACTGTATCTCAATAAAGTTGATTAAAATAAAGATTCAAACAATAAAACCCTAAAGGAGTAGAGTTTTCTGTGTCCTGATTGTGGTGGTGGTTACATGAATCTCTGTGATAAAATTTCGCAGAACTATAAACTAATGGGAAAATATGAGTGCATGTAAAAACTGGTGACATTCAATTAAGGTCTGGAAGTTTAGTACTATACCAATGTTAATATCCTGCTTTTGATAATGTACTGCATTTGTCTAAGATAAGATTGGGGAAAGCTGGGGAAAGAGTCTGTGCCATTTTTGTGATTTCTTATAAGTTAAAAATAATTTCAAAAATATTTTTTAAAAAGAACGTGGATTATATAGTTTGTATTTGTACCATTACCCACCATCAGTTACAAAAGGGTGAGCTTACTATAGGGCAGAATCCTGCAAGAACAAAATTCAGGAAGGTAAATAATTGTTTAAATGTTTCCAAAAACCTTCAGCTGGTCTGATTTCAGAGGGGGAAAGTATATAAATAAATATTACTCTCTAGATGAAAAATTCAGAACAAAATATAAATGAGCTTTAAAATATAAGTCAACAAATCAAATAGTAACTATTAGTTCCGAATTTGTGAGCTACAATGTTACACATGACAAAATTTCTGTGTTAAAAAAAAAATCAGTGTGTACAGAGAATAACCATGCAAAGAGGTAGCAAGAGGGAGGGTCTGCAAGCCAAGGAGCGAGGCCTTAAGAGAAATCAACCCTGATAGCACAGTAATCTTGAACTTCTAACCTCCAGAACTGTGAGAAAATTAATTTCTGTGGCTTAAGGCAATCTATGCTATGTTGCTATGGCAGTCCAGAAGATTAATATATTAAACTATAATTTATACTTCATAAAATTTACCTCTTGTAAATATACACTTCAATGACTTTTCATAAATCTATAGAGTTGGGTAATCATCACCGCAACCTAGTTTAAAACATTTCCATCACCCCCCCAAAATTCCCTTTCCTACTGCCAGCCCCAGGCAAACTATTGATCTGCTTTCTCTGATGTAGTTGCCTTTTTTAGGATTTCAGACAGATGGAATCATACAATATGAAGTCTTCTGTGTCTGCTTTCTTAGTAAGTTTTTGAGGCTTATTCACATTGCATTAATACTACACATCAGTAGTTTCTTCCTTTTGACAAATAGTTTCCACTGTATGGCTGTACCACATTTTGTTTATCCATTCATCAGCTGATGGACATTTGGGTTGTTCCCTGTTTTGGGCTACATATGTTTCAATTTCTCTTAGAAATACATGTAGGAGTAGAATTAACTGAGTCATGTGGTAAGCACATATTTAACTATTTAAGAAACTGTAGCTCGTCTTCCAAAATGGCAATACCATTTTACATTCCTTTCAGGAATATATAAAAGTTTCAGCTTCTTAACAGCCTTGTCAACACTTGGTATGTCAGTCTTTTTAAGTTATAGCCATTCTAATGGGTGTGTAGTAGTATCTACTCAGGTTGAAGCTCAAAAAGACAATTTTAACTTTGAGCTAATAAGAGTAAGCCACAGGCCTACTACTGCTAAAAAGTTTAACCCTGAGGGGAAGGTCTTAAAATTTTTCTAGTAACTAAACTCTAGTTTTTAGCAAAGAGGGGAGGAAAAACTCTTCAATAAAAGACTCATTTATGAACATCATTATTTTTCTTCTAAAACCATTTATTCCAAATTTGCAGATATTTTTATAAAGTGCCTTTTGAATTTCAAAAGATTAGAGAAAGCCATAATGTATGATGAAACTGGAAATTTTATCAGTTTAACAAATTTAATGAAGGTAATTTTGTGTTTTAATGATAAATACAGAACATATAGTCGGGAATTTGGGATATGAAGTGCTTGATTTCAGGCAAGCCTTTTGATTTCTTCTTTAAAACTAAATAGCTGAAGAGTATGTAATTGTGACTTAAAACATAGATTTAAATGGCAATTATTGTGATTACATTATGTTATATATATTGCTGTCTTTTATGAAATGATCCGCATAGGTTTCAGATAACCTGAAAATTACATAAACCTATGGAACATTTTTCATTTGACATTTTGGGCATGGTTTAAAGGTATAATATCTGACACATATAATATTTTTAATTGTATTTAATTTATATATACTCATTATATTTTGTAAGATTCCTGATTTGGCTTTAGGCAAAACTTTGAGGGTCTATAGTAGTTTATTGTTCTTCACCAATCATATGAAATTCTAACCTACTTGATGGCTCCTTGATCACCCTGCAGGAAAATTAAACATTTTGGCTGGTATTGGATAAGAAAGAGAAAAACAGCCCCTGATATCCAGGAGCCAATCTGACACTATCAGCTGGCTTTGGTGCTGCTACAAGCTGGTCTGCTAAACATGAAAACTTCCAGAGGATACCAATTTTCAGACAAGACCACTCTGTGACCACAATGGATCAAGATGAAAAAAGGAGAGAGATCAGTCCATAGCTACATCTGAACACAGATAGAACATGAATGTTGTCCAAGCCACAAAACGCCAAATATCCCCCTGTCCTAGGAGTGAGGGCTGCTTCTCTCCCAATCACAGATGTAGCCTTCTAGTCTCCTCTCTCCATAAATGAGATTACTTAAGATACAAAATCTTTTTTAAAAAAATGAGCGAAAGAACTGAATAGACACTTTTCCAAAGAGGAAATACAGAGGGCCAACAGGTACATGAAAAGACACTCAACATCCCTTAATCATCAGGAAAATGCAAAACCACAATAAGATATCAACTCATTCCTATCAGAATGACTATGATCACAAAGACAACAAATAACAAGTGTTGGTGAAGATGTGGAGAAAAGTGAACCCTCGTATGCTGTTGGTGGGAATGTAAACTAGTACAGCCACTGTGGAAAACAGTATTGAGGGTTTTCAAAAACTATAAACAGAATTACCATAGGACCCCTGGTGGCTCAGACCATAAAGCCTCTGCCTACAATGCAGGAGACCCGGGTTCAATCCCTGGGTCAGGAAGATCCTCTGGAGAAGGAAATGGCAACCCACTCCAGTATTCTTGCCTGGAAAATCCCATGGACGGAGGAGCCTGGGGGCTACAGTCCAGGGGGTTGCAAAGAGTAGGACACCACTGAGCAACTTCACTTTCAATTTCACTTTTTCACCATAGGACCCAGCAATTCTACTCCTGGATATACATCTGAAAGACAAACGAAAAACACTAATTCGAAAAGATGCATGCACCTCAATGTTTACAGTGGCATTATTTACAATTGCCAACCTATGAAAACAACCCAAGTGTCCATCAACAAATGACTGAATAAAGAAGCAGGGTGTATTTGTGTGTGTGTGTGTGTGTGTGTGTGTGTATACTAACCTACTTGATCACTCCTTGATCTCCCTGCAGGAAAATGTGTGTATATACACACACATATGACTACTATTGAGCTATAAAAAGAAATTTTGTCATTTGCAGCAACATGAATAGCCTTGCAGGGTACTATGATGAGTGATATAAATCAGACAAATAGTGTATAATATCACTTATATGTGAAAATCTAAAAAATACAATAAATTAGTGAATATACAGAAAGAAGCAGACTCAGATACAGAGAACAAACCAGTGGTTACCAGTGGAGGGAGGAAAGGGGGATGGACAATAAAATAAGCTATAAGGATATGTTGTACAACACAAGGAATATATCCAATATTTTATAATAACTATAAATGGAGTATAACCTTTAAAATTATGAATCACTATATTGTACACCTGTAACCTATATACTGTACAACAACTATATTTCAACTTAAAAGATAACACAATCATAGCAGTAACCCCACTTCCTGACAGCACCCAATCTAGAGCAAGGCCTCATTTCTTTAAATCCTCTTCAAAATTACCTAACATGACCCCAAATCTTATAGTAAGTCTTTTCTAACACTTACTTACTTAGACATCCCACAGTTACTCAGAATGGATGTTTTTCCTCACTGCAATGAGTAACAAACCAACTTGTTCAATGAAAAACACACATCAAGGTGACCCAAGAGATCAGGTTATATTTTAAATTGTTATTTTTATATTGTTCAAAGCATGAAGAGCCACACAGTGCTACATAAACAATCAGCTCACCATAAACCCCTTATCAACAAATCCAAAGTTATTAAAATTCCAATTCTATGGTCAGTAGTTTTGATTACAGTCATTATGTTCACAGTAGATGGAAAAAATAAAATAATATTTTAAATGCATGCATACCCCATAGGATCAACCTTTACCCTGCCACTTACTATAATGGAGTCATTTGCAAAGCAGCAAACAAATTAGGCTAACTAGGAGCTATTGACAAATGAAGAGAAATGAAACTATAATTGTAGTCTATGTAAAAGATGCTTAACATCCAGAAAAAAGTCATTAAAAAACATTCAGTTATTTGAGTATTTCTAACGAGTCTGACTTTTTATAAAAGCAGCTAACAATAGCAATGGCAGCATATTATAAACTACTAAATGCCAAATTTCAATCAACAATAAAGCAGTAGGTACCTGATGTAATTAGAAAGAGTCCCAGGCCAGGAGATCCAGGGTCTGGGCTTAGTTTTAGGATCAATTTCCTTTTAGTCACAGACTACATGCCACAGACTAAGACTCAAGTCTTAGGCACAGACTGCTAAAGGTGAGGGGGTATTAAGCAAGCAGCTAGCCAAGGCCCTGCTCACAGTCAAGGAAACTGAGGCTCAGAGAGGAAAGGTGACAAAGCCACAATCATAAAGATTAGTTAGTTCCCAGTGCCTCCAACATGCATCCTCAGAACACTATCTCTGCCCCACTTTTTGTAAATGGTTCCTCATTTAAAGAATGAGAACAGTCATCCATGTTTGCTTCTTCCTGGGATGTTGACTGGAACTAACTTGTTGAGTGAATATGTGCTTGCTTATATTTAAACAACTTCAACGAAATAACTAGTCTTTGGGCAGTGGGTACAGTATCAGGCAAAATTATGTTTGGGTACTTGCATAAATCCTCCCACTGGCAAGGGTTTTAAAAGCACGTTGGTGGTAGTTTAGTCACTAGGTCATGTCCTACTCCTACAACCCCATGGACTGTAGCCTGCCAGGCTCTTCTGTCCATGGGACACTCCAGAAAAGAATACTGGAGAGTGTTGCCATTTCCTTCTCCAGGGGATCTTCCCAACCCAGGAATCAAACCTGGGTTTCCTGCATTGAAGGCAGGTTCTTTACCAACTGAGCTACAAGGGAAGCTTAAAAACATGTTAGGGCTGTGTCTCTCAATGGGCATGGTATTTGCATTTTAGGTAGAATATTCAGTTGGGGGGTTACCCTCCCCAAGTTGCAGGATGTAAAATACAAGGCTGGGTCCCAGCTATTCAAGTAGCAGCAGCACTTCTGTGTCAGGTCTGGCCGTAGGGTGAGGCAATTGAAAAACATCAAAACTAATGCCAAAAATCCAGGATGAACAAAATACCACCATGTTAAATAAAGATGGAATTCGCACTACTGATTTTCCCTTTTGCCTAAGGCTCCAATATGGCTCAGCATGACACAGTTACTGATCCTGTCTATTTAACATGCTATTTTGTTCATCCTGAATTTTTGCATTAATTTTAAAGATACTTCATGGGAACTTGAATAGAATTTGTATCCTACTGTTGTGTGAAAATTGTATAAATCTTAATTATGTTGAATTGGTTCATAGTGCTTTTCAGGTCTACTATATCCTTCTACTTCTCTGTATATTCAATCTATTGGCTTTTGAGAGTTTGATATTGAAACTCCAACTAAAAATCTTAATTCATCTACTTTAAAAAATAATTGTAATATATAGTGGAAGTATATGTAAACTTGTTCTGTATTTTCCCAAGTTTCTTGTAAATGTGTTGTCATATTTCCATAATTTAAAAAATTATAAGCAAAAAATTTTAAAATTATTTCATTAAAATATTACCTGGCTGATTACTGAGTTTATGGGCACCCCTTAAATTCTCTACTCAAGACAAGTGCCTCACTTGTTTTATCATAGTCCAGTTCTCTTCATGGTCATTGGGACAACTCAAAACACCTCCAGACATTTCCAAAGGTCTCCCTAGGTTGAGAACCTCTAAAATAGGGGTTTATTTTTCTCATTTAATAGGATGTCCAGAGAGACATGGCTCAGGCCTGAAATGGTAGTCACTTGATGCCATCAGGGCCCTAGATTCCCTTTATCTCTGCTGCATTCACAAGATGGCTGCTATGCCCCGAGGAATTACGTTCTCCTTCCAGACAGGAAAACACAGCAGGAAAAACATATCAGCTAAGCCTGACACTTTTAATTAGAAAAATCACTCTCCCAAGAGCCCCACCCTTTGGCCACCTGATGCAAAGAGCCGACTCATTGGAAAAGACTCTGATGCTGGGAAAGACTGAAGGCAGGAGGAAGAGGGGATGACAGAGGATGAGATGGTTGGATGGCATCACTGACTCGATGAACATGCGTTTGAGCTAGCTCCAGGAGTTGGTGATGGACAGTGAAGCCTGACGTGGTGCAGTCCATGGTGTCGAAAAGAGTCGGACAGGACTGAGCGACTGAACAACCACGACCACCCTAATAAGCTTTAACTCACATGTCATTAGCTAGAAGTGAGCCCAGTGGCCAGCCTTAGCTGTAGGGAGCCTGGGAACACAAAAGTGTGTAAGTGGAGACATCTCCAGCCTGAATAAAACTGGCCTTTTCACCATAAGAATAAAGGGGAGAGTGAAGAAAAGATAAAAGAGCTAGAAATGTCTGCCATGAGGATCACAAATGCTGGCTGTTTTGAGTGACTGCAAATAGTCTCTTCTTTGCTTATAATCTGATGGTCTGCCTGAGCAGAATGTTTTCATGGTCACTTTTAGAATTATGGACAGAAACTGGAATATTATCTCAGGTTGGGCTCCATAGAAGCAGAGTCTGAAACAGGGGTTTAGGTGTGTTTGATTTATTATTAAGGGTATACTATTGGGAGAAACTTGAAACGGAGTGAGAGGAACAGCCAAGGGAAGGGAAATCAGCCAAGGGAGGATGCATTCTCATATGAAATTTTGCCGAGGCTTAATGGACAAGGAGGGCTTCCCTCATGGCTCAGACAGTAAAGAATCTGTCTGCAATGCAGGAGAGCTGGGTTCGATCCTTGGGTCAGGAAGATCCCCTGCAAGAAGGCATGGCAACCAACTCCAGTATTCTTGTCTGGAGAATTCCATATACAGAGGGGACTGGTGGGCTACAATCTATGGGGTCGCAAAGAGTTGGACAAAGCTAAGCAACTAACACTTTACTTTTGTAATGCACAAGGGGCCATGAGCCTAAATCAAACATGACACAGAATCGTTCCATGTTAAAGAAGCTCAGCCTTTCACCATTGACAAATCAGTCAGCCATTTGCTACCCCATCCTATGCTGAAGTAAGTGGCCATGGTAACCTCCCAGGTGAACTCTCTGGGTGATGCAATGTCCACTGGCCGAGAGAACACTCCATCGAGGGTGATAGGAATGAGTTGTTAGCCAAAGCACTTGCTGCACTAGCTGTGGGGGGTGGGGTGCCCGTTGGGGGTGGGGAGGATCAAGAGCACTTACTACGGATATTAATTATGATGCACTTTCCAAAAATCTGCCTTTATTTCTACCCTATATTCTTTGAGAATGTAGCCCTAGATATATTGCTATGATTAAAAGCTGTTGGAAAAACTGATTCAAGTTGAAAGTATCTCATTTTCAAGAAAAACGATTAACAGGTGTTGACTTGTTTTGTTAAGCCACAAATGCCAAAAGCGCTTTATAATTTGCTCTGGGTATTAACCAGGATCCAATCTGTAGTTCACAATCTCACCAGAGCACGTAAATATTTCATAGTCTTAGTGTCTCATTTAAAGCTCAATGAATATTTAATTGAAGTTGACCAACAAAATAACTGAATTATGTTGCATTTAGTTAGGCCTGAAATGAGCAAGCTCTTCATTTTCTCAAGTAGTTTGAGGCTAAAATTATTCCAACTTCATGAAATATTCTACACAATTTTATAAGTAATTAAAAGACTGTAAAATAGACTCAAAAGCACATATTAAATATTGAGAAAAACATGAAATAAAATGAATTTTCAACTTTAAATGCAAGAGAATAGTTTAATGTCTTGTGGCCTACATTATTTATTAGTTGGTGGATTAAACTATTCTCAATACACTCTTTTTGACATAAATAAAAATAGAATCTTTTCTTTGATGCTTGCAAATTAAATATTCTAGAATGATGATGTGCAAACACCTATAAGATTGATATTAACAGGAAACCATGCATGAGCCACTCAAGTAAGTCAGCAGAAAGTGTTTCTGAATCCTAGGTCCAGCATTAAGCAAGGTATATACTAAAAATAATCCAAAACAGAGAAATATTGAGGACTTCACTGGTGGTCAGGTCCAGAGGTTAAGAATCTGCCTGCCAATGCCAGGGACAAGGGTTCAATCCCTGGTCAGGGAACTAAGATCCCACATGCTACAGAGCAACTAAGCCCACATGCTACAACTTCTGAGCTCACACACCACCTCTAGAAAGTCCGTGCAAGATCCCACATGATGCAATGAAGATCCCACACAGCCAAA
Organism: Budorcas taxicolor; assembly: GCF_023091745.1. Taxonomy (NCBI): domain Eukaryota; kingdom Metazoa; phylum Chordata; class Mammalia; order Artiodactyla; family Bovidae; genus Budorcas; species Budorcas taxicolor. Next base: position 99,751,656 of record NC_068935.1, on the reverse strand, counting down.
TAAATAAATTTTAAAAAGAGAGAGAGCGAAATATTGGTCCACATTCAAAGTAGAGAAGGTTTCCTAAGAAAGAAGCTTTCCCATGGTCTGTTAAATCTCCATAAGTGTCAGAACTGGACTTCAAAAGAAGTGTGTGCTCTGATTGACCTTAACTTGGATGACATGGAATATGTCACTTCTGCCAAATCTGAAGACATTTTAATTGGAATCAAAGCATTGCCAACCAGTCCCCATGTTAAGGCTGCTAAAAACTACCTGGTAAGTTTAGCATACTAATGTTTGAATTCTTTAGTCCTGAGTTAGTTTCTATTTATAGGACCTAAATAATTGAATAACAAATTCTCGGAAAATAGACCACGGGGCCATGGTGACACAGGGCTGTGTGATAAAACAGAGCATATCCACACAGCTGCCTTGTGGGAAACAACTGGCCACTTTGGGTTTTCTCCCTTTGCTCTTAGTCCCTTTTTAGATATTCAAATGGACTGCCTACTTCAATTGTAAATACCCCAGTATATGTGCATGTGTTATGCACACAAACACACATCACAAAAACTTCAGACTGTTGTCTAATAATGGCACCTCTTTCCTTCACTTCTACAATTCTGGCCCTGTCACCCTTGGTCCTCAAGGATGGGGAACCATAATTAGTATGGAAAAAAGACAAGAAGGCATTTTCCTTTTGCATTCAATGGCACATTCAGAATCACACAAAATTCTTTAGTTAATGACAATTGCTAAGCAAAAGTGGCAGTCTGACTAGACCCTTACTGTCTATAGAAGGACACTATCCTGTCCAGGACAGGAGATAAGAGAATGGTTGATAAGCATTCATCATGAAAGGTGATGAACATTAGGCATCCTGTGACCAATGTGCCTGGTCAGAAACAGAATCAGGGATAACTTTTCTTTGTTTAGAGTACTTTTATGTCATTTCAGATGAACATTTACATTGAGGACTCATTTCCTCAAATCTACTTAATATTTAGGTACATGTAACATTTTAAGACTGCATGTCTCCCAATGTCATGTGACTTACCTGTTTATCGAAAGCTACCCAAGATGGTGATTCAATTCCCATTCCTTTAGGAAATACACTGTATTTTGGCTTTGTATTCTGTCCGAGAAGCAGTTCTCCACCTATTCCTGGTTTATCTTCACTCACCAGCATCCTAACATTGTTGCAAAAGCCCCAGTGTTGAGATTTGTGGAATTTCTTTTTTCCCATCTGTGAACACAAGAAACAACCCAAAATGGCCAAAGTTATTCTTTCTGCCTTTTCATATTTGTTTTAAAAGGTAAACACATTTCCCATCATTTATTTTTCCCATTACAAAATGCAAATTAGAGTGGCAAATAATTATGATCAATCTTCACCATAAACTTGTGCCTCATTTTAAATTCAATTCATTTTAACAAATTCAAAACCTTGAAAAGCAATAAGAACAAACCCAATGCTCCATGCTATTTAAAACATTTCAAAATAACTGTTACTGCAAGTGAACATTTAGGACATTAACTTGCTAATTGGTCTATTCCATTTATTTGCCAAGAATGCAAACAGGGGGGAAAAAAGAAACTTCTCTACTTCAGAGTAAAAAATGTAACAGTTTTCCCACAGAAATTGAAATATTATCTTCATCAAAATGGAGAATAAAATCTTTTCTTCATTAAAGTAAGTGTCACAGGAAATTTGTCAGAGCTGACTTTCTCCTCCTAATTGTAGAACCTTGCCCTCCCTCTTCCCCACTTCCCCCTCACATCTTTTCTGAGGATCTGAGCAGAAAGGGCAAAGCCCAGACAATGCTTCCAAGGATTGGCAAAAATGTGGGCCAACACCAATGTGCATGCACTGCTAGTAGAAAAGTAAAGCAGAAAACTCAATCTGAGGAAAGATATGGTGATACCTAGCAAACTGAAAGGTATATGCTTGCCCAGACACCTAGCATGTCTACTTCTAAATGTCTTCTGTCCCTTACATGGGGAGCTATAAATCAGATTATTTGTTACAGCAGTGTTAGTAAGAGTGAAAAATAGGAAACAATCTAAATGTCTATCAGTAGCAGAAAAGATACCTCAATTGTGTTCTCTTTATAAAATGGAATATAAATACAGAGGTCTAAAATTATATGCATCAATACGGACAAATTTCAAAAACTGTCAACCAAAAAAAAAAGGTAGTAGGACACAAAATTTGATCACTTCATCTTATATATAAAGTCTGGAAATATTCAAAAATACAGGGCTATTTATGGATAATATAAGCATACAAATGATAAGCAGCAAATTCAAATTAATATAATATCCATGATAATACATGATATATGGTATAATAAATATCACATGGTATTTATATGTGATATATTAATATATTTGTTGTATCATATATCATATTATGAACATCCAGGTACACCACAGCCCTGTAGAAAAAAATAGAACATTTCAGATACAATTAAAGCTCTCTCTCATTCCAAGTTCCTGATTTCAATATCTGTAAGTCTGCTTCTGTTTTGTAAATGAATTCATTTGTATGTTTTTTTAAAAATTAGATTCCACATATGAGTGATATCATATGATTATTTGTGGATGAACACACTACTATACATATGACAGATAACCAACAAGGACCTACTGTATAACACAGGGAACTCTACTTGATATTCTGCAGTAACCTATATGAGAAAAGAATATAGAAAAGAATGAACATATGTATCATACATGTATAACTGAATCACTTTGCTATATGTGTGCGTGTGTGTGTGTATGTGTGTGTGTGTCTGCTCAGTCATATTCAACTCTTTGTGACCCAATGGACTGTAGCCCGTCAGGCTCCTCTGTCCATGGAATTTTCCAGGCAAGAATACTGGAGCAGATTGTCATCTTCTCCTCCAGGGGATCTTCCCAACCCAGGGATCAAACCCACATCTCTTGCATCTCCTACATTGGCAGGCGGATTCTTTACCACTGAGCCACCTAGGAAGCCCACCATATATGTAAAACTGAATCACTTTGCTGTGTACCTGAAAGTAACACAATCTTGTAAATCAATTATGCTCCAATAAAAATAAAATATTTAAAAAATAAATATAAGCCCTCCCTCAGAGTTCATGCTCCTTGTCTCCCTCTCCAGAGGTAACAAGTATCCTGAATTTGCTGCTTGAACTTGAATATTTTGCCAGGATTATGTAGATTCAGGGCAATAGCCTCTTGCAAAGCATGATGCATTGGCAGGAAGTCTGAAAAGAAGTTCAAAAATACTTTGTTTTATATCCTGCAACTTTACTATATTCATTGATTAGCTCTAGTAATTTTCTGGTGGAGTCTTTAGGGTTTTCTATGTAGAGGATCATGTCATCTGCAAACAATGAGAGTTTTACTTCTTCTTTCCCAATTCAACCACTTGTAAAAGAATGAAACTAGATCACTTTCTAACACCACACACAAAAATAAACTCATAATGGATTAAAGATCTAAATGTAAGACCAGAAACTATAAAACTCCTAGAGGAGAACATAGGCAAAACACTCTCTGACATAAATCACAGCAGGATCCTCTATGATCCACCTCCCAGAATTCTGGAAATAAAAGCAAAAATAAACAAATGGGATCTAATTAAAATTAAAAGCTTCTGCACAACAAAGGAAAATATAAGCAAGGTGAAAAGACAGCCTTCGGAATGGGAGAAAATAATAGCAAATGAAACAACTGACAAACAACTAATCTCAAAAATATACAAGCAACTTATGCAGCTCAATTCCAGAAAAATAAATGACCCACTCAAAAAATGGGCCAAAGAACTAAATAGACATTTCTCCAAAGAAAACATACGGATGGCTAACAAACACATGAAAAGATGCTCAACATCACTCATTATTAGAGAAATGCAAATCAAAACCACAATGAGGTAACACTTCACACCAGTCAGAATGTCTGCAATCCAAAAATCTGCAAGCAAGAAATGCTGGAGAGGGTGTGGAGGAAAGGGAACCCTCCTACACTGTTGGTGGGAATGCAAACTAGTACAGCCACTATGGAGAACAGTGTGGAGATTCCTTAAAAAATTGCAAATAGAACTGCCATATGACCCAGCAATCCCACTGCTGGGCATACACACCGAGGAAACCAGAATTCAAAGAGACACGTGTACCCCAATTTTCATCACAGCACTGTTTATAATAGCCAGGACATGGAAGCAACCTAGATGTCCATCAGCAGATGAATGGATAAGAAAGCTGTGGTACATATACACAATGGAGTATTACTCAGCCGTTAAAAAGAATACATTTGAATCAGTTCTGTTGAGATGGATGAAACTGGAGCTGATTATACAGGGTGAAGTAAGCCAGAAAGAAAAACACCAATACAGTATACTAACACATATATATGGAATTTAGAAAGATGGCAATGATGACCCTGTATGCAAGACAGCAAAAAAGACACAGATGTGTATAGCGGACTTTTGGACTCAGAGGGAGAGGGAGAGGGTGGGATGATTTGGGAGAACGGCATTGAAACATGTATACTATCATGTAAGAATCGAATCACCAGTCTATGTCCGATGCGGGATACAGCATGCTTGCGGCTGGTGCACGGGGATGACCCAGAGGGATGTTGTGGGGAGGGAGGTGGGAGGGGGGTTCATGTTTGGGATCGCATGTACACCCATGGTGGATTCATGTCAATGTATGGCAAAACCAATACAGTATTGTAAAGTAAAATAAAGTAAAAATAAAAACTTAAAAAAATAAAAATTAAAAAAAATACTTTGTTTTAAGGCAACCTATGAAATGGGATAAAATGTTTGCAAATAATATACATGAAAAAGAATTAATATCCAAAATATAGCCAGAACTCATACAACTCAATAACAAAAAATCTGATTAAAAAATGGACAAAGGATGTGAACACATATTTTTCCAAAGAAGATATTCAACTGGCCAACAGGTACATAAGAAGATGTATAACATCACTAATCATCAAGGAAATGCAAATCAAATCCATAATGAGATACCACCTCACACCTGTTAGGATGGCTATTTTGTCAAAAAGGTAAGAAGTAACAACTGTTGGCAAGGATGTGGAGAGAAGGGAACCCTTGTGCACTGGTGGTGAGAATATTTATCGATGTAGCCACTATGGAAAATAGTATGGAAGTTCCTTTAAAAATTAAAAATAGAACTGCCACATGACTCAGCAATTCTACTTCTGGGTATTTATTCAAAGAAAATAAAAATACTAACTTGAAAAGATATGTACACCCCATGTCCATCTGTAGCATTATTTACAATAGCCAAAAGAGAAACAACCTAAAGTGGCTACTGACAGATGAATTAATATTATTATATTATTCAGCCATAAAAAAGAATGAAAACCTGCCACTTGCAGCAACATGGATGAACCCTAAGGGCATAACACTAAGTGAAATGTCAGACAGAGAAAAACAAGTATCATATGATTGCACCTATATGTGGAATCTTAAAAAGAATAAAAAATAAACAAGCTCATAGATACAGAGAACCGACTGGTGGTTGCCAGAGGTGGAGGGTGGGGGTGGGCAAAATGGGTGAAGGTGATCAAAATGTACAAACGTTCAATTATAAAATAAATAAGTCATGGGGATGTAATACACAGCATCGTGACTATAGTTAATACTGTACTATTGGTATATATTTGAGAGTGTCAAATAGAGTAAATCTGGAAAATTCTCATCACCAGAAAACAAAAAAACCTCGTAACTATTGTGTGATAGTAGATGCTAACCAGACTTATTGTGATCATTTTGTAATATATACAAAGATGGAATCATTACATTTTATACCTGCAACTAATATAATGTTATATAAAGAAGGCTGAGCACTGAAGAATTGATGCTTTTGAACTGTGGTGCTGGAGAAGACTCTTGAGAGTCTCTTGGACAGCAAAGAGATCAAACTAGTCAATCCTAAAGGAAATCAACCCTGAATACTCATTGGAAGGACTGATGCTGAAGCTCCAATACTTTGGCCACCTGATGCAAAGAGCCGACTCATTGGAAAAGACACACTAATGCTGGGAAAGACTGAGGGCAGGAAGAGAAGGGGGTGGCAGAGGATGAAATAGTTGGATGGCATCATCAACTCAATGGAAATAAGTCTGAGCAAACTCTGGGAGATAGTGAAGGACAAGGAGGTCTGGTGTGCTGCAGTCCATGGGGTCACAAAAAATCGGACATGACTTAGCCTCTGAACAACAATGACAAATTAATATTAATAAAAATTAAATACCCCAAAATTAAAAGGAAAATATAAGACCTCATTTTTTCTTATAGTGAAGGCAGCCTGGAAGAACAGGGAAGGGCTTGAGTAGCCTTGCTCAGGAGAGTCGGGGCCACACAGATGCCCCAGGAAGAACAACCCAGGCAGAAGGCTGCTGGAGGAAAGCTAGAGGCAGTGGTTAGGAAGGTGACTGGCAGCCTGGCTCTGTCCCATAATCCATTGCCACAACCTCCACCACCACCCCACTCCCCTCTGACACACACTCATACACAACACTCATAAGTGAGTGAGTGGACTTTACCATAAGTCAGTCCCAAATCACCATAGCAAAGCAAAAGCTGGGTTGGTTAAAATGAATGGTGGAATAACACTGAATTTTATAATAATGTCCCTCTTTCAAAGCAAGTATTTTGGGTAATCACAAACTCATCTCAGGTCAAACCAACAAATGTTTGTTAAACATTTACTATATTCCTAACTTTGTGCCAGATACGCATGCATGCATGCAAAGTTGCTTAGTCATGTCCAACTCTTTGCAACCCCATGGACTGTAGCCCACCAGGCTCCTCTGTCCATGGGATTCTCCAGGCAAGAACACTGGAGTGGGTTGCTGTGCCCTCCTCCAGGGAATCTTCCCGACCCAAGGATCAAACCCAGTCTCCTGTGGCTCCTGCATTGGCAGGCAGGTTCTTTACCACTAGTGCCACCTGGGAAGCCTTGTGCCAGATATAGTATTTAAAATAAGCATAAAACTCAGCCGTGCCTTGAAGAGGAAACCCACCATCTGGCTGAGGAGTCAAGATTTAGATAACTAAAACAACTAGAAAGCAGTAGACTTCCATTTTTGACCACTTACCATGAGCTATACCATTTGCATACACGCTCAGTCGCTCAGTTGTCTCCAACTCTTTGCAACCCCGTGGACTATAGCCTGCCAGGCTCCTCTGTCCATGGGATTTTCCAGGCAAGAATACTGGAGTGGGTTGCCATTTCCTCCTCCAGGGGATATTCCTGACCCAGGGATCGAACCCACATCTCTTGAGTCTCCTGAATTGGCAGGAAGATTCTTTATCACTCCGCCACCTGGGAATCTTTCTATGCATTACCTAATTTTGCCATCTCAAAACTATGTGATAGGCATTATTACAGCCATTTTACAGAGGCAGAGACAAGTTGACTAGCACACCCATGGTTATATGGTAAATATTGGAGTCTGCATCTGAATCTAAGCTCATTGACCCTAATCTCTGGTAAGTCTATTTACCCTGAGCCATAAACTGATGGGCTGGAGTAATAGTGTTGAGGTCCTTCAGGTAGCTGGATACTGTCTTGAGCCTGGAGAAATGGGATGAATTGGACAGGAGAAGAGGGAAATAGGAACCCTAATGCTCTGCTGATGGGACAGTTAACTATCATTCTGGAAAGCAATGTGGTACTACTTGGCAAAACTAGGGATGTGTATTCCCTGTGATTCAAGAATCTTACTCCTGGATATGTATCTCAGAGAAATTCTCACAGTAGCCAATAAATGGAGACATATGACAATGTGTAATGGTACAGTAGGTCATCTACATACAAACAAGTTCCATTCAAAGAGCACATTCATAAGTCCAATTTGTAAGTCCAACAAAGTAAGTCTGTAAGTCTAAGCTACAATTTCACTCATGCCTAGTGTTGACAGAACACACATTCACATCTTTGAAAGTCCACAACTTGAAGGGTTGTACATATGGGACATACTATATTTTGGGAAAGTTGGAGACAACCTCGATAAATATGTTGATGAAACAGATAAGAAAATATGGCTTCATGGATAAGTACACTATGGTGGATCTTCATATCATTTCACTTCTTTGAAGCAATAAACCAGACGTATGTAGGCTATCATAATAAATGACCGTAGATGTCATAGATGAAACAACAGAAACTAATTTCTCACAGTTCTGGAGCCTGGGAAGTCTAAGACAAGAGTGCTGGCCAATTCAGTTGCCCAGTGAGGGTTCTATTCTTGCCTTGAAGACTGCCAATGTCTCCCTGTGTCCTCACAGGGCAGTGAGAGAGACAGCAAGCTCTCTGGTGTCTCTTCTCATAAGGGTATGAATTTCATTATGGGGGCCCCATCCTCATGATCTCATCTAAACCTAATGACCTCATCTCTAAACACCATCACACTGGGGGGTTAGGGTTCAACATATGGATTTGGGAAGGACACATAGCATTGGAGAGAGAAGGAAATGGCAACCCACTCCAGTGTTCTTGCCTGGAGAATCCTGTGGACAGAGGAGCCTGGTGGGCTGCCGTCTATGGGGTCGCACAGAGTTGGACACGACTGAAGCGACTTAGCAGCAACACAGCACTGGATGTACATATAGCAACATAGATTCTTAAAACATACTGTTGAGTGAAAAATGGTATCTGCAGCACACTATATCATTTACACATTTAAAAAAAACAACACTATATATTTTGCAAGAACACACAGAGATTTAAGAATGTGCATCAGGACTTCCCTGGTGGTCAGTGGATAAGAATCCACCTGCCATTGCAGAGGATACAGGTTCAATCCTTGATCCGGGAAGATCCCACCCGCCATGAAGCAACTAAGCCTGTATGCCACAACCACTGAGCCTGTGCTTTAGAGCCCACAAGCCGCAACTACTAAGCCTGTGTGCCACAACTACTGAAGGCCACATACCCTAGTGCCTCCACTTGAGCTGAAATTACTGAAGCCTGGGCACCTAGAGCCTATGCTTTGCAACAAGATAAGCCACGGCAATGAGAAGCCTGTGCACCACAATGAAGAGTAGCCCCCAACTGCCACAGCTAGAGAAAGCCAGCACACAGCAACAAGGACACAGCACAGCCAAAAATAAAATTAATTTTTTTTAAATGTGCATCAAATGTGCTTCTGCATTTAAATGTGCATCTGTATGGAAGCCTATATAAAGTTGAAAGGGAAAGAGATTAAGGATTGGGAATGATAAGGAATAAAAATACATAAAACAAGAGAGAGACCTTGCACAAATCAATGGTGGCATTGTGTCATAAATGAAGGAATATAATTAATTCACCTCTTTCCACCTGACATTAAAAAAAAGGATGGATTCGAATGAGAAGTGAGAAGCAGGCAGGTGAGGTTAGCTGCTAGTGCAGCTAAGCAGGTACAAGGTGAGAGAAAAAGGCCTGAAGAGGGTAAATACAATGGGAATGGGAAGGAAAGGGCATCATATGGGACAGAACCTTCAAACCATCATTGAGGAAGGGCAAGTTTGATTGTTTCTTTTCCCAGATCATTTCAGACTGATACTTTTATAGACTACAATAAAATTAATTATAAAAATTTGAAATAAAAACAAATACATAAAAACTTACAAGCTCACTGATCACACCCTCAGATATCATGGCAAGGTCAATTTGCTACAGAAGTTTCTAAAGACTCTCAGTGTCACAGATACACACCACACTTGGAGAAGCACTGCTACAGTAGACATTGGGTAAAGAAACCAACATGTGTGAGTGGGTGTGTTAAGAAAGAAAGAGACATGGGAGGTGACTTGCAAGTTTCATGCCAGCCTCACTTCCACTTGGGAAGGGGTAAGAAGGAGAGCAGAAATATCAATAAGGACAACAAAGTACTTCTATCACCTGGCTTCTTAGCCTATATATTGCTGCAGCTCCCAAATATGGATGTAACAGCATTGGCTGAGCTTCTCATTTCTGAAATTTCTGAAGGAAACTAAAGCACTGGATTGAGCCTGAAGAGCCCTCAGCAAGGCTGGCCTTCCCTTTCCTGGTCACCATCACAGCAGCAAGGCAAAGAGAAGAGACTGGAAGAAGCAAAGGGCTTCCCCCACCATACATCTACACAAGTGCTATGAACTCTTGTCAGTACATTTCTGTCCAGCTAGTGACAATGACTAAGTATATCATACAAGGGGGCCTTTTTCTGTAAACTACCAGTGAGATGAAAACTGAAGAGAAATCACAATGCCTAAAGTTTAGAACGTAGTTCAATCAAGTTCCTGCTAAATTGATGAGCAATTTCTCTATGCAGACTATTAGCTAGATATTGTCAAATATTTTAAACTCTTTTGCTAAGTAAAATCAAGTCAGCCAGACAAGATTCTTGAATACTTTTAACATGAAAGGAACTATTACTAAATGCTTTCCAAAACTCTTGATTTGTGAGTTGTGAATTCACACATCCAAACCCCAATCAACAACAATATACCTATGCTTCCTTAAGTTCAATGATGTCAATTTCCATTGACATCATTATTTTCATCAGCACAGCATGCAAAAATTCCATTTCTGTACTATCAGAATATTAACTTGAAATTTCAATTCAAAATTCTATAGCTCAGAAACTAATTGCTTGGAGTATTTGTTTGGTGTGATATAAAAGTACATAGGAACCTGTTTCAAATGTTTGCCCCTCCCAACACACACATACATATACACAAGCTTGAGATTTGCCATTACAATCTCTTAGGATCAGATGTCAACCTGCCCTATGCCATGGTAGCTGTGAAATGGTGCTCAATCTCAGTGTAAAGAGATTAGGCAAATGTTTTAGCAAATGATAACATCAGGAACATATTATCCGCAGACCCAGTGTTCCTTGATACCTTAACTCCTTGGGTCCCATCACACTTACAGTGCCACCACCAGAAAGGGAGCAGCCAAAGCCAGACTCTCCTTGATGTTTCACATCACATTAATAACTGGTACCACCACCCCTTCTCTGTTGCTAGAGACTGGAAGAGCAGTCTATCACATGATTGAATTGATTAGTAAATAATCGTAAGTTGCCAGGCCCACCATAAAAACCATAAAGCTAACCCAAACTAAGAAGCAGGTTATAATCACTAGTATTGGGAGTTGTTTATGCATGTATAATCTCTTTCAGAGCTCCAGCACATCAGAGTCTCTTTGTTTCTACCTAGACTGCATCCAAAGCCCAGATGCTTGACAACCTTGCTATGACCAAAGCAAGAAGAATAAGGTGTCTGGTAAGAACCTGACAGGTCATTAGGGCCACCATTAGTTAGAAGCGCATCTTTGCACATGTAAATACCATTCTCATAGCCAAAAGCTGACATGTGTGGCAGTCCTCTAAGTACTTTAGAAGTGATACATTCTTTTAATTATCAGAAAAAAATCTCTGAGTAAAGATGGGGATACTCAAGAACAGAGTTTAAGTAATTTGCCCAACGCCAGTCAACTAATAGAAATAGTGAATCCAGGATGAAAACTCAATGCCTGAGCCCACAAATATTAGGCCTTACATTGTGTGTGCCCTCTTAGAGAAAAGGAATAGATCTCCCCCTGCTTAAGTCATCAGGGTTGAATTACCACTTTTGCTTTTGACAAAGGTAATAACAAAAACAACCACCATGATGTGGGAGGGAGGGAACAGATCAGACAATTGGACCTAGACTCAATCTCTTAAAAGCAGAATAGGTATTAGAGAGTACTACAGATACCCTTTTAGAGCCACCAGAAGTTACTAAAAATTCAGGGCCTGAAGAGAACCAGTTAATATTTAATATTTTAATATATGTCAACAAAACTTACTTTTCTAACTACTTTTTGAGGTTGGTGGAAAATCTGATACCAAATTACCTAAAACTATCATTCATTTTTACATTTATTTATTTATTATAATTGGAGGATAATTACTTTACAATATCAGGATGGTTTTTGCCATACATCAACATGAATTGGCCATAGGATACATGTGTCCCCCTCCATCCTGAACCCTCCTCCCACCTCTCTCCTCACCCTATCCCTTCAGGTTGTCACAGAGCACTGGCTTCGGGTGCCTTGCATCATACATCAAACACACTGCTTATCTATTTTACATATGGTAATATATATGTAAAACTGTCATTCTTAGGTGGACTTCCCAGGTGGCTCAGTGATAAAGAATCCACTCATCAATGCAGGAGACGCAAGAGAAGTGGGTTTAATCTCTGGGTCAGGAAGATCCCCTGGAGGAGGAAATGGCAACCCACTCCAGTATTCTTGCCTGAAAAGTCCCAAAGACAGAGGAGCCTGGCAGGGTACACAGTCCATGGGGTAATACACACACACACACATACACACACACACATCATTCATAGGTAGTCCTGTCTGACTAGATTTGGGACTAGTTTGTTTCTGTTCCATGAATAGATTGTTTTTTAGCTCTCTCTTCAGAGCATATTTATTTTAGAAATTCATTTTCTCTTTTCTTCTTTTCTGTATTTTTATAGAGAAAAAGAAGTAATTGAGCAAATCCTATGAACCTCCCAGAGAAAATAATAACAAAATTGCCTTGGGTAGAGCTCAGGACCAGAGGAGCATGAAAGCTATCATTACTTATTAATAAAGCTAAATCACTCAAAAAGAAACCCCAAATGTGAAAATTTTAAAAAGTCATGTCAAAGAAAACTTCAAATATTTTTAAACTAATTTTTTTCTCTTTCCAAACCTAACCTGGAAAAATGTTATGCTCATGATTCTCAGCCATCAACTCAATGTAACAATAAGGTTGGTTCTATATATTGAATAATGTTGTGCAGCCCTTCCTCAGAAAACACTTCTTATTTCCCTCTAAATAATTAAACTCAGAGCACCAATCAATAAAAAGAATTCTAAAGACTTCCACCAAAGTCAGTTAACATCACTGGCTCATTGTAGCTGATTACTACAGGCATGCATGCTAAGTTGCTTCAGTTCAGTTCAGTTGAGTTCAGTAGCTCAGTCGTGTCCGACTCTGTGACCCCAAGAACTGCAGCACGCCAGGCCTCCCTGTCCATCACCAACTCCCAGAGTTCACTCAAACTCACGTCTTCCAAGTTGGTGATCCCATCCAGCCATCTCATTCTGTCGCTCCTTTCTTCTCCTACCCCCAATCCCTCCCAGCATCAGAGTCTTTTCCAGTGAGTCAACTCTTCACATGAGGTGGTCAAAGTACTGGAGTTTCAGCTTTAGCATCATTCCTTCCAAAGAACACCCAGGACTGATCTCCTTTAGAATGGACTGGTTGGATCTCCTGGCAATCCAAGGGACTCTCAAGAGTCTTCTCCAACATCACAGTTTAAAAGCATCAATTCTTTGGCACTCAGCTTTCCTCACAGTCGAACTCTCACATCCATACATGACCACAGGAAAAACCATAGCCTTGACTAGACAGACCTTTGTTGGCAAAGTAATCTCTCTGCTTTTCAATATGCTATCTACGTTGGTCATAACTTTCCTTCCAAGGAGTAAGCGTCTTTTAATTTCATGGCTGCAATCACCATCTGTAGTGATTTTAGAGCCCCCAAAATAAAGTCTGACACTGTTTCCACTGTTTCCCCTTCTATTTCCCATGAAGTGATGGGACCGGATGCCATGATTTTCATTTTCTGAATGTTGAGCTTTAAGCCAAGTTTTTCACTCTCCTCTTTCACTTTCATCAAGAAGCTTTTTAGTTCCTCTCACCGTCTGCCATAAGGGTGATGTCATCTGCATATCTGAGGTTATTGATATTTCTTCCAGCAGTCTTGATTCCAGCTTGTGCTTCTTGCAGCCCAGCGTTTCTCATGATGTCTGCATAGAAGTTAAATAAGCAGGGTGACAATATACAGCCTTGACGTATTCCTTTTCCTATTTGGAACCAATCTGTTGTTCCATGTCCAGTTCTAACTGTTGCTTCCTGACCTGCATATAGGTTTCTCAAGAGGCAGGTCAGGTGGTCTGGTATTCCCATCTGTTTCAGAACTTTCCACAGTTTATTGTGATCCACACAGTCAAAGGCTGTGGCATAGTCAATAAAGCAGAAATAGATGTTTTTCTGGAACTCTCTTGCTTTTTCCATGATCCAGCAGATGTTGGCAATTTGATCTCTGGTTCCTCTGCCTTTTCTAAAATCAGCTTGAACATCAGGAAGTTCACAGTTCACGTATTGCTGAAGCCTGGCTTGGAGAATTTTGAGCATTACTTTACTAGCGTGTGAGATGAGTGCAATTGTGTGGTAGTTTGAGCATTCTTTGGCATTGCCTTTCTTTGGGATTGGAATGAAAACTGACCTTTTCCAGTCCTGTGGCCACTGCTGAGTTTTCCAAATTTGCTGGCATATTGAGTGCAGCACTTTCACAGCATCATCTTTCAGGATTTGAAATACCTCAACTGAAATTCCATCACCTCCACTAGCTTTGTTCATAGTGATGCTTTCTAAGGCCCACTTGACTTCACATTCCAGGATGTCTGGCTCTAGGTGAGTGATCACACCATCATGATTATCTGGGTCGTGAAAGATCTTTTTTGTACAGTTCTTCTGTGTATGTTGTTACATCTTCTTAATAGCTTCTGCTTCTGTTAGGTCCATACCATTTCTGTCCTTTATCGAGCCCATCTTTGCATGAAATGTTCCCTTGGTATCTCTAATTTTCTTGAAGAGATCTCTAGTCTTTCCCATTCTGTTGTTTCCCTCTATTTCTTTGCACTGATCGCTGAGGAAGGCTTTCTTATCTCTTCTTGCTATTCTTTGGAACTCTGCATTCAGATGCTTATATCTTTCCTTCTCTCCTTTGCTTTTCGCTTCTCTTCTTTTCACAGCTATTTGTAAGGCCTCCCCAGACAGCCATTTTGCTTTTTTGCATTTCTTTTCCATGGGGATGGTCTTGATCCCTGTCTCCTGTACAATGTCACGAACCTCAGTTCATAGTTCATCAGGCACTCTATCTATGAGATCTAGTCCTTTAAATCTATTTCTCACTTCCACTGTATAATCATAAGGAATCTGATTTAGGTCATACCTGAATGGTCTAGTGGTTTTCCCTACTTTCTTCAATTTGAGTCTGAATTTGGCAATAAGGAGTTCATGATCTGAGGCACATTCAGCTCCAGGTCTTGTTTTTGCTGACTGTATAGAGCTTTTCCATCTTTGGCTGCAAAGAATATAATCAATCTGATTTTGGTGTTGACCATCCAGTGATGTCCATGTGTAGAGTCTTCTCTCGTGTTGTTGGAAGAGGGTGTTTGCTATGACCAGTGCATTCTCTTGGCAAAACTCTATTGGCCTTTGCCCTGCTTCATTCTGTATTCCAAGGCCAAATTTGCCTGTAATTCCAGGTGTTTCCTGACTTCCCACTTTTGCATTCCAGTCCCCTATAATGAAAAGGACATCTTTTTTGGGTGTTAGTTCTAAAAGGTCTTGTAGGTCTTCATAGAACCATTCAACTTCAGCTTCTTCAGCATTACTGGTTGGGGCATAGACTTGGATTACTGTGATATTAAATGGTTTGCCTTGGAGATGAACAGAGATCATTCTGTCATTTTTGAGATTGCATCCAAGTACTGCATTTCGGACTCTTTTGTTGACCATGATGGCTACTGCATTTCTTCTAAGGGATTCCTGCCCACAGTAGTAGATATAAGCACCATAGATAGTAGTAGTAGTAGATAGTAGTAGATATAAGCAATGGATCGTGTGGCAGAAGTGCACCGGCTGTGACAGACCTCGCAGAAGCGTGGCTGAGAGGAGCTACCCCCTGTCCAAGGCCAGGCGCAGCAGCCGGGAGGAGCTACCCCATGCCCGAGGTCAGGGGTGGCAGCCGAAAGGAGCAACCCCACATCCGAGCAGCGGTGGCTGCACATGCACAGGAGAGCCAAAAGGAGCTACTCTACATTCAAGGTCAGGAGGAGCGGTGGTGAGGAGATACCCCTCGTCCAAGGTAAGGAGCAGCAGTGAAGAGATACCCCACGTCCAAGGTAAGAGAAACCCAAGTAAGATGGTAGGTGTTGCGAGAGGGCATCAAGGGCAGACACACTGAAACCATAATCATTGTGCTTCAGTCATGTCCAACTCTTTGCCACCCTATGGACTACAGCCCACCAGGCTCCTCTGTCCATGGGATTCTCCAGGCAAGAATACTGGAGTGGGTTGTCATACCGTGCTCCAGGGGATCTTCCCAACCCAGGGATCGAACCCACATCTTTTAACTCTCCTGCATTGGCAGGCGGGTTCTTTACCACTGGTGCTACCTGGGAAGTCCCTAGCAGATTAGTACATCCATTCCCAAATTCCTTCTCCCTTGCTGGACTCCATTTAAAAGCTAGATAAAGCTAAACACTCCACTTGCTTCCTCAGCCTCCTTTTCAGAGTTCTGTTCTGGGATTCTGGAAAAGGCTTTTGTCCTCTTAAGCCAAGGAACAAATACAAGTGATGCTGCCTCTAGCTCACTTTTTCTTGCCTTGAGATATATACATAATGTCTGGAGCTACACAGCAGCCATCTTGGGATCATGGCAGGAAGGTGGGTAGGACTGCAGAGATCCTGGCTCAAAGTAGAGCCTTTAAATGTGTGCCAGTAGCCACCTACCTCCAGACTCCCTGCTTGGTGAAAAAAATAAACCCCTTCTTGTTTAAGCCTCTGTTCGTCAGGTATTCCATTACTTGCAATGTAAAGTATTACAAATTAATGCATTTAGTCTTTAAAAGCTTGCTTTAATGCCCTTTTTAAACAGAATAAGATTATTAATTGATCTTATGTAAAGCATATGGGTTTCCCAGATTGCTCAGTAGTATAGAATCCGCCTGCCAATGCAGGAGACGCAGTAGACGTGGGTTGGATCCCTGGGTCAGGAAGATCCCCTGGAGGAGGAAATGGCAACCCACTCCAGTATTCCTGCCTGGAGAATCCTATGGACAGAGGAGACTGGCAGGCTAAAGTCCATGAGGAAGCAGAGCTGGACACAAATGAGCAACTAACACACACACATATTACTACAGGAATAAAAACAGTGTGACATTGGCAGAAGGATAGACATAGATCAAAGGAACAGAATAGAGAACAGAATGAAACCCACACAAATATGCTCAAATGATTTTTTTTTTACAAAGTTGTAAAAGCAATTAAATGGTGGAAGTCTAGCCTTTTCAACAAATGAATCTCGACCTAAATTTCACACTTTGTACAAAAATTAATTCAAAACAGTTCACAGACTTGCACAGAAAGTGTTAAACTACAAAGATTTTAGGAAAAAGTATAGGAAAAAAACTTCAGAATCTAGGGCTGGGCAGAGAGCTCTTAGGCTTACTATTGAAGTGTGGCCCATAAAGGGAAAAAATTTGATAAATTAGAGTTGATTAAAACTTGAAATTTTCTTTTGCTCTGCAAAAGACAGTTAATAGGACAAAAAGACAAGCTACAGATTGGAAGAAAAAAAAAAGGTGCAAACCACATCTTAGAGAAAGGGCTAGTATCTAGAATGTATAAAGAATTCTTAAAACTCAACAGTTAAACAAAACAATCCAATTAGAAACAGGCAAGACATAAAAAGACATTTCACCAAGGTAGATATACAGATGGCAAATAAGCACATGAAAAGATATTCAACTCATTAGCCATCAGAGAAATGACAACTCAAGCTAGAATGAGATATCTCTACACACCTATCGAGATAACTGAAATGAAAAACAGTGACAACACTAAATGCTAACTAAGATGCAGAGAAACGAGATCACTCATACACTGTTGCTGGACTGTAAAATGGTACATTTGCTCTCAAAAACAGCTTGCTAGGTTTTTTAAATAAAACTAAACAGGCAGTTATCATAAGATCCAGCAATTGCACTCTCAGGCATCTATCCCAGAAAATGAAAACACATGTCCACACAAAAACCTGTACATGAATATTTGTAACAGCTTTATTCATAACAACCAAAAGCTGGAAATAGGCAAGAACTTCTTCAACAGGTAAACTGTTAAAGAAACTGTGGTACACACACAGAGTACTACTCAGCAATGGAAATGAACAACTGATACATGCAACTACCTGGATAAAACTCCAGAGAATTATGCCGAGTGAGAAAAAAAATAATCCCAAGGGGTACATACTTTATGATTTCATTTATGTAATATTTAAAAGTAATAAAATTTTAGAAATGGAGAACAGGGGTTAGGGAAGCAATGGGGAAGAGCAGGACCAAGAGTTGGGGTAAAGGGTCGGGGGAGGCTGATGGGAAGGAAGGAAGTATGATTATAAAAGAGCAATAGGAGAGATCTTTGTGATAACAGGAGGGATCCTTGTGATAATGAAACTGTTCTGCACATTCACTGTCAAGATGGCCACAGTAACCGACACATGTGATGAACTGTGGCGATAAAATGCACACATGCAAATGAGTACAAGTATTAATAAAACTGGGAAAATCTGAATAAGATCGACAGATTATATTAACGTTAATATCCTGGTTGTGCTACTATAGTAGTTTTGCAATATATTACCAATGGGAAAGTGGGTAAAGTATACACAGGATCTCTCTGTATTGTTTCTGATAGCTGCATGTAAATCTACAATCATCTCCATAAAAATTTCCATTAACAATAAAAGGCAAGAGAGGGTTTACTTTCCTTAGTAACAAGGCGAGTTTCTACTCAGGTGCCTTTTATAAGGTATTAAGTATGAACATGAATACAGATGAGCAATGAATGACTGACGTCTCACAGAAACGAGATGAAACACGGTCCTATAAATGACAATACAAACATCTCTGTTTCAAATACCAAAGGCAAGTGAAGAAGAGAAGGTGGTCTAAATTAACCATTCAGCCATGTGAACTGACCTGATAGCCCCCCAAACTCCAGCAGTTCATGACCATTCCCTTCTTTGGAATGCCAAACATGTAGTCAGAAAAGCAAAGAATCTGTTTGGTCTTCAACTGGCCAAACTTATCACTTTGTCATAATGGAGTTCCCAGGTCAAAACTGGGCATTCTAGGGCTTTGGTTAATGAGAGAGTGAAAATGTCTGCCTCTCCTTTCTTTTTTGCTTCGGGGAATCCCCCCTACAAAGTTGACTCTGCCCTTCCTACAATGGTAGGAACAGGAAAACCTCCTCAGGAAATGAACCAAGAAATCCCTTTACATTTGCACTCCTGCATACCTGGAATCCTGTTCTTGGGAGACTGGTCTCCTACAGGGCACTGCCTGATGAATGTTCAGAGAAAAAATCTGCTGCCTCCAGAAAAAACCAAACTGAATGCTAACAAGGAAAAAGGAGCATCCCACTGCATGGCAGAGAGGCTTTGGGTCACAACCTGCATGGTGACATCTATGTGATATCCTGGCTGCTTTGTATAAGCCATGCATCCTGAGAGGCTTCTTGCTGATTTATGTCACAAAAGCAAATGTCTTTCTTCTTCCTTTATATTCACTCTTGCTAAAATAAGAAGCATTTGTCACATGGCATCAGTGGAAGACACTGGTGAGAAGCATTCCAGAGATGATTCTCCCAAAACTGCATCTATCTCGCTACCTTTTAGGCATGGCTGCTACAGGTAGACAGGAGCAATTGACAGGCACCTATTGAGGGCCTGCCCTGGGTAAGGAAGACCAACCCAAAGGGCCTCAATAATGGGTTTCTTAGTTGGCTGAGGGATGTTACAATCACACATTAAGAATGCAAAGCACAACACAGCCAGTAAGGCGGCAAATGAGTAGTCTGGACAATATGAGTGTTCACAGTTATGGAGCCAGAGAGACGGCTTCTGCTGAGATGATCAGGGAAGGTTTTAATGAGGGGGGATAAGAGCCAAGTTTCAAGGGAAGGCTAGCATCTGGATGGAAAGGAGGAAAGGTATGAGAATGCCATCAGGGAAGGGGGCAAGTAAACCAATAGTTGAGTGGAAAAGTCCAAAATATATTCAAAAGATAGATAGTAAGCTCACCGGTTTAACTGGAGTGTTAGGTTTGTTTTTCATTATGAAAAAGAACATTGTTAAGAAAAGATGGTATTGTTTGAATGTTTACAATGATATTAATAATATTCATGCTGTTGTTTAGTTACTAAGTCATGTATGACTCTTTCTCGATCCCCTGGGACTGTAGCCCACCAGGCCCCTCTGTCCATGGGATTTCCCAGGCAAGAATACTGGAGTAGGTTGCCATTTCCTGCTCCAGGAGATCTTCCCAACCCAGGGATCAAACCTGGCTGGGTCTCCTGCATTGTCAGGTGGATTCTTTACCACTGGGAAGCCAGCTGGGAAGCCCCAATACACTCGTGTTACCTGTATAATTTAAAAACTAAAAAGTTTAAAGAAAGGGATGCTAAGGCTGAGAAGAGCATTTAGACTCACAGGCACTGAGTCTGTGGCTGGTATGGCAAACAAAATTTCCTGGCTCCCAACAGCCATTGTTTGTTCCCTTTTCTCTTTCCCAGCTCCAAAAATAGACGGTGAAAAACCAAGCTCCCAATATTCCTTGTAGCAAAGGCTAGCCAAGTGACTGAAGTTTAGACAATAAGATGCAAGGTAGAAACCTACTGGCAGCCTGGAAACACACTGTTTTCTGATATAAGAGCCTTACTCCATCCCTCCTTCCTGTTTCTCTTGAACATGGTTATAGGAAGTTGTGATGTCTGGAACTGAGGCAACCATATTGCAACGATGAAGTTACAAGCCTAAGAAAGAAAACCCAACATTCTGAAGACGGCAAAATGGAGAGAGAAAAAGAATCTGAGCCGTTTATGACATTCAGCATCCACTGTCTAAACCTAAAACTGCCACATCTCTAGACTTCTTACCATATGAGATAATTTAGATTAAGTCACTATAAAGTTCAGGACAGAATACAAAAATAACCAAAATACCTGAATAGGCAAAGAGACTTTGCTTTCTGAAATGCAAGTTAATATTTAGGAATAGCAATAAGAGTTTTACATCATTTCCAAAGTATGAACAGCAGTCACAAGAAGTAGCCCAATCTGGAGCTCCCTAGTGATCCAGTGGTTAGGATTAGGTGCTTTCACTGCCATGCCCCAGGTTCAATCCCTAGTCAGGGAACAGGGATCCCACAACCCATGCAGCATGGCAAAAAAAAAAAAAAAAAAAAAAAAAAGCTCTCAAACAAAGTGGCTCAGTCTGAAATCATGTGATTTCAAGGACATTTCAAAAGTTAACAGGAACGAGTAACTGAAAACTAAATCAAAACAATCCTGTGATCCGGCACAGTAAACACCTAGCATTTGACTCTCCAGCAATATACCCCCACCAACTCCTTTCTTTGGCTGTTTTTTTTTTTTAACAGTTTCATTGAGGTATAATTCATATGTCATATAGTAGTTCTATTTTTAGCATTTTTGAGGAACCTCCAAATACTGTTTTCCATAGTGGCTGAACCAATTTACATTCCCACCAGCAGTATACAAGGGTTTCCTTTTCTCTACATCCTTGCCAACATTTGTTGTTTGTGGTCTTTTTGATGATAGCCATTCCGGCAGATGTGAGGTGATATCTCATTGTGGTTTTGATGAGCATTTCCCTGATGATTAGCAATTTTGAGTATATTTTTCATGTGCCTATTGACCATCTGTATGTCTTCTTTGGAAAAAATGTCTACTGAGGTGCTTCTGCCCATTTTTAAATCAGACTATTTGAGTTATTTTTTATATATACATTGAGTTATATGAGCTCTTTATATATTTTGGACATTAGTTCCTTATCTGGGTATATATCCAAAGAAGATGTAAACACTTATTCAAAGAGATTTCCTGCACCCTAATGTTCAGTGGCTCAGATGGTAAAGAATCTGCCTGCAGTGCAGGAGACCCAGGTTCAATCCCTGGATCAGGAAAATACCCTGGAAAAGGGAATAGCTACCCACTCCAGTATTCTTGCCTGGAAAATTCCATGGACAGAGGAGCCTGGCTACTACAGTCCATGGGGTCACAAAGAGTCAGACACAACTGAGCAACTAACATTTTCACTTTTCACTTTTTCGATGTTCATAGCAGAATTATTTACAATAGCTAAGCTATGGAAGCAAAATAAGTGTCTATTGTAAAGTTCACCCATTTAAAATATACAATTCAATGGAGTTCACTATAATTACAAAATTGTGTAATCTTTACCATAATCTCAGAGTAATTTCATCATCAAAAAAAAAAAAAAACCCATACCCATTAGCAGTCACTCTCCACTTCCTCCCTTCATCCACACATACGTCTAGGCAACTACTCATCTTTTTGTTACTATAGATTTGCCTATTCTGTACATTTCACATAAATGAGATCATATAATATGTAGTCTTTTACATATAATATATGGTATAATACTTTTGAGGTTCATCTATGTTGTGGCCTGTATCAGTATTTCATTCCTTTTTATGGCTAAATAATATTCTATTGTATTAATGTACCACATTTTGTTTACCCATTTACCAGTTGACAGACATTGGGGTTGCTTCTACTTTTTGTCTACTATGAATAACGCTACTATGAACATTCATGTACACATTTTTTTGTGAATAAATTCTTTTTGTCTTGGGTATATAACTAGGAGTGTTGTGTCATATAGTAACTCCATGTTGAAACTTCTGTGCAACGGCAGACTTTTCTGTATAAGAAGGTTTTAATTACTACATATCTTCATCAACACTTGGTATTATCTTTTTTTTCTTATAACTATCCTTCTGGGTATGAAGCAATATCTCATTGTGGTTTTAATTTACACTTCTCTAATGACTATTCCTGGATGTTCATTGGAAGGACTGATGCTGAGGTTGAAACTCCAATACTTTGGCCACCTTATGTGAAGAGCTGGCTCACTGGAAAAGACCCTGATGCTGGGAGGGATTGGGGGCAGGAGAAGAAGGGGACGACAGAGGATGAGATGGCTGGATGGCATCACCAACTCGATGTACATGAGTTTGGGTGAACTCCAGGAGTTAGTGATGGACAGGAGGCCTGGCATGCTGTGATTCATGAGGTCACAAAGAGTCAGACATGACTGAGGGACTGAACGGAACTGAACTGAATGACTAATGATGCTGGGTCTCCTGAATCGTGGGCAGATTCCTTACTGTCTGAGCCACCAGGGAAGCCTATTATTTATGGTAGGATAAAGCAAATAATTGGGCTTCCCAGATAGTTCAGTGGTAAAGAATCTGCCTGCAATGCAGGAGATGTGGGTTCAATCCCTGGGTCAGGAAGATCCCCTGAAGTAGGAAATGGCAACCCACTCCAGTATTCTTGGCTGGAAAACACCATGGACAGAGGAGCCTGGTGGGCTACAGCCCATGGGGTCGCAAAGAGTCAGAAACAACCAGGCAGACGCACGTGCATGCACAAAAGCAAGTAATTATGCTAATGTCTTTATGAATCAAGATTTTCAATGTAAGTAAAGAATCAAAGAAGTTAAACAAAATTTCTGTAATCCTTAATTAGCATTTCAAATATCAGTGTGAATTCATGTGGTATTTTATCTTTAAAAATGTATACATATTTTCTAGCCTTGTTTTAAGAGAATGAAAATTCAAGCCACAGACTGGAAGAAAATATTTGTAAACCCCATATCCAACAATCTTTGCATGAAATGTTCCCTTGGTATCTCTAATTTTCTTGAAGAGATCTCTAGTCTTTGCCATGCTGTGGTTTACCTCTATTTCTTTGGATTGATTGCTGAGGAAGGCTTTCTTATCTCTCCTTGCTCAGTGATGAGTGCAAAGAAATAGAGGAAAACAACAGAATGGGAAAGACTAGAGATCTCTTCAAGAAAATTAGAGATATCAAGGGAACATATCATGCAAAGATGGGCTTGATAAAGGAGAGAAATGGTATGGACCTAACAGAAGCAGAAGATATTAAGAAGAGATGGCAGGAATACACAGAAGAACTGTACAAAAAAGATCTTCACGACCAAGATAATCACGATGGTATGATCATTCACCTAGAGCCAGACATCCTGGAATGTGAAGTCAAGTGGGCCTTAGAAAGCATCACTATGAACAAAGCTAGTGGAGATGATGGAATTCCAGTGGAGCTATTTCAAATCCTGAAAGATGATGCTGTGAAAGTGCTGCACTCAATATGCCAGCAAATTTGGAAAGCTCAGCAGTGGCCACAGGACTGGAAAAGGTCAGTTTTCATTCCAATCCCAAAGAAAGGCAATGCCAAAGAATGCTCAAACTACCACACAATTGCACTCATATCACACGCTAGTAAAGTACTGCTCAAAATTCTCCAAGCCAGGCTTCAGCAATACGTGAACCGTGAACTTCCTGATGTTCAAGCTGGTTTTAGAAAAGGCAGAGGAACCAGAGATCAAATTGCCAACATCTGCTGGATCATGGAAAAAGCAAGAGAGTTCCAGAAAAACATCTATTTCTGCTTTATTGACTATACCAAAGCCTTTGCCTGTGTGGATCACAATAAACTGTGGAAAGTTCTGAAACAGATGGGAATACCAGACCACCTGACCTGCCTCTTGAGAAACCTATATGCAGGTCAGGAAGCAACAGCTAGAACCAGACATGGAACAACAGATTGGTTCCAAATAGGAAAAGGAGTGTGTCAAGGCTGTATATTGTCACCCTGCTTATTTAACTTATATGCAGAGTACATCATGAGAAATGCTGGACTGGAAGAAATACAAGCTGGAATCAAGACTGCCGGGAGAAATATCAATAACCTCAGATATGCAGATGACACCACCCTTATGGCAGAAAGTGAAGAGGAACTAAAAAGCCTCTTGATGAAAGTTAAAGAGGAGAGTGAAAAAGTTGGCTTAAAGCTCAACATTAAGAAAACTAAGATCTTCAAAAAGAAAACTAAGATCATGGCATCTGGTCCCATCACTTCATGGGAAATAGATGGGCAAACAGTGGCAACAGTGTCAGACTTTATTTTTTGGCCTCCAAACTCACTGCAGATGGTGACTGCAGCCATGAAATTAAAAGACGCTTACTCCAGAAGGAAAGTTATGACCAACCTAGATAGCATATTGAAAAGCAGAGAGATTATTTTGCCAACAAAGGTCTGTCTAGTCAAGGCTATGGTTTTTCCTGTGGTCATGTATGGATGTGAGAGTTGGACTGTGAAGAAGGCTGAGTGCCGAAGGATTGATGCTTTTGAACTGTGGTGCTGGAGAAGACTCTTGAAAGTCCCTTGGACTGCAAGGAGATCCAACCAGTCCATTCTAAAGGAGATCAGTCCTGGGTGTTCTTTGGAAGGAATGATGCTAAAGCTGAAACTCCAGTACTTTGACCACCTCATGTGAAGAGTTGACTCACTGGAAAAGACTCTGATGCTGGGAGGGATTGGGGGCAGGAGGAGAAGGGGACGACAGAGGATGAGATGGCTGGATGGCATCACCGACTCGATGGACATGAGTTTGAGTGAACTCCGGGAGTTGGTGATGAACAGGGAGGCCTGGGGTGCTACAATTCATGGGGTCGCAAAGAGTCGGACACGACTGAGTGACTGAACTGAACTGATCCAACAATCGACTTGTATCTGGAATATATAAAGAACTCTCAAAACTCAACAGTAAGGAAAAGACCCAATTAAAGATGGGCAAAAGACATGAACAGACATTTCACCAAAGAAGATATACGGATGGCAAATAAGGACATGAAAAGACACTCAATATCATTCTTAAGCCACTGAGGAAATAAAAGTTTAAATCAAGAACTACACACCTGATGGGGGCGGTCCTAAGATTGCGGAGGAATAGGACAGCAAGAAAACTTTTTCCCCCACAGACTCATCAAAAGAACATTTGAACGCTGAGTAAATTCCACAAAACAACTACTGAATGCTGGCAGACGACATCAGGCACCCAGAAAAGCAGCCCACTTTCTTTGAAAGGAGGTAGGAAAAAATATAAAAGATAAAAATAGAGACAAAAGAGGTAGGGACAGAGATCCATCCTGGGAAGGGGGTCTTTAAAAAGAGAGACGTTTCCAAACACCAGGAAACACTCTCACTGCCAAGTCTGTGGCGAGCCTTGGACCTCAGAGGGCAATATAACTAGGAGGAAAAATAAATAAATAATTAAAACCCACAGATTACATGCCCAACGGTGGTAACTCCCAGTGGAGAAGCAGTGCAGAGGCTTGATTCGACCACTAGCAAGTGGGGGCTGGGCAGGGAGGCACAGGCTGCGTTGCTTAGAGTAAGGACTGGGCCTGAATGCCCCATGGGCAATCTGAGGAAACTAACTTGAGACAGCAAACCAGACTGTGGGATAGCTCTCCAGTGAAAAGCCCTAACCCTAGACATCTCCAGACCCGCTCACAGAACAAAGGACTGAACAGAGCTAGCTGGCTGCGGACTGGCCCATACCCCACTGGAGACAGGCAGGCGAGGGCAGCCAGAGCCAGAAGGGGGCAATCACGGCCCCAGAGAGGCATCCTATACCAAACTGCAAGCAGGTTTTGTTGCTAACCAAGACTTCTTGGGATTCTGGATGGTCAACATCCACCTGAGAAGGTGTGCTGGTTGTACACCCAGAAAACTGAGTGGCTGGGACAGGGGAGGCAATAAGTCACAGCGACCACGCTCGCCAAACACCTGGTCACCCGAGCTGCTCAGACCTGGGAAGGACACAAAACGCAGGCCCAACTGAGTGTGCGCCTTTGAGGAGTACCCGAGAACGTGAACCTGAGCAGCTTAGACCTGGGAAGTGCATACAACCCAGGGCTGGCCTCAGACAGTTCCCGGCAGAGCAACCTAGAGCCTAAGCAGTGTAGACAGGGAAAGCACACACCCTTGAGCAGAGGCAAACCCAGTGTGGCTGAGAGACTGGGAGCACACCCCAGTGTTATTTGTTTGCAGCGTTCCTCCCTCCCCACTGCACGACTGAACAAGTGAGCCTAAAAATGTGTCCACCACTGCCCCCTTGTGTCAGGGCGGAAATTAGACACTGAAGAGACTAGCAAACAAAAGAAGCTAAAACAAACAGAGGGAACTGCCTTGGAAATAACAGATGGAGAAGTCTTGAGGCTACTGTAAGAATAAGACTGAAAACCAGAAGCAGGAGGCTTAAGTCCAAATGCTGAGAACACCTGACTCCAGGGAACATTAATTGATAGGAGCTCATCAAACGCCTCCATACCTACACTGAAACCAAGCTCCACCCAAGGGCCAACAAGTTCCAGAGCAAGACATACCATGCAAATTCTCCAGCAACACAGGAACATAGCCCTGAGCTTCAATATACAGGCTGCCCAAAGTCACACCAAACCCACTGACATCTCATAACTCATACTGGACACTTCATTGCACTCCAGGGAGAAGAAATCCAGCTCCACCCACCAGAACACTGACATAAGCTTCCCTAACCAGGAAACCTTGACAAGCCACCTGTCCAACCCGACCCACAGTGAGGAAACTCCACAATAAAGAGAACTCCATAGCTGCCAGAATACGGAAAGGTCACCCAAAACAGCAATATAAACAAGATGAAAAGGCAGAAAAATACCCAGCAGGTAAAGGAACAGGATAAATGCCCACCAAACCAAACAAAAGAGGAAGAGATAGGGAATCTACCTGATAAAAAATTCCAAATAATGATAGTGAAAATGATCCAAAATCTTGAAAAAAAAAAAAGTGTAGTTACAGATAAATAGCTTGGAGACAAGGATTGAGAAGATGCAAGAAAGGTTTAACAAGGACCTAGAAGAAATAAAAGTCAATATATAATAAATAATGCAATAAATGAGATCAAAAACACTCTGGAGGGAACCAACAGTAGAATAACAGAGGCAGAAGATAGCATACCTGAGGTAGAAGATAGAATGGTAGAAATAAATGAATCAGAGAGGAAAAAAGAAAATGAATTAGAAGAAATGAGGACCATCCCAGAGACCTCTGGGACAATGTTAAACGCGCCAACATTCGAATCATAAGAATCCCAGAAGAAGAATGTAAAAAGAAAGACCATGAGAAAATACTTGAGGAGATAATAGTTGAAAACTTTCCTAAAATGGGGAAGGAAATAGCCACCAAAGTCCAAGAAACCCAGAGAGTTCCACACAGGATAAACCCAAGGCAAAACACCCCAAGACACATATTAATCAAATTTACAAAGATCAAACACAAAGAACAAATATTAAAAGCAGCAAGGGAAAAACAACAAATAACTCACAAGGGGATTCCCATAAGGATAACAGCTGATCTTTCAATAGAAACTCTTCAGGCCAGGAGGGAATGCCAGGACATACTTAAAGTGATGAAAGAAAATAACCTACAACCCAGATTACTGTACCCAGCAAGGATCTCATTCAAATATGAAGGAGAAATCAAAAGCTTTACAGACAAGCAAAAGCTGAGAGAATTTAGCACCACCAAACCAGCTCTTCAACAAATGCCAAAGGATCTTCTCTAGGCAGGAAACACAGAAAGGGTATATAAACTCGAACCCAAAACAATAAATGGCAACGGGATCATACTTATCAATAATTACCTTTAATGTAAATGGGTTAAATGCCCCAACCAAAAGACAAAGACTGGCTGAATGGATACAAAAACAAGACCCCTATATATGTTGTCTACAAGAGACCCACCTCAAAACAAGGGACACATACAGACTGAAAGTGAAGAGTGGAAAAAGATATTCCATGCAAATAGAGACCAAAAGAAAGCAGGAGTAGCAATACTCATATCAGATAAAATAGACTTTAAAACAAAGGCTGTAAAAAGACAAAGGACACTACATAATGATCAAAGGATCAATCCATGAAGAAGATACAACAATTATAAATATATATGCATCCAACATAGGAGCACCACAATATGTAAGACAAATGCTAACAAGTATGAAAGGGGAAATTAACAATAACACAATAATAGTGGGAAACATTAATACCCCACTCATACCTAGGGATAGATCAACCAAACAGAAAACTAACAAGGAAACACAAACTTTAAATGATACAATAGACCAGTTAGACCTAATTGATATCTATAGGACATTTCACCACAAAACAATGAATTTCACCTTTTTCTCAAGCGCACATGGAACCTTCTCCAGGATAGATCACATCCTGGGCCATAAATCTAGCCTTGGTAAATTCAAAAATTGAAATCATTCCAAGCATCTTTTCTGACCACAATGCAGTAAGATTAGACCTCAATTACAGGAGAAAAACTATTAAAAATTCCAACATATGGAGGCTGAACAACACGCTGCTGAGTAACCAACAAATCACAGAAGAAATTTTAAAAAAAAGAAATCAAAATATGCATAGAAAGAAATGAAAATGAAAACACAACAACCCAAAACCTATGGGACACTGTAAAAGCAGTGCTAAGAGGAAGGTTCATAGCAATACAGGCATACCTCAAGAAACAAGAAAAAAAGTCAAATAAATAACCTAACTCTACACCTAAAGCAACTAGAAAAGGAAGAAATGAAGAACCCCAGGGTTAGTAGAAGGAAAGAAATCTTTAAAATTAGGGCAGAAATAAATGCAAAAGAAACAAAAGAGACCACAGCAAAGATCAACAAAGCCAAAAGCTGATACTTTGAAAGATAAATAAAATTGACAAACCATTAGCCAGACTCATCAAGAAACAAAGGGAGAAAAATCAAATCAATAAAATTAGAAATGAAAATGGAGAGATCACAACAGACAACACAGAAATACAAAGGATCATAAGAGACTATTATCAGCAACTATATGCCAATAAAATGGACAACTTGGAAGAAATGGACAAATTCTTAGAAAAGTACAACTTTCCAAAACTGAACCAGGAAGAAATAGAAAATCTTAAGAGACCCATCACAAGCACGGAAATTGAAACTGTAGTCAGAAATCTTCCAACAAACAAAAGCCCAGGACCAGACGGCTTCACAGCTGAATTCTACCAAAAACTTATGAGAAGAGCTAACATCTATCCTACTCAAACTCTTCCAGAAAATTGCAGAGGAAGGTAAACCGCCAAACACATTCTATGAGGCCACCATCACCCTAATACCAAAACCTGACAAAGATGCCACAAAAAAAGAAAACTACAAGCCAGTATCACTGATGAACATAGATGCAAAAATCCTTAACAAAATTCTAGCAAACAGAATTCAACAACACATTAAAAAGATCATACATCATGACCAAGTGGGCTTTGGTCCCAGGGTTCTTCAATATCTGCTAATCAATCAATGTAATACACCACACTAACAAATTGAAAAATAAAAACCATATGATTATCTCAATAGGTGCAGAGAAAGCCTTTGACAAAATTCAACATCCATTTATGATAAAAAAAAAACCCTCCAGAAAGCAGGAATAGAAGGAACATACCTCAACATAATAAAAGCTATCTTTGACAAACCCACAGCAAACATTATCCTCAATGGTGAAAAATTGAAAGCATTTCCCCTAAAGTCAGGAACAAGACAAGGGTGCCCACT
The DNA here is from genome assembly GCF_023091745.1 of Budorcas taxicolor. Classification (NCBI taxonomy): domain Eukaryota; kingdom Metazoa; phylum Chordata; class Mammalia; order Artiodactyla; family Bovidae; genus Budorcas; species Budorcas taxicolor. Next base: position 99,721,241 of record NC_068935.1, on the reverse strand, counting down.
CTCACCACTACTATTCAACATAGTTTTGGAAGTTTTGGCCACAGCAATCAGAGCAGAAACACAAATAAAAGGAATCCAGATTGGAAAAGAAGTAAAACTCTCCCTGTCTGCAGATGACACGATCCTCTACATAGAAAACCCTAAAGACTACACCAGAAAATTACTAGAGCTAATCAATGAATATAGTAAAGTTGCAGGATATAAAATCAACACACAGAAATCCCTTGCATTCCTATACACTAATACTGAGAAAATAGAAAGACAAATTAAGGAAACAATTCCATTCACCATTGCAACAAAAAGAATAAAATACTTAGGAATATATCTACCTAAAGAAACAAAAGACCTATATATAGAAAACTATAAAACACTGGTGAAAGAAATCGAAGAGGACTCTAACAGATGGAGAAATATACTATGTTCATGGATTGGAAAAATCAATATAGTGAAAATGAGTATACTACCCAAAGTAATCTATAGATTCAATGCAATCCCTATCAAGCTTCCAATGGTATTTTTCACACAGCTAGAACAAATAATTTCACAATTTGTACGGAATTACAAAAAATCTCGAATAGCCAAAGCAATCTTGAGAAAGAAGAATGGAACTGGAGGAACCAACCTGCCTGACTTCAGGCTCTACTACAAAGCCACAGTCATCAAGACAGTATGGTACTGGCACAAAGACAGAAATATAGATCAATGGAACAAAATAGAAAGCCCAGAGATAAATCCATGCACCTATGGATACCTTATCTTTCACAAAGGAGGCAAGAATATACAATGGAGTAAAGACAATCTCTTTAACAAGTGGTGCTGGGAAAACTGGTCAACCACTTGTAAAAGAATGAAACTAGAACACTTTCTAACACCATACACAAAAATAAACTCCAAATGGATTAAAGATCTAAATGTAAGACCAGAAACTATAAAACTCCTAGAGAAGAACATAGGCAAAACACTCTCTGACATAAATTACAGCAGGATCCTCTATGACCCACCTCACAGAATACTGGAAATAAAAGCAAAAATAAACAAATGGGACCCAATTAAAATTAAAAGCTTCTGCACAACAAAGGAAACTATAAGCAAGGTGAAAAGATACCTTCAGAATGGGAGAAAATAACAGCAAATGAAGCAAGTGATAAAAAATTAATCTCAAAAATATACAAGCAGCTCATGCAGCTCAATTCCAGAAAAATAAACGACCCAATCAAAAAATGGGCCAAAGAACTAAATAGACATTTCTCCAAAGAAGACATAAAGATGGCTAACAAACGCATGAAAAGATGCTCAACATCAGTCATTATCAGACAAATGCAAATCAAAACCACAATGAGGTATCATTTCACACCAGTCAGAATGGCGGCTATCCAAAAGTCTACAAGCAATAAATTCTGGAGAGGGTGTGGAGAAAAGGGAACCCTCTTACACTGTTGGTGGGAATGCAAACTAGTACAGCCACTATGGAGAACAGTGTGGAGATTCCTTAAAAAACTGGAAATAGAACTGCCATATGACCCAGCAATCCCACTGCTGGGCATACACACCAAGGAAACCAGAATTGAAAGAGACACGTGTACCCCAATGTTCATCACAGCACTGTTTACAATAGCCAGGACATGGAAGCAACCTAGATGTCCATCAGCAGACGAATCGGTAAGAAAGCTGTGGTACATATACACAATGGAGTATTACTCAGCTATTAAAAAGAATACATTTGAATCAGTTCTAATGAGGTGGATGAAACTGGAGGCTATTATACAGAGTGAAGTAAGCCAGAAAGAAAAATACCAATACAATATAATAAATATGGAATTTAGAAAAATAGTAATGATAACCCTGTATGCAAGACAGCAAAAGAGACACAGATGTATAGCATAGTCTTTAGGACTCTGGGAGAGGGCGAGAGTGGGATGATTTGGGAGAATGGCATTGAAACATGTATATTATCATATGTGAAATGAATCACCAATCCAGGTTCAATGCATGATACAGGATGCTCGGGGCTGGTGCACTGGGATGACCCAGAGGGATGGGATGAGGAGGGAGGTGTTAGGGGGTTCAGGATGGGGAACACATGTACACCCATGGCAGATTCATGTCAACGTATGGCAAAACCAATACAATATTGTAAAGTAATTAGCCTCCAGTTAAAATAAATTTATATTTAAAAAATGTTTTGTAAAATAAATAAAATGAATTTATGGTATTAAAAATAAAAAAGAGCTACACACCTATGAGACTGGCTAGAATCCAAAACACTGCCAATGCCAAATGCTCTCAAGAATTTGGAATAATGGGAACTCTCATTCATTGCTGGTGGGAATCCAAAATGGTACAGCCACTTTGGAAGACAGTTCAGCAATTTCTCTTAAAATTAAACACACACATATGACCAGTTCCAAATTTATGTGAAAATCAAGTATCCTGCCATTCATACAAAAGTAGTGAGCATTGTGCTGCAGTTTTTAACTTCTCACAAATACAAACAAAGCTTTCCTTGTTTAATAAGTATCAAGAGAAAGGTGAGAAACCTCATCTCAGTTGAAAACAAAATGTGTATGTACTTATCTCAAATTTGACTCAGAATTTCATGTCTATATGACAAAATACAAGCCTAGGTTTCACCCTGAAGATCTAATTTTCATTCTTTGGGTTTTTTAAAAAACTATTTTCTTATGTATATAAAGGTCTAAAAGATCAAGATTATAATGATTGTATAACTGTTAATATTTGAGCCTGATCATATCAGCCATTAAAAAAAAAAAATTTTTAGGTCTCACATAAAATTATGTCTCAGGCTATATTTTTATTCATATTGCTTTGTCAGTATGATTTTAGGAGTTTTGCTTATTTAACACTATCTATATTTTCATGTTATAAACAGCATTAAGTAAAGTGAACTTACAACCTTTATTTAAATTAAACCAACTATGGACATGAGTCTGAGTGAACTCTGGGAGTTGGTGATGGACAGGGAGGCCTGGCGGGCTGCGATTCATGGGGTCGCAAAGAGTCGGACACAACTGAGCGACTGAACTGAACTGAACTGAAACCAACTAAGCCTACTTTTTTGAAAAAGTAAATCCCACCTTGGATTAAAATAGTTATTTACCAGAAATGTATCATGCTGACTTATGAATTTTTTAAAAGTATGAAAAGAAAAGAAAGGTAAGCTAAGCTTAACTACCTGTTTGTTTCTCAAGAAAACCTGGCTGAAAGTCCTTTTTTTTAGTTATAAATGAGGGAGAAAACTATTCTTGCTCATAGCACATTTCACACCTTACTAGCAACCCTCTATAGTAGAAAACGTGAGAGGATTTTTAGGTCTACTTGGGTAAGGAAAAAAGGGGAGAAAATCAAGTAGGGAATTTTACAGTAAGAAAAAAAAAAAAAAAAAAGCCCTGATGTTTCCCCTAGGGCACTCCCATTAGAGTTGAGATCCTTTGTGAGAAAAAAAAATCACACAAATCACACAGAGTAGGTGAATTACTTGGCCAAAATCAACAAATCCACAGAAAACCATTATTCTTTACTCAAAAGAGACAATTATTATTGGATCACTATATCTACAACTCATGGATCTTGCTAACATACCATGGGCTATAGAAATCATTTTTATGCAGGAGTTCCCCCAAGACCTGAAAATCATTTCAAAGGTTCTCCTGGGGTAAAAGATTGTGAGGGGATGAAAATGTCTTGGAACTAGTTAGATAGAGATGACAGTCACAAAACACTGGATGTACCAAATGCCACTGAATTATACATTTTGAAATGGTTAATGGTCATTTTATATTACATGAGTTTCACCTTCATCAAAAACAAACAAACAAAAGAAAAACACTAAGAAAGACTGACTAGGATCACTTGAGACTTCCTGAACGGTGAGAGACTAGATTTGGCCTTGAAGGATGTTGAAGATGAGAATTTAATCAGAGGCAAGAAACTGGTGAAGATGGCTCTAATGAGAGTGGTTTTCAAACACTGACTGCAGCCACAATAACAAATAGATTCTAGTGCAAGCTAGTTCACTTATACACATATGACACAAAGGTTCATGAAATAATACTTACTCTTCCCAAGCATAATAAACTGATTTTTTAAAATTCTATTCTATGCTATTTTTTTTCTTTTTCTTTTTTCTCTAAATCCTGGTCATGATTCATTACACTGATCTCACAAAATGAGTGACAGACTCTAATGCCCCAGGGTGTCAAGTTAAGAGGTTTGGACCTGATGCAGGTTATTTTAAGACCATGGAATTGACCACTAAGAACATAGTCAGGAATCTGTAGGCAGAATTTTAGGCTGGAAAACCCTCTACCTTGTGAATAAAGTGATTGTTGTATGATTTTGTCACTGAGATAAATTTAAATTGACTTAGCTAACACCACATGATGAAATCAATATGTATACTATGTATTACAGTTTTTCTCTCTCAGCTGTTTATCATTTAAATTGCTGGTCAATTTCCCAGAGAATGATTTTTCCTATGTTAATATGGAGGCATGCATTAGTCTAGATAAGAATATTCAAGGTATTTCTATGAGAGACAAATTCTAAATTTGTTTTATTTTATTGTTGTAAATTCAAATAATTTCTTTTTCTTATTAAGGAAACAGTTGCTTCATTATAAATTAGAGGATGAACTGTTTACAACATTTATAGAGGATGGACTATTTACAACAAACTCTCCTAAGATGGTGGCGAGGTATCTTCATGAAAAACAGAAAGTGTGCTCCTCATTATTCATTAGAGGCATTCAGGATCAGCTACACAACCATCTGTCTAAAATGCAGAAGAAGGGATTTTCAGCTCTGGCTGGAACTGTCCCTTATAACTTGAATAGCCTATCATTTTTGACAATATGCCTGAGATTCTCTTAGCTTAATACAAATCCAGCATGTAAATTCTTGGGGGAAAAAAAGGATATTTTGTGTCGGAAATTGTGATCATAATGTGAACATCATCAGTGATATAAATGCCTATATCTTAGAAAGCACAATACTTCTTGTCCTTCAGAGATGAGAGGAGAGGTTACACATCACCTGGCTGTGGACAGAAATCAATCTATTGCTCATGACTGACTACCAGCAACTAATTAAGATGGGGAGTACGTTCCTTTTTCAATTTCTAAGAAAAAGCAGTAAAAGTTAGTTAGCTTGTGTTATAATTTTAAACCCAAACAGCCAATAATTATGCTATCTCCAGGAGGCCAAGGTTTTTCTCTCAATAATTTAATTCAGCAAGCAGAGCTCTGTAACAGGCAGGAAGGAAGCAGGGATAAAAAAAGGCCAGATTTGGCTTTAGGACTCTGTGACCAATCTGTGCCAGACAGCATCCAACCTTTTAACTAAGTGCAAGTTTTAAAAAATATTAATTTTTTGGCAACACAGCACATTTAGTTCCAAGGCTAGTGTAACAATTTCTTAATGTAGCCACCTGCTTTGGGCACATACTAGGATACTCAATATATAAATACTGATTTGTAGAAGGACAGCCTAAGATATCCAGTAAGTATACTATCACTCCCTAGTTCACGCACACACACACACACACATACTCCTATTCGTCTAAAGCATGAAGTAAATAAATACTTTTTAAAAATACATTCACAAGTCTAAAAGCAGACCCACACATATTTTGGATACTTGATTTATGACAAATGTAGCTCTACAGAGAACTGGAAAAAAGTTGGCCATTTCCAAAAATGTGTTAAAGACAACAGGACCCAAATGGAGTTGCTTACGCTAAGCCCTATGTCACCAAACTGAAATTTAATGTTACAGTTTCAGCTCTCCCAGAAATAGAATCTTAAACCAGTCAACCATGAATCTCCTGATCTGCATTAGTTAGGTAATCTGCCTGATAAACCCCTGCCATTCCCTATAAGGAAAGTAACCTTACAATAACCAATCCAATTTTTTGCCTAGTAAAACTTCCCAAAATCTCTTGCCTTGTATAGCTCTTTAGAGCTCCTTTCCATCTGCCTGATTCATGAATCACTGAATAAAGTCAATAAGCTCTTTAAAATTTACTCATAATTTTGTTCTTTAACAAATGGTTCTGGGTTAACTGTATAGCTACATGAGGAAAAATACAACCTGACCCCTACCTCTTTTCACACACACACCTACAAATATATTCAGTTAGATTATAGATCTAAACGTGAAAGGTAAAAACAATCAAATTTCCAGAAGATAACACAGGGAAATATCATCATGAACTTCGTGTAAGGAGCTATTTCTTAAATAGGAAACAAAAAGTACTAATTTAATTGAGGACAAATTCTTCATCAAAAACACCATTAACAGAGTAAAAAGGCCAACCACAGACTGAAAGATATTTACAACACATACAAAGGAGTCCTATCCAAAATCTATACAGAACTCCTACAGATTACTAAGAAAAAGACAGGCAGCCCAATAGAAATTAGACAAAAGACAAATAGGTACCACACAAAAGAAACTATCCAAATGACCAAAAAATGTGGGAAATGTGCTCAATTTCACTAGGAATTGGAGAACCACAGATTAAAATTACAGAGCTGCACTACACCCACTGATCAAAATAACTAAAATTTAGGGCTTCCCTGATGGATAAGAATCTGCCTTACCCATCCAGCGACTCCACCCCTGGTCCAGGAAGATCCCACATACTGCCTGGCAACTAAGCCCATGCTCCAGAGCCTGGGAGCTGCAACTACCCAAGCCCACACATGCTAGAGCCCGTGCTCCGCAGCAAGAGAGGCCACCACAATGAGAAGCCTGCGCACTACAACTGAAGAATAGCCCCCACTCACTGCAACTACAGAAAAGCCCATGTGCAACAAAAACATGAAGACCCAGCACAGCCAATAAACAAATAAAATTACCTTAAAAACAAATAAATAATAATTAAATTCAAAAGACTAATAGAATTGAGTGTTAGAATATGGTTCAGTCCAGTAGCTCAACTGTGTCCAACTCTTTGTGACCCCATGGACTGCAGCACACCAGGCTTCCCTGTCCATCACCAACTCCCAGAGCTTGCTCAAACTCATGTCCATCGAGTCAGTGTCATCCCCTTCTCCTCCTGCCTTCACTCCTTCTCAGCATCAGGGTCTTTTCAAATGAGTCAGCTCTTTGTATCAGGTGGACAAAATATTGGAGCTTTGGCTTCAGCATCAGTCCTTCCAATGAATATTCAGGACTGATTTCCTTTAGGATTGACTGGTTTGATCTCTTTGTAGTCCAAGGGACTTTTAAGAGTCTTCTCCAGCACCGCAGTTCAAAAGCATCAATTCTTTGGTGCTCAGCTTTCTTTATGGTTCAACTCTCACATCCAAACACGACTACTGGAAAAACCATAGCTTTGACTAGGCGGACCTTTGTTGGCAAAGGAATGCCTCTGCTTTTTAATATGCTGTGGTCATAGCTTTTCTTCCGAGGAGCAAGCATCTCTTAATTTCATGGCTGCAGTCACCATCTGCAGTGATTTTGGAGTCCAAGAAAATAAATGTCACTGTTTCCACTGTTTCCCTATTTGCCATGAAGTGATGGGACCGGATGCCATGATCTTAGTTTTCTGCATGTTGAGTTTTAAGCCAGCCTTTTCATTCTCTTCTTTCACTTTCATCAGGAGGCTTTTTCATTCTTCTTTGCTTTCTGCCATAAGGGTGGTGTCATCTGCATAGCTGAGGTTATTGATATTTCTCCCAGCAATCTTGATTCCAGCTTGTGCTTCATCCAGCCCAGCATTTCACATGATGTGTTCTGCATATATATTAAATAAGCAGGGTGACAATACACAGCCTTGACATACTCCTTTACCAATCTGGAACCAGTTTGTTGTTCCATGTCTGGTTCTAATTGTTGCTTCTTGACAGGTTTCTCAGGAGGCAGGTAAGGTGACCTGGTATTCCCATCTCTTAAAGAATTTTCCACACTTTGTTGTGATCCAACAGGAAAATAAAATGCTGGTGGGAATTTAAATTTATATAAGCACTATGACCAGTCCATCCTAAAAGAAATCAGTCCTGAATATTCACTGGAAGGGCTGATGCTGAAGCTGAAACTCCAATACTTCGGCCACCTGATGCAAAGAACTGACTCATTTGAAAAGACCCTGATGCTGGGAAAGACTGAAGGCAGGAGAAGGGGATGACAGAGGATGAGATGGTTGGATGGCATCACCGACTCAATGGACATGAGTTTCAGTAGGCTCCAGGAGTTGGCAATGGACAGGGAAGGCTGGCGTGCTGCAGTCCATGGGGTCAAAAAGAGCTGGACATGACTGAGTGACTGAACTGAACTGAAGCACTATGACAGCATCTATCAAAGCTGAACCCAAGAATGCCATGTGAGAAATTTCAAAATTATATTTAAAAAAAGAACTTGATTTTTAAAAAAAAGAATACCATTTGATCTGGCAATTGTACTCAGAGACATGAACAACAGTCACAGCAAACTATTTTTAATAACCCCAAACAAACCTAATCTCTGTCAAGAGTAAACTGTGTATATAAATGATGCCATACCCATACAGTATCTTCCTGTATATATACAGGGCTTCCCTGGTGACTCAGATGGTTAAGAATCTTGCAGCAATGCAGGAGACCTGGGTTCAATTCCTGGGTTAGGAAGATCCCCTAGAGAAGGGAATAGCTACCCACTCCAGTATTCTTGCCTGGGAAATCCCATATACAGAAGAGCCTGGCCGGTTACAGTCCTTGGGGTTGCAAAGAGTTGGACACGACTGAGGGACTAACACTTTCCCTTTCAACACCCATACAGTAGAATATTCTAGAGCAGTGAAAACATACAAACTATCTCTATAGACAGACACATGAACAAATCTCACAAACATAATGCTGAGCTTAAAAAAAAAAAAAAGCCAGCCACAAAAGAATAAAAACCAGACATTTCCACTGACACAAATTTCAAAAGCAAGCCAAACTGAACTACAGTGATAGCAGCCAGGAGAGTAGTTGTCTTCGGAGAATAGAGAAGGGGTAATGACCAGAAAGGGTCATAGGTAGGGTTGCCATGTAAAATACAAGCTGCTCAGTTAAATATGAATTTCAGGTAAACAACAGAGAATCTTTTAATATAAGTAGATCCCATGCACTATTTGGGACATGTATTTTTACTTGCTAAATCTGGCAACCCTAGTCAAGGTTGATGTTTTGGGAGTACTGGTAATATTTTCCTTCTTGATATCCATTCTATAAGCATTCATTGTGCATTTTTCTGTACATGTGTTATACTTCACAATAAAAAAAAATTTTTTTAAGCAAAAGTACACTCAGTACAGCCTTGCAGATTTTTAAAATATCTCATCCAACCACTGTTCTTCCCACTCTTAATCACTGTATGTGAGAGCTGAGGATCTGAAGTGTTGCTATGTCCAAAGCTGTGGGCTCTACATTCAATTTTGATTAGAATTACTTTTACACAGCATGCTTCTTTATTTCTGGAATCCTTTTTCTTGCCCTGCCTTTCAGGAGTTTTACTTAATTTGTGACTAGCTTAATCTTACCAAGGGCTTCCCAGGAGGCTCAGTGGTAAAGAATCCACCTGCCAATGCAGGAGACACAAGAGACGTGGGTGGGACCCCTGGGTCAGAAAGATCCCCTGAAGTAGGAAATGGCAACCCACTCCAGTATTCTTCCCTGGGAAATCCTAAGGGCAGAGGAGCCTGGCGGGCTACAGTCCATGGGGTCACAAAGAATTGGACACAACTAAACAACAATAATCTTACCGAAGGGTAACATTAGGATGGAAGGCCAGCCTCTATCCATCAGCCAAGAAAGCACAAACCACTGGTCAAGAAACAAGCTGAACTGACCAGCCAACCTGCAGGGGTCAGAATGCACTGGCCTGAAGCTACAAGAAAACTGGTACCGCAGGGCCAACAACTTGGATACAGACACTGTTCAGCATCCATAAAGTCAAATGCTTCAATCTGCAGCCTGTTTTCTAAACTTACCAGAGGTTTACACAAATACCTTGAGTGGTTCCATCAATTTCCCTTCTTACAGATACATCTGGAAAACCCAAGTAATGAGTAGGGACCAGTGCAAACAAAAACCTGAATCATTTTTCTGTTCTGGATTAAAGAAGATGGTATTTACTGGCAAAAGTTATTGTGTGCTCAGGGTTTTTAATGTTGTGTTGTTTGGTACTTTCATCCTGTTTTGAAATGAACCATTCCCAATCCTAAATGAAGAAAGAACTACAAGTTTGGATCCTGCTCTCTATAATGTTTAGGATCAAACTTTATAGGCCAGTGGAACCCTTATCCGCCCCCTACCAGCCGTGAGAGTGCCAGGTTTCTTCACTTTAATAACAAACTCTTCCACAAAGGGTATTAAGGACAGTGATTAGGTTCCTGGGCTGTGGAGACCGGTTGCCTGGAGGAAACCCAGCTTCACCACTGAGACCGTGTAGCTCTGGCCAGTGAGTGACTGACTCATCGCTCTGTGCCTCAGTTTCTTCAACTGTAAAATAGAAATTAAAAATAGCTGATACAAAGGGCTATTGGGAGCATCTAATGCCGTGTAAGGTGATTAAAGCACAGCCCCTAGCGCACCTTCAACGCTCATCGGTGACTATCATCAACCCTACTTTCGAGGGTCTTAGCATCTATAAGGATTCTACGTCTGTATCTAATGTAGGGAAAGCATCTAGATGCAGCTGGACAGAGGGGGAAGGGGAGGTAGTCCAAGAGCCCACAAAGTTAGACCCAAGCTGCGCCCAATCCACAGAAGGCGAAGCAGCGTTAGGAGGCTGGGGTAGTGGCCACACCTGGACCCCAAACTTTGGCTGGGACCTCTGACCTCGGGTGCCCTCTCTACTCACATTATGGTTGAAGCTGTTGCCGGGCAGCAGAGGCAGGGCCATTGTTTCGAGCGTCCGAGGGTCAAGGGTCCGAGAAAAGAGGCCAGCAGGCAGCGGCCACCTTTCGGCCGCTTTGTTTGAGCCCCTGCCTCCCCCCCCCCACTCCACGTTACCTAGAGACGGAGGCGGTGTCACGGAAGGAGGAGGGGCTTCCGCGGGCCGGGGGCTCGGGGCGGGGCCGGGGCGGGGCTAGGCGGAAGCTCCGCGCGGGCGCCTCCCCCCGCCCACCCGACCCACTCAGCCGGGGACCGGTCTCCCCCGAGGCTTTTCTCTCCACACGCCTTGTGCACACACAAAGGCTGTCTACCGCACCATTCCCCGCCCCCGCCGCTTGCTGTTTTAACCCTTTGATAGGGCTCAAAGCCCTTCCTGCACTGAAGCTCCTCTGTTTCTTGCACGTTTCTGTTTCTCGCCATTTGGTTATTAAATTTAGTTCAAACAGAAGAGTGCAGAAAATAAAATGACACCCGTGTGCTCACAGAAATGTAACACCAGTGCACGTTACATTTACATCAGCTTTTACTTTGTAATTAAAACGTTCCAGATGAATCCCAAGCCACACAAACCCCAAGTGTCTCCCACCCCCCTCCCACCACTACCACCGAGAAAATCCATTCAGCGGTAACCACCATCCTCAGTTCTTCCTCTGTACTTCCGTTTGAACGAAACATTTTGTAAGATGCTCGTTCCTGGTGCAGTCATGGTGGCCAGGGGCGGAGTCAGGTGGCACAAAAAGTGGCCTCTGTCACTCCACCAGGCTCCCAAGATACCCAAGCCAGCGGCTCCGCTCCCCACACCTACAGCTACTCCCTCCCCGAGTCCTACTCTACTGGTTGGACACTCCGGGTAACTTTCAGCCACCACATCCTCTGTCTCAGTCGAGACCCTATTATTTCTTGTCTGGTTTTCTTTTAAAACAGAAACAAACAAAACACCTAATCTTGCCTCCAGAGCCATCCTCTTATATAATTCATGGTGCACCTGTTACTCTTCAGCTTCAGTATTCTTCTAGCTGTCACGAGGCAGGCCAATTCCTTAGCCTGGTCAGAGCCTATGTCAGTAGGTGCCCACGAACGCCCTCCATCCCTTTCTTTGCCCCGTTCCTCTACTCCAGCTCCGAGGAATCACTGACAGTTTCAAAATCAAACTCTACAGTTTCTGCCCTTTGGGATTTTGCAAATGTCACTATCTGCTGGAAACACCCTTCCTTGCCATCTCTCACCTGGGTAACCCCTTCATGTCTTTCAGGGCTTGGTTCAGGGCCGGAGAGAGGTGTGGAAGGCTTTGACATTTCCGGGAAGCGTTCCTCCACCTTCTCCACTCGCCTGATATTAGCTGCCCGTTCTAATGGTGGCTTTTGTGGTACTGCAATGTAATCACCTTTACTTGACCCTCTTCAAATGCCCACCAATTCTCCCAGGGCAGGAACTCTCTCTTTTCTTATTCCTTAAAAATATACATTACGGATTTTCTGTCGTTTTAAATTTCACCCTATGAATTTCTGCTACCTGCTTTTTTCACCTAAGATTTTTTTTTTTGAGATTTCTACATGTTAACACATGTAGCTCTGTTTCATTCATTTTAAACCAATTGTATGATTATACCACAAATCAGTGATCCATCTGTTGATGACTATGAGGTTGTTTTCCAATTTTTCACTAGTTATCAATGCTGGAGAGAGCAACCCTCTCCTGTTTCTTTGGAGATTATCTAGGTTACATATCTAAAGGTGGAATTGTTCACACATTCAACTCTACTAGATCTCCAGAATCTTTAAACCAATTAAGAAAGTTCCCTTTCACCTACATCCTTTCAACAAGTTATTACCAAATTGTGTAATTTTGAACAATCATTTGAATAAATATGAAATGGTATGCCACTGTTATTTTAATTTGTTTCTCCCTAATTCCTAATGCAGTTAGTCATCTTTTCATAGGCTTCTTATCTTATTCTGTGACCCGTCCATTCATGTCCTTTGCTGATTTTTCTATTTGATCATTTGTAATTTTAAAACTATCTTCTGGATATGAATCTTAGGCATAGCAAATATTTTCTCATCATTTGCAGTTTGGTTTCTCCATGTATAGATTTCTTTATTGTACATGAATATGTCATTTTACTCTACTCAAATAGATCATTCTTTCCCATTATGGTTTGTGCTTTGTACATGAATTCAAGAATTCCTATAGAACAAAATTATTCTCCTGCATTTTCTTACAAATATTTTTAAATATTTCTTTTTCTTACTTTTTAAATTTGAAATAATTCAAAACCAATAGAAAAGTTGGAAGAATAGTACAAAGAATTCCTGTTTACCCTTCACCCAAATTTCCCCAATTGTTTTATATTTTACCATGTATTTTATCATTTCCTCTGCATACACAAGTTTTCCATTTTAGAGTAAATACCAGATATCATACCCTTTTACCCCTAAATACTACAGTTTATATTTCCTAATAACAAAGACATGCTCATATAACTAAAGTACAATAATCAAAATCATAAAGTTGGTATTAATAAAATATTATTTCTCACTATAAATATTTAATGTAAATTTTGTCAATTGTCCCCAAAATGTTTTTTTTAGCAAAAATTAAAAAATAGTTTAAAATATCTGGTCAATATCTCATCTAACATCACAAATTACTAGCTTTTTGTTTATGGCATTTTGGCAGGAACACCACAAGAGAAAGTCTGTGTTCTTCTCAGTCATCAAAGGAGCAGGTGCATAATGTGTATTTTAACCATCAATGGTGAAGTCAACTTCAGTCACTTGGTTAAGGTACTGTATACCAAGTTTCTCCACTGTAGTGTCTTTTTTTTTTTTTTTTGCCTTTTTTAATTAGTAAGAACTCTGTTAGGAGATCATTTGGAACTTTGTAAATACCAAGTTACTCATTAAATTGCTAATGTCAATTGATGATTTTGCCCACACCATTTATTACTATTCTGATGGCCAAAGGATGTAACTCCACCATTCCTTCTACATATTTTAGTTGGCATTCTAATACAAGCAATAAATTTTTCCTAATTATTTATTTATTCATTCATTTATATCAGAATGTTCTATAGGCTCTTGTTTTATTCAGTGTATTATAATGTTACTATTGTTTATTTTGATGTAAAAAAAAGTCCTACGTTTAGTCAGTGAAATTTCCTCTAAGCTGACTCTTCTGTCCTTTTGTCCATTTTTCAAGCACTTCTTTGTACTCTGCCACTACAAGATATTCAAGATATCTGTAGATATAGGTAGATATGCTTCCTTGGTGGCTCAGATGGTAGAGAATCAACCAGCAATGCAGGAGACCTAGGTTCAATCCCTGGGTTGGGAAGATCCCCTGGAGGAGGGCATGGCAACCCAGTATTCTTACCTGGAAAATCCCCATGGACAGAGGAGCCTGGTGGGCTATAGATAGGCACAGATAGCTTTATCTCTTTTAATTTCTGTCTTTGGATAGATAGATAGATAGATAGATAGATAGATATTAAAACCCATGAGTTTATACTGATATGTCCAGTTTCAGTCAACACAATGGAGTACATGTTCAAGTTCCCCTTTCCACATCTATAATGCCCTTCTCAAACTGTAAGAAGTCTGATTCCCCTTCAAAATACTTACTTATTTGCTCAATGCTAAAAGACCCCCCAAAACAGTTACAGAACAGCTAACTCATATCATTGTGAAAACAAGCCTACTAACTAAGTTCAGTATAGGCATTCAGTTTTTTTTTTTTCCTTTAGTCAATGTATTTAGTCAAAATACTGTGCACCAAAAGAACTTGAGTGTGTTTCTCCACTTTGATGCTCCCCTCCCTGTTTAGAGTGATTATGTTACTTCTGTTACTCATTTGAAAAACAGTCAGCTTCATTCATTTTGACTACGCCAAAGCCTTTGGCTGGGTGAATCACAACAAACTACGGAAAATTCTTAATAGAGATGGGAATACCAGACCACCTTACCTGCCTCCTGAGAAACCTGTATGTAGGTCAAGAAGCAACAGTTAGAACCCAACATGGAACAACAGACTGGTTCCAAATTGGGAAAGGAGTACGTCAAGGTTGTATATTGTCACCCTCCTTATTTAACTTATATGCAGAGTACATCATGTGAAATGCCAGGCTGGATGAAGCACAAGCTGGCATCAAGATTGCCAAGACAAATACCAATAACCTCAGGTATGCAGATGACACCACCCTTATGGCAGAAAGCGAAGAGGGACAAAAGAGCCTCTTGATGAAAGTGAAAGAAGAGAGTGAAAAAGCTGGCTTAAAACTCAACATTCAAAAAACAAAGATCATGGCATCTGGTCCCATCACTTCATGGAAAATAGATGGGGAAACAATGGAAACAGTGACAGACTTGATTTTCTTGGACTCCAAAATCACTGCAGATGGTGACGGCAGCCATCAAATTAAAAGACAATTTCTTCTTGGAAGAAAAGCTATGACCAACCTAAGATAGCATATTAAAAAGCAGAGACATTCCTTTGCCAACAAAGGTCCGTCTAGTCAAAGCTATGGTTTTTCCAGTAGTCATGTATGGATGTGAGAGTTGGACTATAAAGAAAGCTGAGCACTGAAGAATTGATGCTTTTGAACTGTGGTGTTGGAGAAGACTCTTGAGAGTTCCTTGGACTGCAAGGAGATCAAACTAGTCAGTTGTAAAGGAAATCAGTTCTGAATGTTCATTGAAAGGACTAATGCTCAAGCTGAAGCTCCAGTACTTTGGCCACCTGATGCAAAGAACTGACTAATTAGAAAAGATCCTGATGCTGGAAAGATCGAAGGCAGGAGAAGGAGATGACAGAGGATGAGATGGTTGGATGGCATCACCGACTCAATGGACATGAGTTTGAGCAAACTCTGGGAGATGGTGAAAGACAGGGAAGCTTGGCATGCTGCAGTACATGGGGTCACAAAGAGTTGGACATGATTGAACCATTGAACTGAACTTCGTTCTGTTCCCATTTGTAGCCCACACTCAAGTTTTTTGCTCCATCCTTGTCTATTTCTTCTTTGTCTTTCTTATTTTGTAGTTGTGTTTCTCCCATTTCCATTTGATTAATGTAGCCAGTGGTTTATATATTTTGTTACTTTTCTCAAAGAACCAGAATTTTGATTTATTACTCTGACCTATTGGTTTCTAATCCTAATTTTCACTAATTTTTTACTCTTACCTTTATTTTTTTCTTCCTTGTGCTTTCTTTTGGTTCATTTCTTGTTCTTTCTCTCACTTTTTAAGTTGATACAATTCATTCACTGTTATTTTATTGATGTAAGTGTTTAAGTGTATGAATCTTTCCTCTGATTTCTAAATGTATCCAGTAGTTTCTGGTATGTAGTGTTTTCATACTTTTTTATTCTAGTTTTATTTCACTGTGATAATAAAGTATTGTTTGTAATATTTCCATTATATAGAACCTACTGTAGCTTTCTTTGTGACCTAATATTTGATGGATTTTTGTAACTGTTCTATGTGCAGTTGAGAAGGAAGGCATGCATACTCACTATTATTAGGTCCTAAAGTTCCTTATAGATCAATGAGATCCATTTTATTGATTATGTTGTTTACTTTTTCTGTATCCTTATGTTTCTGCCACTTGATCTATTCTGCACTAGGAATGACCTGTTGAAGTTTCCTACTAGCAATCTATTTCTATCTGTATCATCTTGCATCTATAGTTTCTGCTTTTAAAAGATTTTTAAAGATTCATAAATGTTATACTTAATATTATAAAATTGGATTTTTGCATTATAAGTTATCTGTTTTGTCACAATTAATTATTTTTGGCCTGAATTATACTTTATTTGATATCAAGGATCAAAAGCCCCACTTATTTGTTATTTCCGTTTGCCCATGTCTTTATTTTTAGCCTGTATGACTCAACTTGGATGTATCCCCATACACCATACATTTGAGTTTTGCTTTTAAGCCATATTGCAAATATTTTTCAGGTTTCCCTGATGGCTCCATGCCAATGCAGAAGACATCAGTTTGATCCCTAGTCCTGGAAGATCCCACATGCCACGGAGCAACTAAGCACGTGTGCCACAACTATTGAGCCTGTGCTCTAGAGCCTGGGTGCTGCAATTACTGAGCTCATGTGCTGCAACTACTGAAGTGTGTGCACCCTAGAGGCCATGCTCCATGATGAGAGAAGCCATCGCAATAAGAACTTTGCACACTGCAACCAAGAGTAGCCCTCTCTGCAACTAGGGAAAGCCCATGTAGCAACAAAGACTCAGCACAACCAAAAATAAATAACTAAAATTATTTTTTTAAGAAAATATTTTTCTTTTAGTAGACGAGTTAAGCCCATTCACACCTTTTTTAAAACAAATGTACTGTCTAAGCCTATTCACACATTGATGAAGTGAAAGTGAAAGTCACTCAGTCACGTCCAACTCTTTGCAACCCCATGGACTATACAGTCCATGGAATTCTCCAGGCCAGGATACTGGAGTGGGTAGCCTTTCCCTTCTCCAAGGGATCTTCCCAACCCAGGGATTGAACCCAGGTCTCGAACCCAGGTCTTCTGCATTGCAGGCAGATTCTTTATCAGCTGAGCCACCAGGGAAGCCCTCACACATTGATAGGACATATTTTTTATCTCAACTCTGATGTACTAGTTTATATTGTAATCACCATGTATACCATGTATATGTACTGTTTTTCTTTTTGTCAACTGGTTTTCATTGGTGTGTAGTTTCTTTATGTTGTTAGTTTCTACTGTGCAGCAAAATGAATCAGCCATACATATACATATAACCTGTCCCTTTTGGACTTCCTTCCCACTCAGGTCATCGCAGTGCATTAAGTAGAGTTCCCTGTGCTGTACTGCTAAGTCGCTTCAGTCGTGTCTGACTCTGTGCGACCCCGTAGACAGGAGCCCCCTGTCCCTGGGATTCTCCAGGCAAGAACACTGGAGTGGGTTGCCATTTCCTTCTCCAATGCATGAAAGTGAAAAGCGAAAGTGAAGTTGCTCAGTCGTGCCTGACTCTTCGCGACCCCACAGACTGCAGCCTACCAGGCTCCTCCATCCATGGGATTTTCCAGGCAAGAGTACTGGAGTGGGGTGCCATTGCCTTCTCCGCCTGTGCTGAACAGCAGGTTCTAATTAGTTATCTATTTTGTACATAGTATCAATAGCGTATACATGTCAATCCCAATCTCCACGTTCCTCCGATCCTTCCCCTTTCCCCCTTGGTATCTATATATTTGTTCTCCACATCTGTATCTCTATTTCTGCTTTGCAAATAGGATTATCTATACCTAGATAGCATATTCAAAAGCAGAGACATTACTTTGCCGACTAAGGTCCGTCTAGTCAAGGCTATGGTTTTTCCAGTAGTCATGTATGGATGTGAGAGTTGGACTGTGAAGAAGGCTGAGCGCTGAAGAATTGATGCTTTTGAACTGTGGTGTTGGAGAAGACTCTTGAGAGTCCCTTGGACTGCAAGGAGATCCAACCAGTCCATTCTGAAGGAGATCAGCCCTGGGATTTCTCTGGAAGGAATGATGCTAAAGCTGAAATTCCAGTACTTTGGCCACCTGATGCGAAGAGTTGACTCATTGGAAAAGACTTTGATGCTGGGAGGGATTGGGGGCAGGAGGAGAAGGGGACGGCAGAGGATGAGATGGCTGGATGGCATCACGGACTCGATGGACGTGAATCTGAGTGAATTCCGGGAGTTGGTGATGGACAGGGAGGCCTGGCGTGCTGCGATTCATGGGGTCGCAAAGAGTCGGACACGACTGAGCGACTGAACTGAACTGAACTGAACTGATATCATTTTTCTGGGCTTCCCCCATGGCTCAGAGGTAAATAATCTGCCTGCAATGCAAGAGCCACAGGAGCTGTTGATTCAATCCCTGTGCCCAGAAGATCCCCTGGAGGAGGGCATGGCAACCCCCTCCAGTATTCTTGCCTGGAGAATCCCATGGCCAGAGGAGCCAGGCAGGCTATGGTCCACAGGTTCGCAAAGAGTCAGAAACAACTGAAGCAACTTAGCACAGCACAGCACATACCAATTTTCTAGGTTCCACATATATACATTAAAATATGATATTCATTTTTCTCTTTCTGACTTACATCACTCTATGACACTCTCTAGGTATATCCATGTAACTGGTTTTTTTCCTTCATTATGTGTTTTCTTTGCTATTGTAACTTATAAATTCTGTTAGTGTTCAGGAAGAAACTTGTGATTTTTTTTCTAGTGCTTAATTTTGTACTTATAACTTCTTTAAGACAATTGAGTATCTCCAGTTTTACCAAATAATATTAAATGTTTGAAAAGTGATTATAACCAATACACTGAAATTTTCATTTCAATAAATATACTTTTATTTCTAGAAGTTTCCCTTCTTCTCTCTAAATCTATATGATCTTAAAAGTGGGATCCTTCTCTTATAATTTTGCTCACTTATTTTCTCTTTAATTATTTTTAAAATACTTAGTTTAGGGTCCTTAACCAACAATTCTACCCTTTGATGTTTGTTTTCCCTTTTTCCTGTGTTGGCTGACTCTTATTCATGGACGATTGCTGCCTTGTGTGTTTATAAATGTTTCTGTGGGGCAAGTAGTAGAGCTGGAACTCTCACTTTCTGATTCCAAGTCCAGTGTCCTCTTCAATACACCACATCTCACACAGTCCACATGCAGACGGCCTCTGCCTTCTAAGGGAGGATATTTTCCAAACATAAAAGCAAGTCTAATAAGAATGACTCTCTTAAGGAAGTAACAGAACAGAATATCTTAAATCAAATCTGTCCAAAAAATCTAGGGCCTGAGTCTGACACATCCATCCATCTATTGCCCAGGTTGTTCACATGTGCTATCTCCTCTGAGCATTTTGATTCCTCCACTTTTGTACTTCTATAGGTACTTCCCACATACTGTCTCCTATAAACACATAGAGTCTTAGATTCATTAATTCAAAGGTTTTCCATTTGTGTGCATGCATGCAAAGTTGCATCAGCTGTGCCTGACTCTTTGCAACCCTATGGGCTGTAGCCCCTCCAGGCTCCTCCATCCATGGAATTCTCCAGCAAGAATACTGGAGTGGGTAGCCGTTCCCTTCTCCAGGGGACCTTCCTCACCCAGGATCGAACCTGCATCTCTTAGGTCTCCTGCATTAGCAGTTGGGCTCTTGACCACTAGCACCACCTAGGAAGACCAGTTTTCCATTTAGCAAATATTTACTGAGCATCCACTCTGATGTGTCAGGACTTCTTCCAAACATTGGGATAAATCAGTGATTAGGACAGAGTGAATACTTCTAAATACCCCAGATCAAAGATTCTCAGTCTTCTGTAACTTGTAACTTTTCTTCTAGCTTTGTTTTCTTTCCATGACACCTAGCTTCCAATTCCTCCTCCTCTGATACATCTACCACAAAGAAACATCTGAAATGGCATGCATCTTTTTTAAGCAAATAAATAAACTGAAAGTAAACTAGTTCTGAGAATTGCTAGACTCCCCCTGAAGTAACTGAAGACAGTTTGGGGCATGTCAGGACCAGTGCTGGGGAAGCACTGTTATTGATGTTCAAAGAATCTGTGTTACACACACCCATGGATAAAGAAAGCACAGGAGAGGCCGGCAGAGCTAACACTTTTGAGCAAGCCCGAACTAGCCTGTGAAAAAGGAAAGATATAACTGGTTGGAGAATTTCTTTTGAGGAATGAGGTCATCGTGCAGTTTAGAGCCTTTCTACAAGACACAAGAGCCCTTGGCAGCAGGAGGGAGTACCTTTGACAGTATTTCTGCAGGAACTTCCTTTTCTCCTCCACTGAAGCCTTGCCTCTCAAGTCTCCCTTGTCCTGATATCCTCATAAATAGCACTGCCCCGTTGCTCTGAGATCCTAAAACTTGATACTTTTCACTATTTTGTGCTCTCTTGGGTTATATCCACATTTCATGTCCTCATCCTGAGCATTTAAAGGAAGAATTAGCACCGATCTTTCACAAACTCTTCCAAAACATAGAAGAGAAGGGAACACTTCCTAATTCATTCTATTAGGCCAGTATTACCCTGACACCAAAACCAGATAAAGATATCACAAGAAAATTTATGAATATCCCTTAAGAATAGAGATACAGAAATCCTCAGCAAAATGCGAACAAACCAAATCCAGTAAATGTATAAAAAGGATTATGCATCATGACCAAGTGGGAATTATTCCAAGAATGCAAAGTTGGTTTAGCATCTGAAATTTGATATAACATATCATTTTAATAGAATAAAGAACAAAAACCTCATGAGCATCTCAATAGATACAGAAAAAGCATTTGACAAAATGCAACAGCCTTTTTTGATAAAAACCCTTGACAAACTAGGAATAGGAAGGAATTTCCTCAATCTAATTAAAGCCTCTCTCTCTCTCTCTCTCTCTCTCTCTCTCACACACACACACACACACACACACACACACACACAAAGCTACATCATATCTGACAGTGCAATATAAGATGCTCACTCCCTACAATCAGAAACAAGACAAGAATGTTTATTCTTGCCACTCCATTCAACATTGCTCTCAGGAATACATGATCAATACACAGAAATCAATTGTATTTCTATACATTAACAATGAACTATTTGAAAGCTAAATTAACATTTAAAGTGGCATCAAAAAGAATAAAATACTGAGAAATCAATTTAACCGAAGAAGTACAAGACTTGGACAGGTAAACTACAAAATATCAGTGAAAGAAACTAAAAGAGACCTGAGTAAATGGAAAGATATGAACTTCATGGATTGGAAGACTTAAGATTTGGAAGACCACAATGCTCTTCAAATTGATATAAAAATTTAATGAAATCACTAACATAATTTAATATGCTTTTTGCAGAAAATCTGATCTGAAAATTCACATGGAAACACAAAGGACAGTCAAAACCATCTTGAAAAAGAAGAACAAAATTGGAAGATTCACACTTCCCAATTTCAAAACTTACTACAGAATTATAATAATCAAGGCAGTGTGTCACTGGTATAAAGGTCATATACAGATCAGTGGAATAAAATTCGGTGTCCAGAAATAAACTCTTACATTTATGGGCAATTGATTTTTGACAAGGGTGCCAAGACAATTCAATGTGGGAAAGAATAATCTTTTCAATGTATACTGCTGCAAAACCTGGGTCTCCATATCCTAAGAATGAGTTCGTACCCTGTTACACACCAACACATGGTCATCACACCATAAACAAAAATTAAGTTGAAATGGACCAAATACTATATATAAGAATTAAAACTATAAAACTCTTGAATGAAAATATAGGAGTAAAGCTTGGACTTGGTTTAGGCAGTGGTTTTCTTGGTATGACACCTAAAGCACAAGCAACAAAAGAAAAATAGATAAGTTGCTTTCATCAAATTTTAAAACTTTCATGCTTTGGGGGACATCAAGAAAATGAAAAGACAACTCACAGAAAGGGAGAAAATATTTGAAAATAATATATCTATGAAGGCACTTATATAGAGAATATATAAAGAACTTGTACAATTCAACAAAAAAAGTGACCCAGTTTAAAAATGGACAAAGGATTTGAATAAACATTTCTCCAAAGAAGATATACAAATGGCCATAAACACATGACAAAATGTTCACTATCTTTAGTTGTTTGGAAAATGGACATCAAAACCACACACTAGATTGGTTACACTCAAAAAGATGGACAATAACAACTGTTGATGCAGATGTGGAAAATTTGGAACCTGTATATATTTTTGATGGGGAAAACTATTTGGAAGTTTCTATAAAAGTCAAACACAGAGTTACCATATGACCCAGAAATTCCATCTTTAGGTATTATGCTTAGGAGAATTGAAAACATATGTCCACACAGAAACTTGTAATGAATGTTCATCGTAACATTACTCATAAGAGTTAAAAAGTAGAACTAACTCAAATGTCCATCAGCTGGTGAAAGGATAAGCAAACTATGGTATATGCATACAATGGAGCATTATATGGCCATCAAATTACATAAATTAACTGATATGCATTCATGCATCAGTTGATCAACCTTGAAAACATTATGCAAAGTAAAAAATGCCAGATACAAAAGGCTATATATTGTCTAAGTTCCTCATATGAAATATCCAAATAGGCAAATCCGTAGAGAAAGACTGTAGATTAATGGTTGCTGAAGGTTGGGGGCAGGGGAAATGGGTAGTGATTGTGAATGGGTTTCTTTTAGAGATGACATAAATGTGCTAGAATTAGTGGTGATCAATGTACAACTTGTGATTATATTAAAATTCAAAAGGTGAAGTTTGTGGTATGTGAATTTTCTTTTAATAAACTATAAGCAAACATCTTTAATTAATTAAACTTAAATTAAAAATTCATTTCCTCAGTTGCACTAGTCACACTTCAAGTGCTCAATGGCCATATTATGGCTAGTAGCTGCCACATTGGATACACACATATAGAACATTTTTTATTATCACAGATAATTTTATTGGACAGTGTTGATCTAAGCTTCACTACAAGATCCCAGAGGTTTCAGAAATATATCAAGCACATGCAGTGTAAGGACCTTAATTGAATTCTTATTTGGGCAAACAGTAAAATAAGGCTGAGAAAATGGAGAAATTTTGAATATTGATTGGGTATTTGATTATATTAAAGAATTACTGCTAAATTTTTTAGGTATGACAGTAAAATCATGGTTACATTTTCTGAAAGTTCTTAGTTTTTAGAGATTAATACCAAAAATCTACCTGCAATGCAGGAGACTCAGGTTCAATTCCTAGGTTAGGAAGGTTCCCCTGGAGAATGGAAATGGCAACCCACTCCAGTATTCTTGCCTGGAAAATCGCAATCTGTGGGATCACAAAAGAGTCAGACATGACTGGGCGACTAAACAACAATAACAACTAAAGTATTTAAGGATGAAATAATACAGTGTCTGGGATTTGCTTCAAAATAACCCATGGATCAGGAGATCAGCAAAAATAGATATAACTAAATCGGCCATGAGTCAATAATTGTTGAATTTCGATGATGGATATCAGGGAGCTCTTATGCTCTTCTTTCTAAATATTCTTTCAAAAATATTTGAAATTTTTCATAATAAACAGTCACCAGGCAGCCACTACTTATTCATACCTAATTAGCTATTTACTGCATGAAAACATAGTGTTGTCAGATTTTCTAACTTTCTGAGAGAATTCAGAAATTCAGATCCTTATGTAAAATGTTTGACATTTCATTGTCGTTTGATTTATTTAATCATAAGGCACAAAAAACAATCACATCTGGAGCTTGGGTTCAGCTCACAACCCCCACTCTAAAAAAGGTCCAATTTAGAATAATCAATAGAATTAATAGATTCCGAGGTCATCCATCATGAAAGTTATTTATTTTGAAAACATAATTAATATTGTGTATCTCATTTTTTAAAATTATGACCTATTTCAAAAAGGCACAAAGAATAATAAAACAATCACTCATGCACCTGCTATGCAGCCTCAACAAACCTTAATATTTAGTTCTATTTGCTTCATAAAGAAATAAAATGTTATAGATACCATTAATGTCCTCTTTCTGCCTCTTCTCAATCTCATTCCCTCTGCCTCTCCGAAAAACACATCCTGAAGGTTGTGTCCATCTTTCCAACCAAATTTATAAAATTTCATTACAGCTATAAGTATTCATAAGCAATAAATGTGTTGCTTCTGTTTCCAGATGTTAAATAAGCAGTTTCATTTTTTTAAAAGTCAATTGCACTTTTATCTACCAACAGCAAAGAGCTAGAAAGCTAACTTCTAAAGAGACCACTTAGAATAAATCAAAAAGCAATATCTATCTAGGAATAAATCTAACAAAAGATAAGCAAGACATTTAGGGAGAAAATGATAAACTACATTGAAAGACATTTAAAAAGACCTAAATAAATGGAGATATATATTACGTTCATGGGCTGGAAGATTCAATATCTGAAGATGCCAGTTCTCCTTAACAACCCCAAAAGAGACATAGAATAGAGGGGAGGAAATCAAGTTTCAATGTACAGAACGATCTTTTTACATCAATTTCAAAAACACACAAAAACAATTTATTGCTTAGGTATACAAACATATGTGCAAGCTAAGCTGAAAAGTAAGAATGTGATAAGAGGAAATAAATGGTAAGAGTTACAACTGAGGAAGAAGGGAACAGGAATCAAAGGTAATGACAATGTTCTGTTTCTTAAACAGAGCGTTATCAACATGAGTGTTCACTGCATGAAAATTGTTTTCATCTTATGCATGCTTCATAATATTCTTTTGTTTTCAATCAGTATTTAATAAAAAACCAATTTTTAAAGAATATTGATATACATCTATAACACTACCATGGAAATATTTCAACAACATATATGGTTAAATGATAATGCTGAAAACCTTTATACACTTATACACAACATTAGCTAAAATGTGTACCAAAATGTTAATAGTGGTTGTGTCATATATTACGTAGAATATATACAAATTGTTAATAGAGGAACTAAGCACCAAAATGTTCATAGTGCTTATGTATAATATTAAATAAAATATGTACCCAGTTTTAATCATGGTTATGTATAATATTAAATAAAATGTGCACCAAATTGTTAATACTAGTTATGTCCTAGGGAAAGTTTGACTGTCTTTAATTTTCTCTGTTGTATAGGGGATGGATTTTTGTGATTTACCATCAGGAAAAAAACAAACAAAAAGAAAAAATGTAATAACAAAGAATCATAAACTTGCAGGAAATATTCAAGTTACATTATATAAAGAAAAGACCAGGTGAATTACAAGAGAAAATGCTTGAGAGCAAAGCCAAAAAGGGGGGAGCCTTAAAGTAATCTAGGATTGAGAGAAAATGTGGTGGCCAAGGAACTGAAAAGACAGGGTTAGATTCAAACTCTTCATGGAAGGGCTCTAGGGGCAATGAGACAAGTAGTGGTAGTAGAAAGTGCCTAAATCTAAGGGGTAAGATACAAAGAGGGAAGATATGCTTTTGTGTGCTTAGTCGCTCAGTTGTGTCTGACCCTTTGTGACCACATGAACTGCAGCCCACCAGGCACCTCTGTCCATGGCGATTCTCCAGGTAAGAATACTAGAGTGGGTTATCATGCCCTTCTCCAGGGTATCTTCCCCATCCAGGGATCGAACCCATGTCTCCCACATTGCAGGCAGATTCTTTACCACTGAGCCACCAGGGAAGCCCCATATGCTTTTAGGGGGAGGTAGAAATTATATCCCATGGATGGAGGAGCCTGGTGGGCTGCAGTCCATGGGGTCGCTAAGAGTCGGACATGACTGAGCGACTTCACTTTCACTTTTCACTTTCATGCATTGGAGAAGGAAATGGCAACCCACTCCAGTGTTCTTGCCTGGAGAATCCCAGGGACGGGGGAGCCTGGTGGGCTGCCGTCTATGGGGTTGCACCGAGTCGGACACGACTGAAGCGACTTAGCAGCAGCAGCAGCAGAAATTATATGTCTGAGATATAAGAGCAAACTTACTTCATTCTCCATAAATGAAAATATAGAGCAACTTGTCCAAGTTACTCAGCTGACAAGTGATAGAAGTAGAATTCAAATCCCTGCTGTCCACATCCAATGCCTTTGTGCTTAACTGCTACACACCTGTACCTCTATTTGTTAAGCAATGTCCAGTTCCACTTCTTTGATATTCATGGTCAGGGGAGTTTAAAAGATATGTTAGTACCAAGGACAGAATACAGAGTGCAATCCTTTGTGTGTGTGCTTGCTAAGTTGCTTCAGTCGTGTCTGACTCTTTGTGACCCCATGGACTGTAACCCGCCAGGCTTCTGTGTCCATGGGATTTTCCAGGTAAGAGTACTTGATTGGATGGCCAAGAAATAGCTGTTGAAACTGAAAATGAGTTCTCTGACAGCTTACAAATGATGCAAAGCATAGATCTGAAGAATAAATCTTAGAAAACAGACTTTTTACTGCTGCTATTATCTTAACAAAGTCAAGTGACTTGATAGAAGTGACAAGATTTAGAGAAAGACTTGAGTTCAAATTCCAGCTCTGTCACTAGCTAGGTGTTCTCAGGGAAAACTGCATATTCTTATCTGTAAAATAGATGGTCATGATAATTACATGAAAATATATGTGAAGTACTTAGTATTATAGCAGTCAGATAGTGGGTGTTCAATAAAATGCCACTTTGTTTTAAATCTTGTGTTAGAAATGGGAATATCAGAGGCTGAGAAAGTAGTACTTAGTCACATAAACAAATTTGTTGACACTCTAAAGAAATGTCCTCTTTCCTGATATTGGTGAAATTACAAAGAAATGTCCTCTTTCCTGATATTTTTATAAAAGTTCTCCATTTCTTATGGCAAGTTAATCTCTCCCTTGCCACCCAGTTACCAAATTATGCATCACTTTACTCATTCATGCATGCTAAGTCACTTCAGTCATGTCCCACTCTTCATCACTCTACAGACTGTAGCCCTCCAGGCTGCTCGGTCCATGGGATTCTCCAGGCAAGAATATTGGAGTGGGTTGCCATGCCTTCCTCCAGGGGATCTTCCCAACCTAAGGATCAAACCCGTGTCTCTTAGGTCTCCTGCATTGGCAGGCAGGTTCTTTACCACAAGCACCACCTGTGTAAACATTACTTTGATTTATTTCCCTTCTATGTAGAGTTGCCTTTTTCTTTTTTTTCTTCTCTAAGTGACAGAATCATAGGAGTGATAAAGCAAGGAAATAGAACAGATCTTAGAACCATATCACAAATAAACACTGTAAAATAAATGTGTTAAAGCAATTTTTAAAGTAAAAAGATACAAATTTGAGAACAGTATATTACAGAAAAGAGATAAGGAATAATTGAAATATGAATTCTAGAAATGACAAATGTTATCACTAAAATTAAAAACCTCAATGGACAATTGAAGGAGTTAGATATATTTGAAGAGGGACTGGTGACTTGAAAGACATTTCTCAGGAAATTTCCCAGAATGCGACACAAAGACATTAAGAGCTGGGAAATAAAATGAGAGATAAGGAAAGAGGCATGTAGAAAAGCATGAAAGGGTCCAACATACACTTTTTAAAAAATATATTTATTTATTTGGTTCGGGAACCCAAGCGGCCCAGACTGGGCAGGTGATTAAGATGCCCACCTGGACTGGGCAGGTGATTAAGATGCCCACCTGGGACAGTACGCTAGCCAAGCACCTGCTCGCCTGAGATGCTTGGACCTGGGAAGGGCACAAAATGCACACCCAACTGAGTCTGTGTCCTTGCGAAGTACCCGAAAACCTGAACCTGAGCAACTCAGACCTGGGAAGTGCACGAAATGCAGGGCCCACTTTGGGTAGTACCCCTGCAGAGCAACCTGGAGCCTGAGAAGTGTAGACCAGGAAAGCACAAAACGCTGTGAGCTGGGGCAAACCCAGTGTGGTCCATATACTGTGAGTACTCTTCACACACGCCAGTGATATTTGTTTGCAGTGTTCCTCCCTCCCCACAACACAACTGAACAAGTGAGCCTAAATAAGTGACCACCTTTGTCCCCTTGTGTCAGGGCAGAAATTAGACACTGAAGAGACTTGCAAACAGAGGAAGCCAAAATAAAAAAAGAAGAGGGACCCGCTCTGGAAGTGACAAGTGCAACAGACTAAAACCCTGTAGTTAACATTGACAGAGCATTGGAGGGGTCTATAGACCTTGAGAAGTACAAGCTGGAAAAGGAACTATCTGAAACTGAACTGACCCCACACTGCCCTCAACAGCTCCAGAGAAATTCTTAGATATATTTTTATTATTATCATTTTTTAATTTTTTAATTTTTAAGTTCTTTAGTACTTCTTTAATTTTCATTTTTATAACCTACTATTATCTTACAAAAAAGACCCTATTTTAAACTGAAATTTCATATATATGTTTTTTATAATTTTTATGATTGCTTCTGTTTTGTATTTCTAATATTGTATTTTTGAGAGTCTACCCTCTACTCTAGATTTTGGGTATTTGTTGTCAATTTTGTACCTTTAAGAATCTAATCTTCAGTGCCCATATTTACTTAGGGGGTGTTATTACTGGCTTGATTGCTCTCTCCCCTTTTGACTCTTCCTTTTCTCCCCCAGGTCACCTCTATCTCCTCAATACCCCTTCTCTTCTCTACTTAACTCTGTGAATCTCTCTGGGTATTCAGGGCTGTGGAGACACTTAGGGAACTGATTACTGGCTAGATTGGTCTCTCCCCTTTCGACTCCTCCTCTTCTCCTCCTGGTCACCTCTATCTCCCTCCTCCTTCTTCTTTTCCCCATGTAACTCTGTGAACTTCTCTGGGTGTCCCTCACTGTGGAAAATCTTTTCACCATTAACCTAGGTGTTTTATCATTTGTGCTGTATGGATGGAGAAGTCTTGAGGATACTGTAAGAATACAACTGAAAGCCAGAGGCAGGATGCTTAAATTCAAAATTTGAGAACACCAGAAAACTCCTGATTCCAAGGAACATTAATCAACAAGACCTCATCCAAAAGCACCCATACCTACTCTGAAATCAAGCTCCACCTATGAGCCAACAAGTTCCAGAACAAGACATACCATGCTAATTCTCCAGCAACACAGGAACACAGCCATGAGCATTAAAATACAGGCTGCCCAAAGTTATGCCAAACCCATAGACACCCTAAAGCGCACTACTGGACACTTCATTGCACTCCAGAAAGAGATCCAGCTCCACCCACAAGAACACAGATGCAACCTTCCCTAATCAGGAAACCTTTACAAGCCACTCATCAGGGAGTGCTCCCACCCACGGGGAGCAACCTCCACAATAAAGAGAAACAATAAACTTCCAGCCTACAGAAAGGCGACCCCAAACACAACAATCAAAACAAAATGAAAAGGCAGAGAAATAATCAGCAGGTAAAGGAAACATGATAAACCAAACCAAACAAAAGAGGAGTAGATAGGGAGTCTACCTGAAAAGGAATTCAGAATAATGATAGTAAAGATGATCCAAAATCTTAAAAACAAAATGGAGTTACAGATAAATACACTAGAGACAGGGACTGAGAAGATGCAAGAAATGTTTAACAAGGACCTAGAAGAAATAAAGAAGAGTCAATAAAAAATGAATAATGCAATAACTGAGATCAAAAGCACTCTGGAGGGAACCAAAAGTAGAATAACCAAGGCAGAAGATACGATAAGTGAGGTGGAAGATAGAATGGTGAAAATAAATGAAGAAAAGAGGAAAAAAAATAATTAAAAGAAATGAGGACAACCTCAGAGACCTCTGGGACAATGTTAAATGCCCCAACATTCAAATTATAGGAGTCCCAAAAGAAGAAAACAAAAAGAAAGGCCATGAGAAAATACTTGAGGAGATAATAGTTCAAAACTTTCCTAAAATAGGGAAAGAAATAGCCACCCAAGTCCAAGAACAGGATAAACCCATGATAAAACACCCCAAGACACATATTAATTAAATAAATGAAGATCAAATACAAAGAGCAAATATTAAAAGCAGCAAGGGAGAAACAACAAATAACTCGCAAAGGGATCCCCATAAGGATAACAGTTGATCTTTCAATAGAAACTCTTCAGGCCAGAAGGGAACGGCAGGACATACTTAAAGTGATGAAAGAGAAAAACCTACACCCAGATTACTATACCCAGCAAGGATCTCATTCAGATATGAAGGAGAAATCAAAAGCTTTATAGACAAGCAAAAGCTGAGAGAATTCAGCACCACCACACCAGCTCTTCAACAAATGCTAAAGGATCTTCTCTAGATAGAAAACACAGAAAAGGTTTATAAACTTGAACCCAAGACAACAAAGTAAATGGCAATGGGATCATACTTATCAATAATTATCTTAAACATAAATGGGTTGAATGCTCCAACTAAAAGACAAAGACTGGCTGAATGGACACAAAAACAAGACCCCTATATATGCTGTTTACAACAGACCCACCTCAAAACAAGGGACACATACAGACTGAAAGTGAAGGACTGGGAAAAGATATTTCGTGCAAATGGAGACCAAAACAAAGCAGGAGTACCAATACTCCTATAAGAAAAAAAGTAGACTTTGAAATAAAGACCTTGAAAAGAGACAAAGAAGGACACTACATAATCATCAGAGGATCAATCCAAGAAGAAGATATAACGATTATAAACATATATGCACCCAACATAAGAGCACCGCAATATGTAACACAAATGCTAACAAATATGAAAGGGGACATTAACAGTAACACAATAATAATGGGAGATGTTAATACCCCACTCACACCTATGGATAGATCAACCAAACTGAAAATTAGCAAGGAAACACAAACTTTAAAATGATACAATGGACCAGTTAGACCTAATTGATATCCATAGGACATTTCACCCCAAAACAATCAATGTCACCTTTTTCTCAAGTGCACATGGAACCTTCTCCAGGATAGATCACATCCCAATACCCAGTTGTGATTGTGACTGGTGATAGAAGCAAGGTCTGATGCTGTAAAGAGCAATATTGCATAGGAACCTGGAATGTCAGGTCCATGAATCAAGGCAAATTGGAAGTGGTCAAACAGGAGATGGCAAGAGTGAACATCGACATTCTAGGAATCAGCGAACTAAAGCAGACTGGAATGGGTGAATTTAACTCAGATGACCATTATATCTACTACTGCGGGCAGGAATCCCTCAGAAGAAATGGAGTAGCCATCATGGTCAACAAAAGGGTCTGAAATGCAGTACCTGGATGCACTCTCAAAAATGACAGAATGATCTATGTTCATTTCCAAGGCAAACCATTCAATATCACGGTAATCCAAGTCTATGCCCCAACCAGTAACACTGAAGAAGCTGAAGTTGAACAGTTCTATGAAGACCTACAAGACGTTTTAGAATTAACACCCAAAAAAGATGTCCTTTTCATTATAGGGGACTGGAATGCAAAAGTAGGAAGTCAAGAAACACCTGGAGTAACAGGCAGATTTGGCCTTGGAATACGGAATGAAGCAGGGCAAAGACTAATAGAGTTTTGCCAAGAAAATGCACTGGTCATAGCAAACACCCTCTTCCAACAACACAAGAGAAGACTCTACACATGAACATCACCAAAATCAGATTGATTATATCCTTTGCAGCCAAAGATGGAGAAGCTCTATACAGTCAACAAAAACAAGACCGGGAGCTGACTGTGGCTCAGATCATGAACTCCTTATTGCCAGATTCAGAGTGAAATTGAAGAAAGTAGGGAAAACCACTAGACCATTCAGGTATGACCTAAATCAAATCCCTTATGACTATACAGTGGAAGTGAGAAATAGATTTAAGGGACTAGATCTGATAGATAGAGTGGCTGATGAACTATGGACAGAGATTCAATACAGTATACAGATAACACATATATATGGAATTTAGAAAGATGGTAACGATGACCCTATATTTGAGACAGCAAAAGAGACACAGATATAAAGAACAGACTCCGGAAGAAGGCAAGGGTGAGATGATTTGAGAGAACAGCATTGAAACATGTATATTACCGTATGTGATATAGATGACCAGTCCATGTTTGATGCATGAAACAGGGCACTGAAAGACAGTGCACTGGAACAACCCTGAGGGATGGGATGGGGAGGGAGGTGGGGGGGGGGGGGTACAGGATGAGGGACACATGTACACCCATGGCTGGTTCATGTCAATGTATGGCAAAAACCACTACAATATTGTCAAGTAATTAGCCTCCAATTAAAATAAATAAATTTTAAAAATAAAATAAAAATAAAAATAAAAATTTAAAATAAAGAAAAATATCTTAGAAAATTGAATCTAGTAACAAACTGAACAAATGATACATCATGACAAGGTAGAGGAGAAAATTCTCAACGACCATTTTAGGTTTTGTTGTTGTTTTAGCTGCTAAGTCACGTCTGTCTCTTTTGTGACCCCATGGACTGTAGTCTGCCAGGTTCTTTCTGTCCATGGAATTTTCCTGGCAAGAATACTGGAGTGGGTTGCCATTTCTCTCTCCCAAGGGATCTTCCCACCCAGGGATCGAACCCACATCTCCTGCACTGCCAGATGGATTCTTTACTGCTGAGCTACCAGGGAAACCCATTTTAGGCCTTAGGGGGACTCAGTAAAGCTAAAGCCCATGGTAAGTTGATATAGAACAAAATAAGACAACTGTGGGGCTAAGGGAAGATGCTATGTACATGCAATGTATTTAAATGTACAGAAAAAGATCTGTGTTTCCATTTCTGACAATATTAGACTGTAGATACTCTTTAAAATACACCACTAGTGAACATATATAAAGCCTGGATGTATATAAAGTCCTAGAATAGCAAGGGAGGTTTCCTTGAGCTGGTCTTTGGATACCTCTCTAGTATCTTTCCACACCAACTGTGCACATTATTTACCAGTATTACCAGTGAGGCTTGCAACAAGACACCCAAACCCCATTTTTTTCTAATCCTTCTATCCTCCACCCCTTCTCTCCTCCTCCCAACTGTGTTCTCTGTGTCCATGAATCTGTTTTTGTCTCATGCTGCTGCTAAGTCACTTCAGTCGTGTCTGACTCTGTGTGATCCCATAGCATAGATATGCTCATTTGTGTCATATTTTAGATTCTACATGTAAGTGATATCATATATTTGTCTTTGCCTTATTTCACTCAGTATGATTATCTCTAGATCTATCCATGTTGCTGCAAGACATTATTTCATTCTTTTTATAGTTGAGTAGCATTCCATTGTGTATATGGACCACATCTTCTTTATCCATTCATCTGTTGATGGACACTTAGGTTATTTCCATGTCTTGACTATAGTAAATAGTGCTGCTATAAACACTGAGGTATATGTGTCTTGAATTATTTTTTTGTCTGGGTATATGCTCAGGAGTTGGATTGCTGGATCATATGGTAGTTCTAGTTTTAGTTTTCTGAAGAACCCCCATACTGTTTTCCATAGTGGCTGCACCAATTTACATTCCCGCCAACAGTGTAAGAGGGTTCTCTTATCTCTAGGTCTCTGCCTCTCCTACCCCCAGTCTCTTGGTCAGTTACTACTTGTCCTTGTCATACCCAGGCTCTCTCTCCCAGGAGAACTTCTCTGTTCCCATAGTCTCCTGTATGGATCACCAGCATACATGCTTTTATCCATATGTGTGTTTCTCTCTCCAGCTGAGCTGAAAGCTGCATAAGAGAAGAAATTCCATCTGACTCAAATGCATCTTAGCATACAGTAGAATAGGCCTTTATCGTCTGAACTGAACCTGAAACACAAAAAGTAAATGTTCTAAAGCAAGTATGACATATCTAGGAAGATGCCCTGGAGGAGGGCATGACAACCCGCTCCAGTACTGTTGCCTGGAGAAGTCCATGGACAGAAGAGCCTGGTGGGCTATTCCACGGTGTCACACAGAGTCAAACACGACAGAAGTGACTTAGCACGCACAGTGACATATGGATTTTATAAAAGTGAGAAATGTTCTTTATTTTTACAAAAATGCCAAGGAATACATCAAAGTACAAAAAGGAAAGCTGCAAATCCCCCTGGCAAGATCCCATGTCTACAGATCCAATGATGGCAACAGAGAACATAACAGTCCAGATACTCTGAAATCATTTCATAAGAATACAGTGGGACTAGAAATGTTATATCTAATAAAACATAAGAAATGTAATAATACTTTAACTTAACTTGAGGAAAAAAACCTGAAGTGAATCTGCAGGAATTTTCAGAACCATTCACAAATGTTTCCACATCAGGAGCAGTATTAGTGAGTTTTTAAAAGTGTTTCAAACTCCCAGGTAGATGAGCTGAATTTGGCAGAGTAGTTAACAACTTCAATTACTGTATAACTTTGGGACTGGTTAAGGAGTTCCCAAGAGGAAAGAAAAGTTTTACTCAGAAACAAAATGTATTGAGTTAAGCAATT
Source organism: Budorcas taxicolor (assembly GCF_023091745.1). Classification (NCBI taxonomy): domain Eukaryota; kingdom Metazoa; phylum Chordata; class Mammalia; order Artiodactyla; family Bovidae; genus Budorcas; species Budorcas taxicolor. Next base: position 99,686,427 of record NC_068935.1, on the reverse strand, counting down.
TGAAGTTAAAAAACAATTATTATTAAGAGCTTCACTGTTTTTTTTTTTTTAACTTTACAAAATTGGTTTTCATTACTTGCACTCTTGGTTCAATAAAAAGGCTTTTAAATTGGCTCTGTTTAGAATTTAATAAGCTTCTTAAAAGTGATGCAAATATTTCTTAAATCCTGAAATAAGCTTTCCACTGCATTCAAATGTGCCCATCTGAAAAGGTTGATTTCAATCAATGGAATTTAACAGATGTACCTAACTGAAGGATTACTCAGTGAGATTCTGCACTTCCCTACAAAATACAATGCAGGAGAGCCGCTGTGCCTGCCTTTCTGGAACTTACAATCTGGTAGAAATGTGTTCATTTGTTCTTTAAATATTTTTCACAAAAGATGATAATGTGCCCAGCACTGTGCAATACACAGTGGTTGTGATGTCTACATCACACCAAGGGAAAATGATGAGTTAAGAGATCACTTAAGAAAAATACAGTCATAGAGCTCAAGTATCTCATCAGTTCAGTCTCTACCATCATGGTAGTATCAGTTCCCGAGACAAGAAAAGCATAAGGGAAACCAGTTTGGAGTCAGTGTTACCAAGATTTTTTCAGTTGTCTGGTCTCACAGCTTCAGGGGATAACTGAATCTGTTTTAAGTAAACTGATTTTGAGATTCCTATGAGGAACTCAGAAGAAAAGTCAATCCCCAGTTCTTACAAAGTCAGCAGTCTACTGCAATTGATTTCCAGTCCCTAAACCTGGGGGTCTTGCTTTGCAGATGCTTTCTAAAAAGAGTGATGGACACTACTGTATGTAAAATAGGTAACTCATAAGGACCTACTGTATAGCACAGGGAACTCTACTCAATACTCTGTAATGGCCTATAGGGGAAAAGAATCTGAAAAAGAATGGATACACATATATGATTAACTGATTCACTTTGCTGCACACCTGAAACTAACAGACCATTGTAAATCAACTATACTCCAAATAAAAATTAAAAATAAAAAGGAGTGATGGAAAGTTTAAGAATCTGGCCTCTAGAACCAGGGTGTTTGATTTCAGTCCTAGCCTCTCTCACTGGTGAGTTATGTGATTGTGGATTACTTACTAAATTTCTTTGTGCCTCAGCTTCTTCATCTTTAAAATGGGGATAATAATACTACCTATATAATAATTTGAGGCTTCAATTGAATAGCAGATATTTGGTAATTGTTAACTCTTTTATTTTTGAAGTGAGGAAATAGAAAGAAAAGAGGCCCATGGATAGAACATGAGTGAGTGGGCACACTTACGGGGCAGGGGGGAGATGGAAAGCCAGAGAGGAAAGTAGAGAAAGGACAGAAGAATTGGAAGGTAGAGAACAGATTGTGGTGTTCTAGGAAGCAAGTAAGAGAGAGTCTCCAGAAAAAGGAAGACATTGGCTTCAGACACTGCAGTTTACGGAAAAAAGATCAATGTATTTGGGGAGTAGGAGGTCCTTGCTGATCTTTAAGAGATTAGCACCACTGGCAAGTACCACTTTCTCGTTACCTGGTTTGCTTTGAAGTAGTACAACTGCTAGCCATTTGTTTCTTCCTCTGTGATACTATTTGACTGATTTCTTGAAAGATGAAATACTGTGTAAAGAGATACTGTCTGACTCCATACTGGCTCTAGCAAGAGCTAGAACAGTTATTGTTTTTTTTTAATATTTATTTGACTGTGCCAGGTCTTAGTTTTGGCATGCAGGATTTTTAGTTGTGGCATGTGGTATCTAGTTCCCTGACCAGGGATTGAACCCAGGGCCCCTGCAGAGTCTCAGCCACTCTGAGAAGTTTCAGTTTCTCATCAGGGAAGTCCCTAGAACAATGATTCTTAACTTCTCATTTTCAAAATACCAGAATTTATATTTTTTATAATAATACATTTGCTCCCAACGATGACAATGATTAATAATAATGAGTAATGTAGTACTGGGTTTGCTGGTAAAGAATCTGCCTGCAATGCAGCAGACCCTGGTTCAATTCCTGGGTTGGGAAGTTCCCCTGGAGAAGGGATAGGCTACTCACTCCAGTATTCTTGAGCTTCTCTGATGGCTCAGACAATAAGCAATCTGTCTGCAATGCAGGAGAGATGGGTTCGATCCCTGGGTCGGGAAGATCCCCTGGAGGAGAGCATAGCAACCCACTGCAGTATTCTTATCTGGAGAATCCCCATGGACAGAGGAGCCTGGCGGGCTACAGTCCATGGGGTCACAAAGAGTCAGGCACAACTGAACGGCTAAGCACAGCACACAATGTAGTACTAGAAAACAACACTTGTCAGAAAATTTTCAAAACCACTATCTCACTCAATTTTATCTCAGAGTACCACAGTGAATGCAAGGTCTGGCAAACATAAACATTTTGAAATTCATCTATGAATCAAATATATGCCTAGTGATTAATATTATGGGACAAACTGTTTCTGGGTACCTGCTTTTTGTTACACACTAAGATGTGTTTTTTGGAAAGAATGATGTTTGGAAGGAATGATGTTAAAGCTGAAACTCCAGTACTTTGGCCACCTCATGTGAAGAGTTGACTCATTGGAAAAGACTCTGATGCTGGGAGGGATTGGGGGCAGGAGGAGCAGGGGACGACAGAGGATGAGATGGCTGGATGGCATCACCGACTTGATGGACGTGAGTTTGAGTGAACTCCAGGAGATGGTGATGGACAGGAAGGCCTGGCATGCTGCAATTCTTGGGGTCGCAAAGAGTCGGACACGACTGAGCGACTGAACTGAACTGAAGATGTGTTCTGGGAATTGGTGGATGGTTTGACCTAGTCCTAAACCTCAAAGTTCAGGAGAGAGAGGTAAACAGTCTTAATGTAACCCAATCAGTCTATGGAAGGCACAAAATACAATGTGTAAACTGCAGTGCAGGAAACCCGGGTTCGATCCCTGGGTTGGGAAGATCCCCTGGAGGAGGAAATGGCAACCCACTCCAGTACTCTTGCCTGGAAAATTCCATGGACTGAGGAGCCTGGTGGGCTACAGTCCATGGGGTCGCAAAGAGTCAGACACGACTGAGTGACTTCACTCACTCACTCAGATTGACAAAAGAAGGTCCCACTTAGCCTGGAGGAGTTTAGAAGTTGAACTAAGGAAGTGACATTTGAACTGAATCTTGAAGGCTGAACAAAGATTTACCAGGTAGAAAAGAGAGTAAAGGAAATCTCACTTTTTAGAAAAGTGAGTCAGATGTCCTGACATCAAAACAGAATGTCCCCAGAGGTTTGTACATACCTACAGATTTTTCATTGGCAATTACAACATTAAGATACTTTTAGATAGAACCAGCTGGTTTATTTCAGGGAAATTTCAACTTCTAATTATGTTTTGTTTTCTAGAAGTCTGCATGTAACAATGAGTTCTTTTTAAAAAAAAAAAAAAAAAAAGGAGGCTCTGCTTTGACTGGATATATGTAGCACGTCAAAGAGAAAGATATACTGAGAGAGAGCCTGAGAGTATTAAGTAAGAATGATTTTCAAGTAAGGTCACAAAAGCATCCACATTTTGTGTTAGAGGGTTTATAAGGGGTTCCCAAGTCCACCCCCAGGTTCGATGTTTCATGAGAAGGGATCACAGGACTCAGCATATGTTGTACTCATGTCTTAGAGGTTGTTCTCACGTCTAAGATTTATCACAGTGAAAAGACACAAAGCACAATTGGCACAGGGCAAAGGTGTGTGGGGCAAAGTCCAGGGAAGAGACCTGGGGCACTTTTCCAAGAATTCTCTCCCAGTGGAGTCATAAACAAGTTGTGACCACACATGTGAAATGTTGCCAACTATGGAAGGTCGTTATAGGTATGGTGTCTAGCGTTTCTATTGGCTGCTCATCATGTCGGCATCCCTTGCCTGGCACATCCCCAAATGCCACACTCCCAGAAGGAAAGCAGGTGTTCAGCATAAACCTTCATGGTTACACAAACAGTTCAGGCACAGTGAGCTGCCCTTATCAGTTCTAGAAATGGTGGGAACTCCCCTGATGTCCAAGTTCCCAGACTCCAGCCAAGAACCAACCTTGCTAGCAGGACTTCCCGAGGCTAAGCAGTCAGGCACGATATGTTAACTCCTTCTAAAGTTAATGTTTGTTCCATGAGTACTTTTTCTTTCTTTCTGGGTTGTTTCATCATTGGATTCTCTTGAGATCTAAAGCACAGGTCTATGAGTAGAACTGAATTAACATTCAATTGGATTTTGAGTGTGTGTGTGTGTGTGTGTGTGTGTGTGTAAAGTAATCATTGTGCCTGAGTCAGCCTAAACATTAAGAGTTGCAAATGTCTGGTGTCTTTCCTTTATGGCTACTATCTTTTTAAAATTTTACTGAAGTATATTAATAATTGATTTACATTGTTGTGGTAATTCCTGCTACATAGCAAAGTGACTAAGTTATACACATATATACATTATTTTTTCATATTCTTTCCTATCATGATTTATCATAGATTATTGAATATAGTTCTATGAGCTATACAGTAGGACTTGTTATTTATCCATTTTATATGTGCTAGTTTGTATCTGCTAATCCTAAACTCCCAATCCTTCTCTCTCTACCCCTTGGCAACTATAAGCCTGTTCTTTATGTCTATGAGTTTGTTTCTGTTCATAGATATGTTCATTTGCATCATATTTTAGATTCCACATAAAAACCATACCATGTGATATTTGTCTTTCTGACTTACTTCATTTAGTATGATCATCTCCAGGCCCATCCATGTAGTTGCAAATGGCATTATTTGGTTCTTTTTTACAGCTGAGTAGTAATCCATCGTGTGTGTGTGTGTGTGTGTTTTTATCTATCCATCTGTCAATGGACATTTAGGCTTTTACAAGTCTTGGTTATCATAAATAATGCTGCTATGAACATAGGGATGCATATATCTTTTTCAATTATGATTTTCTCTGCATAAAGGCCCAAGAGTGTGGCTTCCCCAGTGGCTCAGTGGTAAAGAATACACCTGTAATGCAGGAGCCACAGGAGACATGGGTTCAATCTCTGGGTTGAGAAGATCCTCTAGAGAAGGGCATGGCAACCCACTCCAGCATTCTTGTCTGAAAAATTCATGGACAGATGAGCCTGGGGGGCTACAGTCCATAGGGTTGCAAAGAGTCGGACACAACTGAAGTAACTTAGCATGCATACACACATGCCCAAGAGTGGGAATTTTGGATCATATGTTAGCTCTATTTTTAGTTTTTTGATGAACTTCCACACTGCTTTCCATAGTAACTACAACAATTAACATTCCCACCAACAATGTAGGAAGGTTCCCTTTTCTCTACACCCTCTACAGAATTTATTATTCATTGACTTTTTAATGATGGCCATTCTGACCAGTGTGAGGTGGTATCTCATTGTAGTTTTAATTTGCATTTCTCTAAAAATTACAGTTACTACGGTTTGAAGCCCTCACCCAGATGAGTAATTGCAAGAAAGTCTTGTGGCCTACTGTCAATGTGATATTTTAAAAATCATCCTTCAGCCATTAAAATTTGCTTCACTTACTCTTAACAACAGTTTTCTCCATGCAGGTGCTCATGGAGAGAACAAAAGAATATTCTTCTGAGCAACATTTCTTTTTGACTTCAGTCACATTTTTCTCTTTAATGTCCATGCCTCATTTGCTGTGTATGAAACAGTAATTCCATTTTTAGTACTGAGTTTGCTTATGAGTGAGATTTTTACTTCTCTTTCTTTGTTTGCTGTGTGGTTGACGTGTAGGTAACACACATTCCTGCATAAAGCAAAGTCTTTCCAAGCTGAGAATAATTTGAAATTGGTGATAATCACATTTTATTGAGGTAAAACTTTTATTTCATTTCCTAAAAATTCTTCTATATCATCTGATGCCCAAATTTTACAGATTAATTACCTTCAATTTTTACTCCTAGATTACAGTATTTCAAATAATGACCCTCCTATACATGTTCTTGAGACTGGAATGAAAACTGACCTTTTCCAGTCCTGTGGCCACTGCTGAGTTTTCCAAATTTGCTGGATATTGAGTGCAGCACTTTAACAGCATCATCTTTTAAGATTTGAAATAGCTCAACTGGAATTCCATCATCTCAATTAGCTTTGTTCATAATGATGCTTCCTAAGGCCTACTTGACTTCACACTCCAGGATGTCTGGCTCTAGGTGAGTGATCACACCATCGTGGCTATCTGGATCATGAAGATCTTTTTGGTATAGTTCTATGTATTTTTGCCACCTCTTCTTAATATCTTCTGCTTCTGTTAGGTCCATACCATTTCTGTCCTCTATTGTGCCTACCTTTCATGAAATGTTCCCTTGGTATCTCTAATTTTTTTTGAAGAGCTCTCCAGTCTTCCAGATGTTCAAGCTGGATTTAGGAAAGGCAGAGGAACCAGAGATAAAATTGCCAACATCCACTGGATCATAGAAAAAGCAAGAGACTTCCTGAAAAACATCTATTTCTGCTTTCTTGACTATGCCAAAGCTTTTGACTGTGTGAATCACAACAAACTGTGGAAAATTCTTTAAGAGATGGGAATACCAACCATCTTACCTGCCTCCTGGGAAATCTGTATGCAGGTCAAGAAACAACAGCTAGAACCAGACATGGAACAACAGACTGGTTCCGAATTGGGAAAGGAGTACGTTGAGGCTGTATATTGTCACCCTGGTTATTTAACTTATATGCAGAGTACATCATGCAAAATGCCAGGCTGAATGAAGCACAAGCTGAAATCAAGATTGCTGGGAGAAATATCAATAACCTCAGATATGCAGATAACATGACCCTCATGGCAGAAAGCGAAGAGGAACTAAAAAGCCTCTTGGTGAAAGTGAAAGAGGAGAGTGAAAAGCTGGATCAAAACTCAACATTCAAAAAACTAAGATCATGGCATCCAGTCCCATCACTTCATGGCAAATAGATGGGGATACAGTGGAAACAGTGACAGATTTATTTTATTGGGCTCCAAAATCACTGCAGATGGTGACTGCAGCCATGAAATTAAAAGACACTTGCTCCTTGGAAGAAAAGCTATGACCAACCTAGATAGCATATTAAAAAGCAGAAACATTACTTTACCAACAAAGGCCTGTCTAGTCAAAGCTATGGTTTTTCCAGTAGTCATGAATGATGTGAGAGTTGAACCATAAAGAAAGCTGAGCGCCAAAGAATTGATGCTTTTGAACTGTGGTGTTGGAGAAGACTGTTGAGAGTCCCTGGGCAGCAAGGAGATCCAATCAGTCCATCCTAAAGGAAATCAATCCTGAATATTCACTGGAAGGACTGATGCTAAAGCTGAAGCTCCAGTACTTTGGCCACCTGATGTGAATAATTGACTCATTGGAAAAGACCCTGATGCTGGGAAATATTGAAGGCAGGAGGAGAAGGGGACGACAGAAGATGAGATGGTTGGATGGCGTCACTGATTTGATGGACATGAATTTGAGCAAGCTCCGGGAGTTGGTGACGGACAAGGAAGCCTGGTGTGCTGCAGTCCATCTGGTCACAAAGATCTGGACACGACTGAGTGACTAAACAGAACTGATATATGTCCTTCAAATCCTTATTCTCGCCAACACTGATTTCAATTGATTATATATTTATTTTTATTTATTCATGGAATAGGGCTTCCCTGGTGGCTCAGGGGTAAATAATCTGCCTGCAATGCAGACTTGGGTTCAATCCCTGGATCTGGAAGATCCCTTGGAGGAGGGCATGGCAGCCCATACCAGTATTCTTGCCTGGAGAATCCCATGGACAGAAGAGCCTGGTGGCTATAGTCCATAAGGTCACAAAGAGTCAGACATGACTGAGTATGCGTGCTTGTTTTTCTGGAATAAATATTTATTTAAAGTATATCACTTGCCTTCTAGGTGTTATGTTTACAAATAAAGAAGAAATCAAGGTTACTATTTTCAAAGAATTAAAAATCTAATAGGAAAGTAAAACAGGTTTAAAAAATACAAATATCTAGAAAATATCAAGTATTCAGGGCATGGAGTAAGTAGAAGGGATACGGTTCAAGAAAGTCAGAAAAAATTGGAGATGCATGAATTTAGTCTTAAAAGATAAGCAGGAATTCATCAGAGGACTTCTAATATTCCGCATATACAATAACTTATACAGGAGGAGAACTTAACCTTTCTTCTCTTGTAGGGTCTTTGGCTGATCTAATAATTAAATTGACATAGGCAGATGAACAGGAGAAAAAATATTTAATTCGTGCTTATAGGAACTCATAGAAATATGAGACTCACAGAAGTGACCAAAACAGGGAGATTTCATTTTCATACCTTTTAGACAAAGAGCTGATAGATTCATGAAGAATATACAAGACAAGTTTGGACTTAGGGTAATAAGTTAGTGAAGAAATAACAAGATTTGTTTATATAGCCTTCTCAGCCCTGAATTCCCTATCTCTGGTGATAAGGATGCCCTCTCTCCTCCTGGTACAGAGAGGGTACGTTTTATGTGAGAGATTTATTTCCTGATTTCAGAGGAACAAAGGAGGCTCAGAGTGTCTTTCTTTCACTGTGTGTGCTAGGTGGCTTCAGTCATGTCCAACTCTGTGAGACCCGCCAGGCTCCTCTGCTGTGGGTTCCTATTTCTTAATTAATTTTAGTTCAAAATAATGAATATGCCAAAGTGGCATATTTGGGGGTGGCCTTCCCTGAACCCCATCAGTGCCAAAAAATTGGAAACATGAATGGCATGTTCAAGGAGTTGCCAGGAGCTTAGTAAAACTAGCTTGCCAAGGTTGAGGCATGTGACAGGAGGTAGAAATGAAAAGATTATCAGAGACTAGATATGAAGGGACTTGGAAACTGCTTGTAAATAGAGATGTTGCCCTGCAGGGAATATTTAATTCTTGAAGAAAGAGATATCATAAGGTTTATGTTTATATATATATATATATATATATATATATATATAATCATTCAGGGCAGACTGAAGGGGATGAAAGCAGGAGCTGTTGAGTCCAATTAGGAAGATGTTGGCTAATCCTGAAGGGGAATTAGGAGGGCGTGACGTAAAGGATAGAATTACTTATTCCTAATTCAAGACCATCTTTTAAGTTGTATTCAAAAAAGAGACTGTGATGGACTTGGGCAACATCTGTAATATGTAATATCCCAGGATCATCTTGAGTAATATATACACATTGTCTAGCAAAGAGTGGCCCAGTCACACGACATGAGCTTTGCAACACTTTCCTTTTTCCATCCCCTATAGGACATCTTAAACTTTTACTTCCCTTTATTCATGTGTCACATGACACTTATATTAGCACATAAGGAACTACCTTGTCCTTTCTCACCAAGGCATAAAATTTCATCACATGATTAAATCATACATCTAACCAGTCCCCTGCTAATGGACTTTCAAGTTGTTGTCATTATTATTTTTATTTTTACTCTCATTGCTATTACAAAGTGTTGTAATTCCCGTCCTTGTGTGTTTATGTTTGAGTGAGTGCACAAGTATTTCTGAATAGTAGAGTCAATAATATGTATTTCAAACTTTCATAAATAACACTGGGTCTCTTTTGCCCACTGATTCCCAACTGGGTGAGAGAGAGCTGCCCCTCTGTGTTGCCTGGGAAACTTGTCAAAACCACCTGGCACCTACTCCCTCTGGGCCATTCTCACATGCACACCTTGATCAGATTCTGGGGGATGGAGACAGGGGGAAAACAAGGAATATGTGGTTTCCTGGGTATTTTTGTTCCACGCCTTCCTCTCTTGAGGACCATTGCTTTCAGTTCAGTTCAGTCGCTCAGTTGGGTCCGACTCTTTGCAACCCCATGAATCGCAGCACGCCAGGCCTCCCTGTTCATCACCATCTCCCAGAGTTCACTCAGACTCATGTCCATCGAGTCCGTGATGCCATCCAGCCATCTCATTCTCGGTCGTCCCCTTCTCCTCCTGCCCCCAATCCCTCCCAGCATCAGAGTTTTTTCCAATGAGTCAACTCTTCGCATGAGGTGGCCAAAGTACTGGAGCTTCAGCTTTAGCATCATTCCTTCCAAAGAAATCCCAGGGCTGATCTCCTTCAGAATGAACTGGTTGAATCTCCTTGCAGTCCAAGGGACTCTCAAGAGTCTTCTCCAACACCACAGTTCAAAAGCATCAATTCTTCGGCGCTCAGCCATACATGACCACAGGAAAAACCATAGCCTTGACTAGACGGACCTTAGTCGGCAAAGTAATGTCTCTGCTTTTGAATATGCTATCTAAGTTGGTCATAACTTTTCTTCCAAGGAGTAAGCATCTTTTAATTTCATGGCTGCAATTACCATCTGCAGTGATTTTGGAGCCCAGAACAATAAAGTCAGCCACTATTTCCACTGTTTCCCCATCTATTTGCCATGAAGTGATGGGACTGGATGCCATGATCTTAGTTTTCTGAATGCTGAGCTTTAAGCCAACTTTTTCACTCTCCTCTTTCACTTTCATCAAGAGGCTTTTTAGTTCCTCTTCACTTTCTGCCATAAGGGTGGTGTCATCTGCATATCTGAGGTTATTGATATTTCTCCCAGCAATCTTGATTCCAGCTTGTGCTTCCTCCAGCCCAGCGTTTCTCATGATGTACTCTGCATATAAGTTCAATGAGCAGGGTGACAATATACAGCCTTGACGTACTCCTTTTCCTATTTGGAACCAGTCTGTTGTTCCATGTCCAGTCTAATTAAGAGACTGATGCTCTGAACTAATTCATTTTCTACTAGAGAGAGCTTGTGTTGGCCACAGTCCTCGCAAGAGAAAATGTTCCTTTAATATTTGCAGCTCTCTATTCTTCAAGAAGCAACTCTTTTTTTTCCCCCCAGAGTCAACATTGCTTAATGTGAACACTTCCCAATTCAAAAGAATAGGTCAGTGATGGTCCTCAAAGCAGGATGGAACCCAATAGTTTCTCTTCTTCACTGCAGTCCTCTAGTCAAAACCATATTTAACCACATAGGGCCTAAGTGCCTCACTCACTTCATCCTTATCCCAACCCTATACTCCAGGTGATTATCCTGAAAACTCATCAATAAGAATGTTAATATTTTGGAAGGAAAAAAAGTTAGTAGACAAAATACTCAGGTTGCTCTCAATAAGATAAGAACCTGCCTGAAACTGGACATAAAAGGCAAAAGCACTATTAACCCCTTTAACAATTTTCATACAAGCAATTGAATCTTTTTGTAACTTCCCTGGAAAAGAAAATTTAAAGTGTCAACATATTTTACTAGAAATCAAAGGCCCAAGATTTAAAAGAAAGAACTAAACTTTAGAACCTGAGACTAATTATCTAAGAAGAGAGAAAAATGGAAGTTGGAGATGTTTTTTAAATAGCTGCCAACCACAGGAAACTCAACAGTCTGGAAGATAATTAATAGCTGCTCTCCATTTTTACCAGGAATGAGTCACTTAGACATAGATTTGAATTACACATAAAGACAGATTTACCACATTTCTTAAAGCAAATCTTCATTCTAGTTAAAGTACTTAGAGATGCATTTAAGTGAGAGACAATGGACTATCTTTTCCTTTTAGAATGAGAAGCTATATGAAAATTGTATCAAGTTGTACAATTTGGGGTACAATGGCTACCCTTGATGTGTCAGTTTTTCCTACTTCTGACAACGACTCTCTCCTTGACCAAACCTGTGTCAGGCTCTTCTGGGTCCTTGTCTCAACTAGGCCCCAGCCTTGGGTTCTCTCCTTGGCCCACTCAGTCCAGTGTTAGCAAGAATCCTCCTGCTGGGTCGGTTTAACAAAAATCCTCACTCTTGATATCTGACCAAATTCCTTATCCTCCTTCTTCAATATCTTATCACTCTAGCCTTACTGAAGGCAGGAATCTTGTCAAGTCAATTTAACCAAAATCTTCCTTACACTTTGATGCTTCCTCTTAGTAATTCTTCATCCGCGGACCCCCACCCTGCTCTTTGGCTATGAATCTTCACTTGTCCTATTGTATTCAGATTGGAGCTGGATCTCTCACCCTCACTGAAAATCCCCGTTGCAATGGTCCCTGTTGAATAAAGACTTCCTTACTATCTTTAACAAAGCTGTGGAAGGTTATCAGGAAAAGCACAATAAACAAGGATTCAGTTGTTATGCAGATTTAGGTCCTTGTCAACTTCATTGATAAGAGTTCCTAGAGATTTAGTCATCTGACTAAGTGAATAAGTGCACGCACGCGTGCGCGCACACACACACACACACACACGCAAACACACACACTTTTCCTGGTACAGAGAAGAAGACACCTTGAAAAATGGAGACCTCCCTTATAAATGTAAATGTCTTTTTCAGAGGGTAACTTCTATGTGATTTTCAGATTTTCTCCTATGCCTTCTTTTTCTTAAAAATAACCAGCTCAAGATAATCCTTACGCCAAAGAGGCATAGTGTCAACTGCAAGTTGGTGCTTGCCATGGGCACTTGCCGTCTACCTCTACAAGGATTTAATCATGTGCTGCCGCAGCTGCTGACCTTCAGTATCCCCCGAAAGGAGTTCAGGATGGAGAGCAGAAATGAAGCAGCCTGTGCTGGGTGGGGGGTGGGGACTAGTACTAGCAGGACAGCTCTTCAGATAGTTAGATATTCTCAGGAGCTGATTTTATGAGACCAATTCTTGTATCTCCTCATATCTAGACAAGTACTAAAATCCTTTATAGTGACAACTGTTTCTCATGACTAGCAAAACCTTCAAGAGACTAGCAGAAACCTTCTGGAAAAATATAGGCTTGATTGCCTGTATTCTCCCTTCACCAAAATCATTTCCCCTAATAAAGTCCTCACACATTTATTCTTGCCTGGGTGTCTGCTTGTCAGAGGATCTGCTCCAAGACAACATTCTTTTGAAATACCCAAACAAACTTTCTGGCCAACCCAATACATGGCATATGATTGCATTTATGCCAAGTTCTGGAACAAGCAGAACTAGCCTATGGTAGAAGAAAATCAGAGCCATTGTTTATTCTGGGGGCAAAGACTAACTAGAGAAAGGTATAAAGAAATTTTGCTTTGTATCTTGATAAGGATTGGGGTTACACTGGTGTGTGCATTTGTCAAAACTCAGTAAATGTATACTAAAGATTTGTGCATTTCATTCTATATAAACTTTATATCAAAAGAAAAAAGCATAAATTTTAACTAATGATATGCACTCTGAAGTATTTTTCAGGGTGGAGGGAGTCTTCAATTTACTTCGCAATGCATCAAAAAATAAAAGGGAACTTCATACTCATTAGCATGCCTACTACAAGAAAATAGAAAATAGCAATTGTTGACAAAGATGTGGAGAAATTGTAGCAGTAAAATGGTGCACCTGCTATGAAAAACATTATGGAAGCTCTTCAATAAAATTAAAAATAGAAATAGAATTACCATATGATCCAGCAATCCCACTTCTGGGTATATTCCCCAAAGAACTGAAAGCAAGATCTTGAACAGATATTCGTACATCCATTACTCACAATAGCCATGAGGTGGAAGCAACCCAAATGTTCACAGATGGATGAATAGATGAATAAAGTGTAGTGTATACATACAATCAAATACTATTTAGTCTTTAAAAGGAAGGAATTCATGTTGACCTATGGACATGGAGGGCCAACTAGTAGTTACACTCAGATTTTCAACTGTGTGGAGAGTCAGTGCCCTAACCTCTGTGTTATTCAAAGGTTAACTGTACTTATTAAATATAAGAAATAGTTCAATAGTAATTCTGCTTAAATATGGAATTAGGTAGTTCCTAGTCTTTGGCAGAGATCAAGTATGTGTTGGTGACGAGAGTCAAATAGGACAATTGTCTGCTAGAAATTCCCAGAGCTAACTGGGACACTGGCTCCCCCACCTCCAAGGTAATGACACAATGGTATGTAAGTTCCCTAGTCAGCTGGCATCCAATTGCAGGGTGTTTTCTCTCTTAGGAAGGTCTTTATTATGATCATAAGTGTGTCAGAATCACATGCTTGGTTAGATGCTCCTTGGGAGAGCAGCAGGAGGGTGAGTCCCTTCCCAGGAGCACAACCTGTGATGTATTTAGCAGTTTCCAGCCCAAATACATCACTTCATGAGATGGCAGAAGACAGAGGCGCTGTGTTCTTTCAGCGGCTCATTCTCTGTCTGCGAGTTCTAGCCTGAACCACATAATGCTTGTGATGTTTGCCCAAGTCCTTTACTTAATACTTACTTAGACAATCACCTTGTAAAAACTATCAGAGAGGATTTAGAATGAGTCTGTTGGTCAGATATACGCATTAATGCACTTTTAGTTCACTATGGTTCTCAGGACTTTAATGCCACCACAAACTGGTGTCTCCCAAAATTATATATCCAGCCTAGACCACTTCCTGATCTCCAGGTTTATATCCCAAATTGTATATCTAAGAAGCATCTTTTAAAAAATTGAAGTATAGTTGATTTACAATGTTGTGTTAGTTTCAGTTGTACAGCAACGTGATCCTTTTATACATATATATGTCTCTATTATCTATTTATCTATTTCATTTGAGCTTCCCAGGTGGCTCAGTGGTAAAGAATCCACCTGCCAATGTAGAAGACACAGGATATGTGGGTTCAATCCCTGGGTCGGGAAGATCCCCTGGAGTAGGAAATGGCAACCCACTCCAGTATTCTTGCCTGGGAAATCCCATGGCCAGAGGAGCCTGGTGGGCTACAGTCCATCAAGTCCCACAAGAGTAGCCAGGCTTTGGCTGAATCTCCCAGAGCCTGCATGACAGTCTAGGATGCTCTCCTCCCCCTCCCTGCCCTCTCAACTTCCTGCAGGTCAAACTAGCATCACAGCTCATTGATAGATCTCCCAGCCTTGCCAGCCTCTCTTCCTATTTCTGTCATAGTCATTTCCCCTAGTAAAGTCCACCAACATTTACTGTGGCCTGAGCATCTACTTCTCAGAGGATCCGCTCCAAGGTGCATTCTTTTGTGTCAGGTTTCTTTCACTCAGCATATTGTCATCACGATATTTCTTAACTGGCGTTGTCAGAACTAAACACCATACATCAATGGAAACATCACAATTCTCTAAATACACCTCAGGTCAGGTCGGTATTTTCTGTGTCCTGGATGTGGGCTTGATCCCTGGTTCAGGAAGAGACCCTGGAGAAGGAAATGGCAACCCACTCCAGTATTCTCTCCTGGAGAATCCCCATGGACAGAGGAGACTGGTGGGTTACAGTCTGTGGGGGTCGCAAAGAGTTGGACATGACTGAGCACAGGTGCGCGCACACACACACACACACACACACACACACACACACACGATAGCTGACCCAAGTGAATGATGTATTGGGTTGGCCAAAACATTCATTTTGATTTTTCCATAAATGAACGTTTTGGCCAACCCAGTGTTTTACACTAAATTACTTCAATCATTCTCATGGATGCTTTTGCTGAGCCTCACCCCCTCCATCCTTCAGCTGCTGGATTTTGGACACAAACAAAGTCAGAGAGGTACCTCTGTCAACTTTTCTTCCTTCATAGAGCAGCAGAAGTGATATGTACATACAAGGATGTTTGTCCCAGCTGATTGATACACAAATGTGCACAATAGTACAGAGATTAATAATATGGGCTCTGCGCTGGTCTACAACAACACCTATGTGTACCCATGGTGGGGTGAGGCCACAGGCTTGGGCTTCATGCTCTCCTCCACGCTGTGTGTGCCCCTCCACCTCCTGGGCTGCCTTCTCGGGGCTAAGGGGACCATGGCTGAGGGCTGGCAGCACCTGACACAGCCTGTCTGGAGCCTTCACAATTGGAGTACAGACTTCCAGACCTGGATGTCAGGGGCCTGACCACCCTGACCCCAATGTCTGAAAGCCACAAAGTGGTGGTGGTAGAGAACATGATGTGACAGGCACCTTGGCTCACATCACCAGCTCACCTTCTTGTAGCCATAGCAGCCCCTGTTTTAGTCCCCCACCCATCCAGGGGCCTTGCCTTTCCTTGACAGTTACAGGAGTCTGCCTGAGGTGGGGGAGGGGAGGAAGCACCAGGGTACTTATAACTAAAATAACTATATTTCCACTTTTAATAAAATGCCAAAGAATAAAAAAGAACATGGTCTCTGGACCCAAACTACCTGGCCCATATCCCTGCCCCAGTACTGTATCAGCTAGCAGTGCTTTAGGCTACAAGTTACAAAAAAGCAGACCAGGAATGGTTTAAAGAAATAGTTCATTTTTCTCCCATTATACGAAATCTAAAAACAAGCACATCTTGGCCTTGGTTTGCAGGCTCCGCAGTGTCAGATCTGGCATCTCCACAATTCTCTTGGCCTTTCATTTATGCTTGAAAGATGGCTGTGTGTGCGTAGTCACTCAGTTGTGTCTGACTCTTTGTGACTTCCTGGACTGTAGTCTGCTAAGCTCCTCCGTCCACGGGGATTCTCCAGGCAAGAATCCTGGAGTGGGTTGCCACGCCCTCCTCCAGGGGATCTTCCCAACCCAGGGATCTAACCCAGGTCTCCTGCATTGTAGGTAGATTCTTTACCATCCACTTAAATCATTTCTTACATATGCAAGATGGTAAGACATGCAAAGTCTTCACTAGAAGCAATCAGAAAACTTCTACTTACATTTCATTGGTCTCTCCTAGCTGCAAAGAAGCCTGAGATAGCAGAATTCGGCTTTACTAGTCTAAGGATGGAGGTGGACAAGGGAGAAAGTGTTGGGAATAGGTGTTGAGTTTGGTAACCAAAACGGATACTATAGCTGTTCACTACTGGAGGATCTTGGGCAAGTTACTTCCCTCTCTCAACTTAGTTTTCTCATCAATAATGCATATAATAATAAAATTTACTTCATAAATTTTGCTGTGGGGAATAAATCAGCTATTATATACTAATGTTTAGAACTATGCCTGGAACATAGTAAGTCCTTAATTATGGTAGATATTATTTATCACACAGGAAAACCAAACATAACCAAACTGTTTATCACAACAGAATCAATTGCATAAATAAATCTGTCTTTTTTGGGAGAGTATAACAGAATACCATAGAATAGGTGCCTTAAAAACAAGAGAAACTTATTTTTTCACAGTTCTGGATGCTGGGAAGTCCAAGATCAAGGTGTCAGCAAATTTAGTATCTGGTAAGGACCATTTCGGACTCTTAACTTCCAGATGTTCAGGCTGGTTTTCGAAAAGGCAGAGGAACCAGAGATTAAATTGCCAACATCTACTGGATCATTGAAAAAGCAAGAGAGTTCCTGAAAAACATCTATTTCTGCTTTATTGACTATACCAAAGCCTTTGCCTGTGTGGATCACAATAAACTGTGGAAAATTCTGAAAGAGATGGGAATACCAGACCACCTGACCTGCCTCTTGAGAAACCTATATGCAGGTCAGGAAGCAACAGTTAGAACTGGACATGGAACAACAGACTGGTTCCAAATAGGAAAAGGAGTATGTCAAGGCTGTATATTGTCACCCTGCTTATTTAACTTCTATGCAGAGCGCATTATGAGAAACGCTGGGCTGGAGGAAGCACAAGCTGGAATCAAGATTGCCGGGAGAAATATCAGTAACCTGAGATATGCAGATGACACCACCCTTATGGCAGAAAGTGAAGAGGAACTAAAAAGCCTCTTGATGAAAGTGAAAGAGGAGAGTGAAAAAGTTGGCTTAAAGCTCAACATCCAGAAAACGAAGATCATGGCATCTGGTCCCATCACTTCATAGAAAATAGATGGGGAAAGAGTGGAAACAGTGTCAGACTTTATTTTTTTGGGCTCCAAAATCACTGCAGATGGTGATTGCAGCCATGACATTAAAGGACGCTTACTCCTTAGAAGGAAAGTTATGACCGACCTAGGTAGCATATTGAAAAACAGAGACATTACTCTGCCAACAAAGGTCCATCTAGTCAAGGCTATGGTTTTTCCAGTAGTCATGTATGGATGTGAGAGTTGGACTGTGAAGAAAGCTGAGCACCGAAGAATTGATGCTTTTGAACTGTGGTGTTGGAGAAGACTCTTGAGAGTCCCTTGGACTGCAAGGAGATCCAACCAGTCCATTCTAAAGGAGATCAGTCCTGGGTGTTCTTTGGAAGGAATGATGCTAAAGCTGAAACTCCAGTACTTTGGCCACCTCATGTGAAGAGTTGACTCATTGGTAAAGACCCTGATTCTGAGAGGGATTGGGGGCAGGAGGAGAAGGGGACGACAGAGGATGAGATGGCTGGATGGCATCACTGACTCGATGGACGTGAGTCTGAGTGAACTCCAGGAGTTGGTGATGAACAGGGAGGCCTGGCATGCTGCAATTCATGGGGTCGCAAAGAGTCGGACATGACTGAACAACTGAACTGATCTGAACTGAAGGACCCACTTCCTGATTTATAGGCAGCCATCTTCTCACTGTGTCCTCAACATGGTAGACTGGTCCAGGAAGCTCCATGGGGTCTCTTTATAAGGACACTAATCCCATTCATGAGGGCTTCACCCTCATGACCTAATCACCTTCCAAATGTTCCACCTCTAGATACTATCATTTTGGGGATTAGATTTCAACAGATACATTCAGTCTATAACAGTTCACTGATCCAACTGGCACACTATGTGTAGCCATCAAGATGTCAGTTGATCATGACTGGCATTGTAAGTTTGACCATATGTTGTTCAGTGAATATAACAAGTTTTGGACAATACACAAAATATGATCTCTGTTATAAAAAGAAACATCATTTTCAGGAATCAGAGATCTCCTAAGGCCTCAACTACTTCCTGCTTATGTGAGCTTTTTGCCATTTTCAGACAAAGAATTGACTTTGTTCTCTGAGGAAATGACTTAAAAAACTTTTCCTAAATGTTCTGAAAGAATTTAAGAAATAACCAAGATGACTCATTCATAATTGTATAACTTAGTCCCCCAGAGAGTGTTTGACTCAATAAGTATGCCCTATATGCTTAAGAATTTGAATTTTTAAAAAATTTTTGGATTTTTTTTTAAGGAAGGAAATCAGATCTTTAAATGACACACCTCACCTTAACTTGAGAAACCAAGTACAGGTTCTCATTTCTGATAAGTCATACAATTTTTCCATAACGAATGCTAATTTAATTTACATATTCAAATATTAGAATCCTCAGATTTTTTTAAACAGTCCAAGAAATGTAGGAAATTTGTTTTCTCTGAAAGTATCCTTATGTCTTTGCCCCAAAGGTGGCTCTGATTGCTTCAGGCAGGCCGTTTCATCCTGTCATTGAGTTCCATCATTTCTTCAGCTCATTTTCAGGGCAAATTTTCTGTTACTAAAATAGAAGTGTTGACCAAACTATTTAACAGTAACAGTTTATCAACCTCTAAGCTTGAGCTTCAGTGTAAAGGAGCACTACCTTTCAGGAATTCATTTTCAAGTTTTATTCCCTCTGTAATATAGTCAGTGTGATTTGGAATATCAAATCCTCTGTGGGGTTTGTTGATTTCACAGACCTCTGAACTACTCATGTGTTGAGTGAATAAAAGAGCAGGTAAAACTTGAAGCTGAAATTTAGATTGGAAAGTATAATTGTAGAGAAGATTTTAATGACACCTGCTAATTTCTAGGAGACCTGGGAGAGCCTTGCAGTGTTAGGCAATATCCAGGAAACACACACACACACAAAGGACTGGAACATAGCATCTAGAAGCATCAGTGGATCCTGTCATAACCCCATCCTCTCCAGGATCTGTCATATATTTTGCTTTCGTATCTCTCTGTAGATAGTGAAGAGGCTTCCCAGGCGGTGCTAGTGGTAAGGAATCTGCCTGCCAATGCAGGAGACTTGAGAAACATGGGTTCAGTCCCTAGGTTGGGAGGATCCCCTGGAGCAGGGCATGGCAACCCACTCCAGTATTCTTGCCTGGAGAATCCCATGGACAGAGGAGCTTAATGGGCTACAGTCCACAGGCTTGCAAAAAGTCGGACATGACTAAAGTGACTTAGCACACACATGTAAATGGTGAACACATCGCTGGGGTTCTGGGTAATCACAAGCCCTCTGGTAAGAAAAATAGCAACATTGTTCCTCTTTGCACAACACACTGGCCCTCACTCTGAACAAGATGGTGTCTGAATTCCCTGCTGCTCTCATATAGGCGTGTAGAGGGGGATACTTAAGTCGTTGCAGAGCCAGGAGATCAGCATCTTTAAGGCTCAGTGCTGAACATCAAGTTATCCAGCACCCTGGGCACCGGAGAGGGCCCCAAGTGTCTATACCTCACTTGCCTGCTCCTTTCTCACTTCAGTGCATGCCAGCCTGACCTCGACTTCTAGCACCTTCATTTCTTAGAGTTGAAGGCATTCTCTGGCCACCAGAACCAGCTTTGCTTGCCATGGATTCATGCCCCACCCCTGGCTCAGCAAATTTCACCCAAAGAGGCTCAGGAGTGAATGATATACACCGTGCTCTCTAGACAGGATAACTCATTTTCCTAAGTCTTCTTCAGGACTGAACTCCAGTCGCTTCTAGTGGCAACTTGCTCAATAATCGACTGTTTATTGGCTGCCTTCTCTTCCCTGTCTCCTTTCTGCATTTCCCTACCAGTGGTTCCTAGGATCACCCTCAGAAGAAACTGCTGCTGCTGCTGCTGCTGCTAAGTTGCTTCAATCGTGTCCGCCTCTGTGCGACCCCATAGATGGCAGCCCACCAGGTTCCCTCGTCCCTGGGATTCTCCAGGCAAGAACACTGGAGCGGGTTGCCATTTCCTTCTCCAGTGCATGAAAGTGAAAAGTGAAAGTGAAGTCGCTCAGTCGTGTCCGACTCTTCGAGACCCCATGGACTGCAGCCCACCAGGCTCCTCCGTCCATGGGATTTTCCAGGCAAGAGTGCTGGAGGGGGGTGCCATTGCCTTCTCCGCGGAAGAAACTACCTGTTTCCAAATCTTTGTCTCAGGATTGCTTCTGGGAAAATCCAAATGAAAACACAGATACTGAAACCAAGTACAGGGAGGAACATAGCAAATATCCCCCATAGCCTGATGAGGCAGTGAAGTAAGTGCAGGCTTCAGAGGTGGATATGACTGGTTTCTTTCTAATCCCAAACCATCTGTATCCTAAGTCTGTAACTCTGACCAAGTTATATATGATCTTGGAGTCTCCGTTTACTCACTTGCAATATCCTTCCTCATAGGGCTGTTGTATTAAACAAGGTAACAGATGTAAAGGGCCCAGAATATAGGATGAACTTGAAAGTGGATGAGGAAAAATGGTATAGATGATCTTATTTACAAAGCAGAAATGGAGGCACAGATGTAGAGAACAAATATGTGGACACCAAGAGGGGCAGGGGAGTGTGGGATGAACCGGGAAATTAGGTTTGACATATTTACACTACTGATGCTATGTATAAATTAGATAACTAATGAGAACATACTATATAGCTCAGGGAACTCTACTCAATGCTCTGTGGTGACTCAAATGGGAAGGAAAATCAAAAAAGAGGGGACATATGTATACAAATGGCTGATTGACTTCACTGTACAGTAGAAACTAACAGAACATTATGAAGAAACTATACTCCAATAAAAATTAATTTAAAAAAAAGAAAGTGGATGACATTATTATTACTTCAAGCCTCCCCAACTCCCACCCCAGGTTATGCAATGGAACAGAAAACTGTGCTTTTTGCTTTAAAGTGGCTTCCCAAAGAGAACTCTTTTTCACACTCATATGCACAGTTCCAATTTCTCCCAAACACCAATGTGGAAATGACCCTTACTCCAGCCTGATTCAGGCAAGGAAAATGTTTTAACACATAAGAGATGAAAATTCACCAAGTTTCTTGAAAGGTTAAGAAGTGTTAGTCACTCAGTTGTATCCGACTCTTTGCAACCTTATGGACTATAACTCACTAAGCTTCTCTATCCATGGAATTCTCCAGGCAGAATACTAGAGTCGGTTGCCATTTCCTTCTCTGGGGGGGTCTTCCCAAGCCAGGGATGGAACCTGGGTCTCCTGTATTGCAGGCAGATTCTTTATTGCCTGAGCCACCAGGGAAGCCCTTGAAAGGTTAACATCTGCCCCAACTCATTACCTGAAAGCAAGCAGATGGTCCTCAGCCACATACATCACTTGCAATTTTTCAACAGAAGCAGCCGTTTACATCAGGGGAGCAACAAAACCCACCCAACGGAAGTGGTAGCCTTCTGGAAATTTGGGGAAGCAGACAAAGTATTTTACTGCCCCAAGGGACCCCAAGATATGCTGTGGTCTCATCTGGTCATCAGGGTATTTTGAGACTGTATTTTGGGACTCCTCTGAGGTGTTTTAATGGTAGACATACCACCACTTCCTTTAAGGTTGAATGATAATGATGCTTTGAATTTACATAGCACTTTTACTCCTTTAAGTGTGTTACTATATAGTGGTTTGCTTCATTTTGTATTGCAATAGTTCTGACTTCAAGAAATTGTTCCTCTTTTTCAGTCAGAATTTTTATAAACCACATCGTATTTCTCATGGCAATGTCCCTTTGGGATTTATAGACCAAATAAAAACCTCCTCTGTGTTAACACCTTTCAATAGTTGTAGATCACAGCTATAGCCCACTCCTCTCCCGCTTTCATGCTTTTATCCATCAAAATCACTTCAAATCCATTTGAAAGTTGGGGGTGGTGCCAAAGAATGGCATTAAGCACCATAAAACTCCATCAGCCATGTCATGTTCCTCATCCTTCTGGCCTGCCATTTCTTAAAATTATTTTTGCGCCTTTTCTCTGGTTTCAAGAGAAAATATATATGTTAGGTGAAAATTTCAGCAACATCACAGTAGAAAAGACATTTTCAACTGTCAGGCCTTCGCAGTCTCTTTCAGACAAAAACAATTCCAGTCATCTTGGACTTTCTTTGCTTTTCTTCATTTCCAGATGAAGGCACTTAAACCCTTCTGCACCATGTCTACAAAATGAAATAATATAACTAAGGTGGATTCAGTTATTTTTTTCCCTCATAGCCCATTCAGACATCTTAATCTGACAGGCCGAACAGTTGAGAAAACTCCCCTGTCACTGTTCACACACACGCGCACGCACACACACACACACACACACACACGCACATCTGCACCATTCCATCTTTCTGCTGCTCACCATCCCATCCTCACTCAGAATCCATTCTCCATGTGGCTGGTCATGGCCAATCTCCCACCAGGCTGTGTCCTAGATTCAGCTTCTGCCTCAATTAACAAAATATGGGAGACAAAGCCGCACTTATTTTTAAATTAAAAAGCCTCCTGGCTTCCTCCCTACAGACTGCCCTGAGTGTGCTGCCCTGATCAAAGCCACTTTGAACACTCTTGTGCTCTAGCAAGCAAGCGAGAGTGTTGCCTGTAGAAAATGTTCATGTAAAGAAAGCATTAGAGCATCAGGAAGATGTGAAGGGCAGAAGTCTACGTGGAGAAATCTCAAAAGTTTGTTTTTGTTCATTCCAGGAGATCTCAAAGAACATGATTAAAAATGTGTTTCATGGTTCTAATTCTTTTTACTTATTCTAATTTTTATAGGCTTTTCTTATTTATCATTTATTGTTTGGCTGATTGCTTCTTCTTATCCTTGTCCATTTTCATTCTTTTTTTTTTTTTTTAATTAATTTCCCTCTTGGATTTTCTTTCTCAGAAGCCCCATTTGCTTCATTTTTCACCATTCCTCTATCCTCAGTCTTTCAACTACATCCCCTACTTCACTGTACCTTCTCTACAAAAAGAAAATAAAGAATTGCTGACCCAGTTATCATTTCTTGCCACTTTTCAGCCCCTAAAACTGATTTAAAAAAAAAAAAAGTAAACTCATGGGAAACAACACAAATATCCCATCAACTGGTGAAATCCATACAATGAAATGCTACTAGCAGTAATAAAGAATGAGCCACTGATAAACACATCATCTTAGGTGAATTTCAAAGTAATTGCCGAGCCAAGACAAAAACAAAGAAACAAAACAAAACACAAAAACAAAATCAATCCAGTCAAAAAATGGCCAGGACTTCCTTGGTGGTCCAGTGGATTAGAATCTGCCTGCCAGTGCAGGGGACACCACTCTGATCCCTGGTCTGGGAAGATCCCATATGCCACGAGGCAAATAAACTCTCACTTTCTAGGGCCTATGCTCCGCAGCAAGAGAAGCCACTGCAATGAGAAGCCCACTTGACAAAACTAGAGAGAGTCTGCACACAAAGACCCAGCGAAGCCAAAAATCAATAATTGTTTTTAATTGGCCAGAAGACCTAAATTGACATTTCTTCAAAGAAGACAAACTGATGGCCATTAGGCACAGGAAAAGATGATCAACATCACTTACTATAAAAGAAATGCAAATCAAAAATACAATGAAATACCACCTTACATCAGTCAGAATGGCCGTCATTAAAAAGTCTACAAATAACAAATGTAGAGAAAAGGGAACCTTCCTACACTGTTAGTGGGAATGTAAATTAATGCAGCCTTTATGGAAAACAGTATGAAGATTCCTCAAAAATTAAAAAATAAAGTTGTCATATGACCCAACAATTCTACTCCTGGTGATATACCCAGATAAAACGAATTCAGAAAGATACATGGACCCCTATGTTCATAGTAGGACTATTTACAATAAGCAAGACACAGAAACAACCTAAATGTCCATCAATAGATGAGTGGATAAAGAAGATACAGTACATGTACATAATGGAATACTACTCAGCGGTAAAAAAAGAATGAAAAAATGCCATTTGCAGCAACATGGATAGACTTGGAGATTATCATACTAAGTGAAGTAAATCAAAAAGAGAAAGACAATGATATCAGTTACATGTGACACAAATGAATTTATGAACCAGAAGCAGACTCACAGATATAGAGAACAGATTCGTTGTTGCCATGGGGGAAAGGGGTGATGGAGGGATGGATTGGGAACTTGGGATTAGCAGGTACAAACTATTATATACATAATGGATTAACAACAAGGTCCTACTATATAGCATCAGGAATTATATTCAATATCCTGTAATAAACCAAACTGCAAAAGAATACAAAAAAATATGTATATATAACTAAATCATTTGCTATATACCAGAAACTAATACAACATTGTGAATCAACTATACTTCAATAAAAAATAAATTTAAAAAAATTGTTGAGCAAAAAAGAAGTCAAAGAGGTATATACTGCATAATTTAATTTACATGAAGTTCAAGAATAGGCAAAATGAAGCTATAGTGATAGAAATCAGAACAGCTGTTGTAGTTCAGTTCAGTTCAGTCGCTCAGTCGTGTCCGACTCTTTGCAACCCCATGGACTGCAGCACGTCAGGACTCCCTGTCCATCACCAACTCCCAGAGTTTACTCAAACTCATGTCCATTGTGTCGGTGATGCCATCCAACCATCTCATCCTCTGTCGTCCCCTTCTCCTCCCGCCTTCAATCTTTCCCAGCATCAGGGTCTTTTCAAATGAGTCAGTTCCTCAAATCAGGTGGCAGAGTACTGGAGTTTCAGCTTCAGCATCAGTCCTTCCAATGACTGTTCAGGACTGATTTCCTTTAGGGTGGACTAGTTGGATCTCTTTGCAGTCCAAGGGAATCTCAAGGGGCTCCTCCAACGCCACAATTCAAAGGCATCAATTCTTCGGTGCTCAGGTTTCTTTATAATCCAACTCTCACATCCATACATGACTACTGGAAAATCATAGCTTTGACTAGGCGGACCATTGTTGGCAAAGTAACGTCTCTGATGTCTAGGTTGGTCATAGCTTTTCTTCCAAGGAGCAAGCATCTTTTAATTTCATGGCTGCAGCCACCACCTGCAGTGATTTGGGGCCCCCAAATATAAAGTCTGTCACTGTTTCCACTGTTTCCCCATCTATTTGCCATGAAGTGATGGGACCAGATGCCATGATCTTAGTTTTCTGAATGTTGAGCTTTAAGCCGACTTTTTCACTCTCCTGTTTGTTTCATGTCCAGTTCTAACTGTTGCTTCCTGACCTGCATACGGATTTCTTAGGAGGCAGGTCAGGTGGTCTGGTATTCCCATCTCTTCAAGAATTTTCCACAGTTTGTTGTGATCCACAGAGTCAAAGTCTTTGGCATATTCAATAAAGCAGAAGTAGATGGTTTTCTGGAACTCTCTTGCCTTTTTGATGATCCAACGGATGTTGGCAATTTGATCTCTGGTTCCTCTGCTTTTTCTAAAACCAGCTTGAACATCTGGAAGTTCACAGTTCATGTACTGTTGAAGCCTGGCTTGGAGAATTTTGAGCATTACTTTGCTAGCATATGACATGAATGCAATTGTGTACGGTAGTTTGAGCATTCTTTGGCATTGCCTTTCTTTGGGGTTGGAATGAAAACTGACTTTTTCAGTCCTGTGGCCATTGCCAAGTTTTCAAAATTTGCTGGCATATTGAGTGCAGCACTTTCACAGCATCATCTTTTAGGATTTGAAAGAGCTCAATTAGAATTCCATCACCTCCACTAGCTTTGTTCATTGTGATGCTTCCTAAGGGCCACTTGACTTCACATTCCAGGATGTCTGGCTCTAAGTGAGTGATCACACCACTGTGATTACCTGGGGTCATGAAGATCTTTTCTGTATAGTTCTTCTGTGTCTTCTTGCCACCTCTTCTTAATATCTTCTGCTCTTGTTGCTGCTGCTGCTGCTAAGTCACTTCAGTCGTGTCCGACTCTGTGCAACCCCATAGATGGCAGCCCACCAGGCTCCTCTGTCCCTGGGATTCTCCAGGCAAGAAAACTGGAGTGGGTTGCAATTTCCTTCTCCAATGCATGCATGCCTGCTAAGTCACTTCAGCTGTGTCCAACTCTGTGCAACCCCATGGACAGCAGCCCACCAGGCTCCTCTGTCCATGGGATTCTCCAGGCAAGAATACTGGAGTGGGTTGCCATTTTCTGCTTTTGTTAGGTCCATACCATTTCTATCCTTTATTGTTCCTATCTTTGCATGAAAATTTCCCTTGGTATCTCTAATTTTTTGAAGAGATCTCTAGTCTTTCCCATTCTATTATTTTGCTCTATTTCTTTGCATTAATCACTGAGGAAGGCTTTCGTATCACTCCTTGCTATTCTTTGGAACTCTGCATTCAAATGGGTATATCTTTCTTTTTCTCCTTTGCCTTTCACTTCTCTTCTTTTCAAAGCTATTTGTAAGGCCTCTGAGCTGTTGTAGAGAGATAAGGAATTGAATAGGAGGAGACATGAGGGCACTTTTAGAGGTGATGGAAATTTTCTTTATCTTGATTAGGGTGTGTTCACATTTGTCAAAACTCATCAAACTGTTTGCTTTAGATCTGTGCATTTTACAGTCTGTAAATTTATCTCAGTTTTAAAAGAAATCTTTTAAAGATTTTTAAAAAGTAGATAACTATTAATTGTGGTAGTTACATAGTATGGCTTATAATGTGACTATTTAAAAATCATTTTATGATCCAATACCAGAAGAGTATTAGAAGGGTGGCCAAAGTGTCTGAGTATGAAAAGTGGCCCAAAGAGTGGTCAAATATTAGAGTGGCCAAAATGTCAGAGTATGAAGACCCTGGACTCAACTGCTTCCACGGGGACACTAAAATTACAACTATTTGCAGAACAACTGTCTATAAGAACAACGTGGAGACTAGCAGAGAATATTTTCCAAAACTAAAGACATAAAAAAAAGAATAATCCGAGATGGATAGAAGTAGAAATGTAGTACCGTCAAGGTACATTACCCTCAAATTACCCACAAAGAGGAGAACAGTCACAATTGCAGAAATTCTCCCCAAGGAGTTGGGGTCCAAGCCCCACCTCAGGCTCTCCAGCCTTGGGGTCCCACACCAGAAAGATAAATCCTCAAGTGTCTGGCTTTGAAGGCCAGTGAAATTTGCATATAGGAGAGTTGGAAGGCTGCAGGAAACAGAGACTGCTCTTAAAAGGTGCCTGCAAAATCTCACATACTCCGAGTTCCAGCACAGAAGCAGTAATTTGAAAGGAGCCAGGGTCAGACCTACTTGCTGGTCTTAGAAAGCCTCTCAAAGAGGCAGGAGGCAACTGGGGCTTTCCCTGGAGATGTAGACATTGGTGGCAGCCATTTGGGGAGCTCATTATATCATGAAGACATTGGTGCTGACAACTACAATTTTGGAATCCTCCCTGTAGCTTATTCCTACCTGGGCTAGCCAGTTAAGACCAGCCTGAGACCTGCTCTCCCCATCCTTTCCCCCAAGGCCTGCAACAAGCTGCCCAGGCCCCAGCCCCACCCACCAGCAGATGACACCATCAGCACAAGGCAAGGCCTGGCAGCCAACCAGCCCCACATACCAGTACATTCACAGTACATCACCGACTCCATGGGCATGAGTTTGAGTAAACTCTGGAAGTTGGCGATGGACAGGGAGGCCTGGCGTGCTGCAGTCCATGAGCTACTGAACTGAACTGAACTGACTGCGTCCCACCTCAAGAGCAGGGCCCCTCAGCCCACATAGAAGGCGCTGCTAGATCATATAGCTCTGGTGTGCTTCTGGGCTCCATGAGATGTGTCCAACATAAGGCCACTTCTCGAAGATCCGGAAATATAACTGATTGATCTAATACATACAAATAAGCAGAGAATTCAACAAAATGAAGGGACAAAGGAATATGTTCCAAAGAAACAAGATAAAACCCCAAAAGGAAAACAAAGAAAAATGGAGATAATCACTCTACCTTATAAATAGTTCAAGGTAATAATTATAAAAATGCTCAGTGGAGACATCCTTGATGGTCCAGTGGTTAAGACTTTGCCTTTCTCTGCAGGAGGTATACAACAATTACACGAACAAATATAGCACATGAAATTCTGCTCAGTGTTATGTGGCAGCCTGGATGGGAGGAGAGTTTGAGGGATAATGGATATATGTATATGTATGGCTGAGCCCCTTTGCTATTCACCTGAAACTATCACAACATTGTTTGTTAACTGGCTATACTCCAATACAAAATAAAAACTTTAAAAAATGAATAAAAATAAAAGTAGTGCAAGATATATAAAAACAAAAACAATGTCATAACAATTTCAGTAAAATGCTTCACATCACAAATTTTTTTAAAAATGCTTAATGAACTCAGGAAAAAAAGGATGAATACAATGAGAAGTTTAACAAAATATAAAGAAGAGGCAAATGGAGCTGAAATAAATAACCAAATAAATAAATAAATAACAAAATACTCTAGAAGGGATCAACAGTAGATTAGATGATGCAAAGGAATGAACTGGTGACCTGGAAGACAGAGCAGTGGAAATCATGAAAGTTGAGCAGAAAAAAGAAAAAAAGAATTTTAAAAATGAGGACAGTTTAAGAGACCTCTAGTATAATATCAAGCATACTAACAGTCATATTACAAGGGCCCCAGAAGGAAGAGAGAGATAACAGGGCAGAGAAGTTATTTGAAGAGATAATAGCTGAAAATTTTCCTAATCTAGGAAAAGAAATTGGAATCGAAATCCAGGAA
Organism: Budorcas taxicolor; assembly: GCF_023091745.1. Classification (NCBI taxonomy): domain Eukaryota; kingdom Metazoa; phylum Chordata; class Mammalia; order Artiodactyla; family Bovidae; genus Budorcas; species Budorcas taxicolor. Next base: position 99,656,976 of record NC_068935.1, on the reverse strand, counting down.
GTTCTCTGGCGGCCTAGAGGTTAGGTATTCTGGGCTTTCACTACTGTGGCCCAGATTCAATCACTGGTTGGGGAACTGAGATCCTGCAAACTGTGAGATGCAGTCAAAAATAGAGAAGAAGTAAGAAATATAGATCTAGGAAGCACAGAGTCCCAAACAAGATCAACCCAAAAAGATCCACACAAAGATACATTATAATTAAAATGGCAAAAATTAAACAGAGAATCTGAAGAGCAACAAGGGAGAAGCAACTAGTTATATAAAAGGGAGCCCCCATAAGAGTGCCAGCAGACTTTCAGCTGAAACTCTGCAGTCCAGAAGGGAGTTGCACAATATATTTAAAGTGATGAAAGGGAAAAAGCTACCACCAAGAATACTCTACCTGGCAGGGTTTTCATTCATATTTAAAGGACAGATAAAGAATTTTATACACAAGCAAGAGTTTAAGAGTTCAGGACCACTAAACCAACTTTACAAGAAATGAAGGACCTTCTCTAAGCAGAAAAGATCACAACTAGAAATATAAAAATTACAAAAGGAAAAGTCTCATTGGTAAAGGCAATATACAATAAAGTTGATAGATCAACCACTTATAAAGCTAGCACATGCATGCGTACTGAGTTGCTTCAGTTGGGTCTGACTCTTTGGGATCCTATGGACGGTAGCCTGCCAGACTCTTCTATCCATGGCATTCTCCAGGCAAGAATACCAGAGTGGGTTGCCATGCCCTCCTTCAGGGGATCTTCCCGACTCAGGGATCAGACCTGCATCTCTTACATCTCCTGCATTGGCAGATAGGTTCTTTATCACTAGTGCCACCTGGGAAGCCCCTATAAAGCTAGTAAAGAGGTTAAAAGACAAAAGTAGTAAAATCATCTATATCAACAATACATCGTTAAGGGACACACAATACAAAACAATGGGAAGTAGGGCACCAAAAACATTCCTTGTGGTGGGGAGGGAGTAAAAATGCAAGATTGTCAGAAGGCATTCAAGCTTGAGATTATCAATAGATGAATAGGAAAGAAGATGTAGTGTGTATATATACAATGGAATGTTATTTTTTGTGTTATTCAGGCCCCCTTCCCCCCAAAAAAAGAAAGAAATTTTGCCATTTGTAACAACTTGGATGGACCTTGAGGGTATTATGCAGAGTGAAATCAGTCAGACAGAGAAAGACAAATACTATTTGATCTCACTTATACATGGACTCTAAAGAACAAAACAAAGGAACATAACTAAACAGAAACAGAGTCATAGATACAGAGAAGAGATGGTTGCCAGAAATAAGAAAGCAGGGAGTGGGTGAAATAGGTGAAATGCCACAAGCTGCATGGCACAGCCAAAAAGACAGAGAGAAGAGAGAGAATAAATCCTAAGAGTTCTAATCACAAGGGAAACAATTTCTTTTTCTTTTGCTTTGTGTCTATACAAGATGGTGGCTGTTCACTAAACCTATTGTGATAATCGTTTCATGATGTGTGTAAGTTAATCATTATGCCATACGCCTTAAACTTATGCAATGCTGTATATCAATTACATCTCAATAAAACTGGAAGGAAAAAAAAGAAATATCCAGTATTCTCCCTCTTCCAAATAGGGAGAATATTGGATATTTCTTCCAAATAATTTTTCTGAAGACTAATAACATTGGGAAATGCTTAATGTGAAAAAGGCAAGATGTGAAATCATACATAAGAATGGCATCTTTTCTCATAGGAAATGTTTTATATAGTACATGCATGGGATACAGTAGAGGAGTTTAAAAAAATTAATAGTCAATAGCATTCCTTTTCTTTTCATATAAGAGATTTTTCTTTCCCTAATGTTTGATTCTGACAGTTAAGTAAAGTGGGACTTAAAAGGCAATACCACAGGCTGTAGTTCCTTTTTTAGTATGGTCACCTCAAAGTTTGCCCCGGGTTGCACAGAAAGTGAATAGATCCTGGAAGACTGCTTTGTTTTCTTCCCAACATCCCTGTGCTTGGTGCAGCAGATCATTCATTTGGTTTCTGTCCTCTTGTCTCAGTGGTCAGAACCCTGTAAATCTACCCTCTTGTGGGCTAATGACCCACTACTTTTTTGCCTCTTAAACCAGACATGGTCAGTCACTCCCCACTTTCTCCTTTCTGGCAACCATCTGTTCTCTGTATCTATGACTGTTTCTATTTGGTTATGTTCTTTTGTTTTGTTCTTTATAGTCCATGTATAAGTGAGATCAAATAGTATTTGTCTTTTTCTGTCTGACATTTCACTTTGCATAATACCCTCTAGGTCCATCCAAGTTGTTACAAAGCTGTCAGCATACTTTTTTTTAAAATTTAAGTCAGTAATCTAATCAATTTCAGAAAAAGTTAAATGACTGTGAGAAAGCTGACATCCTGTCAGAAGGCAGGTGATAAGCCATGTGGTTTTTCAATAAACACTGATGGGAATGGCAGGTCTTTTTTTCTATGTCAATTTACGTAAGAAAGTGCAAAACCTTTAAGAGGTGATGATGGGTTATCTTGGTGATTCGTCGACTTATTTTTTTTCAGAGATGATATAAAGAAGCTATCACTCTTGAAAAGACAAAGTAAGAGAATAGCAGCAAGTAGAAAGAACTAAAACATGATGAAGTCTTGACAGATACCAATCAAAGGGAAAGTGAATTTAAAGAAAAGAAAAGAATCAAAACTTGGGAAGGACTGACTCTGTTTTCCCATTCTGTCTTCATTTTCTTAATGTACTTATGAATGTATCTTTAGGAGAGAATCACTTCTCATTTTTGTGGCAATATGGGACTTCTCTTTGATTGACTAGTTCAGTTAGTTTCTCTTGTGAGGAAGGGTGGTGTTCCAGAGGTTAAGATGGAGGGAGAGATGAACAGGTGGAGCACAGAGGATTATTAGGACAGTGAAACTATTCCGTATGATACTATAATGATGGATACATGTCATTATACATTTGTCTAAATGCATAGAATATAGAGCAACAACAATGAACTCTAATGTACACTATGGACTTTGAGTGATAATAATGTCCGTGTAGGCTCATCAATCGTAACAAAACTACCACTCTGTACCTTCTTTTCAATTTTTCAGTGAACCTAAAACTGCTGTAGGAAAATCGAGTCTTCAATAAAGAAATTTTAAAGAAGAAAAAACAGTACTGATAAAAAATTTTTTAAAGAAGTGTGGTATTGGAATAGACACTGTTCTTCACAAACACAGTATCCATTTCCCCCTTCTTCCATCCTAACAAAATCCAATTCTGTTCAGGCATCCTCCTCAATTTCCCAGAGCCCAGTTGACTCAGGAGAAACTGACTCCTTCCTCAGTTCCAGGAGTAGGTCTTGATTAGTCTCAGCTATTCAAGGTAATCCCATCATTCTTACAAGTGACTGATTCAGAAATCCAAGCTTAAAGACAATCAGTGCATGGCATTGTCTGAGTGACTGTGGTCACATGACCGTAGCCTACCCAATCACACTGTAGGAAAGGACTTTTAGGATATGTTTGAGAAAGATGCTTTCTTGCTCTCTCCCACTAAACATGAATAAAGAAGCACATTGCCCCAAGTGCTGCTGGCACTAGCAGCTACTTTGCAACCATGAGGAAAGTCCAATTGAAAACAAAAGAAACACATGAAGGAGAGCAGAACCAAGAGAATTGAAAGAATGGTGCCTGGAGCTTGCATTACCTTTGGTCGTGGTAGTAGATTTCCTTAATTTTAAAACAGTTTTACTTTATTTTCATCACCTGCTACTGGGAATAATCTGACCAGTACAGGTTTTCCCTACTTGATGCATGTAAATTGGTTTTTACATCATCTTTTGCTCACTTATATCCATGATTATTTTCTACACTTGGGCAACCAAGTATTTTCAAAATATATCATACATAGTCAGTTGTGTTAATATAATTATAAGCCTCCAATAAGACTAACCAAAAGCCTAAACTCACAGAATTTGACCAAATCTGCCAAACTGGTCAGTCGGGAGTTTATTCATCCAACAAGGAATTATTGACAGCCTAATATGCAGAAAGCATTAAACAATGTGAAGTCTGCTGCACCTTGATTCTGTCCCTTTAAATTATATTTGAGTACAAAGAAAATAGGGCAATCTGTGATTATGCATATATTCATTACAAACTACTGCACAAATACTTGGCTAATAACTATGAGTTAAACGGTATGACATTCCCATGAGAAAATTAATTACTTGAACATGTGTTGCATAAAATGTGTCAGATCATTTATTTGGATGTTGTGGATTCCTTATTAGTTTTTAACCAAAGGAAGTACATGAGAAATAAACATGAAATGCACACTCTATACATCATAAATGTCATGTTATGCCCAAGGGCTTATTGCAAGTGAACAATTTTTTTCTGGATGAAGAGAGTAGTGTCTGAAAGATCATAAGATCACAGATCCAAAGAAGGGAGCCCTGTTGCAATGAGTTTTTCATGTGTTAAGGTTTGCACCTATTGATAACTTGTCTATTTAAAGACTATGTTTCAGATAAATAACTATGTGTAAAGAATGGGTAGATTAATCATTTCAGATACCAAACTGCCTTCTAAAGTAGTTTGGAATTCTATCTGCCTAGGAATTTAAAAAGTAGAGGTTTATGGTGTGATATAAATATCTACATTCTGATTTTTTTATGGTTTTAGCAATTTTGAGGAAGAAGGGTCTATATAAAGATCTATAGGTTAGAGACTGTAAAAATTGCCACTAAAGACGGACATATAATACTACAATAAATGATGGTGCAATATAACTCAATGGAAAAAAATAAACTAATAAAGTCAGATATATACACGAACAAACTGAAGACTCTATTGTTTACTGAGAGCCAAGAAACAGTTCACGAATGGAAAGGAAATTCCCCAGGGAAGCATATGGGCTTTTTACTTTGTATACTTCAGAGAGAATATTCTTATCCAGTCATACAGCAGGACCTTCTCCATATTAATACAGATACAGGATAAGAATGGTGCCCATTCCATAAACTAACCATGTTAGAGCAGGTTTGCTTTGGTTTCAGGCCAAAAGATTTGTCCTTTAAAATATCCAAGCTCACATAATTAGAATGTCTTATATCCAACTTCTGATTCACAAAATGATATTTGTCCTCCCAGTCTCAGACTTGACAAATAGCCTAATTTATTTCTCACTTTCTTAGCTTTGGTACAAGCATTCTCTAAGCTAGAATTATTTATTTGAACACATTTGCGTTGAGATTATACATTTTCTATAGGGCACCAAAGTGCATTCCTCTGCTCTAAGTCTTCTCTTTACATATGAAGGAGTATTGTCACAGTTGCAGTGGATGGGATGATTTCAAGAGTAATGTTTTCAGAGACTGTGGACATTTTGCTTTAGAGCAGTAACAAAAACTTCTATGCCAACTCAGACCCAGCTCATGATTTGAACTACTTTGAAGTATGCGGGTGGAGGTTACAGTATTATGTGGGATATGTGTGAGGTGGAGAGGAGGAATACAAAAAGAAATGTTCTCTGGCAAAACCAGAAACCTACACTTGGACAGTTAATTTTATCAACATTTCTAATAATTATGAACCATTACAAACTTATTCTCTGGTCAAACAGGAAAAAAGACAAATACAGTATGATATCACTTATATATGGAATTCAAAAAGGCCAAACTGATATAACCAGAGAGTAGAATGGCAGTTGCCAGGGGTTGGGGGTGGGGGAAATGAAAAGATAGTGGTCAAAGTTAGTACAAACTTAGAGTTATTAGATTAACAAATTCTGAGGAGCTAAGGTACAGCCTGATGATTATAGCTAATGATACTGTATCACATACTTGAATGTTGCTAAGAGACGAAAATTTAAATGTTCTCATCACAAAAAGGAAATGGTAATTATGTGACAGGATGGAGGTGTTAGCTAATGCTATGCTGCTAATCATTTTACAATATATAAGTGCATCAAATCAACACATTATACACCTTAAACTAACACAATATGTCGATTATACTTCAATAAGGCTGGGGGCAAAAAAAGAATAAGCGAAAGGCTAAAAAGTAACTCAAGAAGGTAGGGACTTCCCTGGTGGTACAGTGGATAAGAATCTGCCTGCCAATGCAGGGGACAGAGGTTTGATCCCTGGTCCGGGAAGACTCCATAAGCGGAGGAGCAGCTAAGCCCGTGAACCACAACTACTGAGCCTTCATGCAGCAACTACTGAAGCCTGTGCTCTAGAGTCTATGCTCAGCAACAAGAGAAGGCACCCGAATGAGCAACCCATGCACCCTAACAAAGAGTAGCTCCCGCTCACTGCAGGAAAAAGCCCACGCAGCAGTGAACAACCAGTGCAACTAGACACAATAAATAAATAATGCTTTTAAAGCTAGGAATGACATAAGTAGAAGGAAAGGATTTTTAAAAGAAAGAACAAAAATCAAAGAAATAGAATATCAAGCCAAATTAAACAGGATCAACAAAATAAAACACTATTTATTTATATGAATATAATGATGACAAATATAACATGCTAGATACACCCAGATAGTCTTATCCTCATATATTTAACTGTCCTGCTAACAGATAATTATTGTTAAAGATTGTGTTTCTTCTCATGTAATTTTATTTTTTCTAAGAAACATTATTAAGTAGGGGGGAAAACCCCAAAGCAAAAACCTATTTTCCAAACAAATACATGTACCTGAATCCACATGTTTTGGGGGCTGACTATGTAACTCTAATGGCAGAAAGTGAAGAGGAACTAAAGAGCCTCTTGATGATGGTGAAAGAGGAAAGTGAAAAAGCTTGCTTGAAACTCAACTTTCAAAAAATTAAAATAATGTTATCCAGTCCCATCACTTCATAGCAAATAGATGGAGAAAAAGAGGAAGCAGTGACAGATTTTATTTTCTTGGTCTCCAAAATCACTGCAGATGGACCACAGCCATGAAATTAAAAGACACTTGCTTCTTGGAAGGAAAGCTATCACAAGTCTAGATAGTGTATTACAAAGCAGAGACATCACTTTGCCAACAAAGGTCTGCTATGTTTTTTCCAGTAGTCACGTACAGATGTGAGAGTTGGACACTAAAGAATGCTGAGTGTCAAAGAATTGACATTTTTGAATTGCAGTGCTAGAGAATACTCAAGGGTCCCTTGGACTGCAAGGAGATCAAAGCAGTCAATCCTAAAGGAAATCAACCCTGAATATTCACTGGAAGGACTGATGCTGAAGCTGAAGCTCCAATACTTTGGCCACCTGATGCAAAGAGCCGACTCATTGGAAAAGACCCTGTTGCTGGGAAAGAGTGAAGGCAAAAGAAGAGGGCAGCAGAGGATGCGATAGTTGGATGGCATTACCAACTCAATGAACATGAATTTGAGCAAACTTCGGGATGTAGTGAAGAACCAGGAAGTCTGGCGTGCTGCAGTCCATGGGATCACAAAGAGTCAGACACGGCATCGTGACTGAACAACAACAGCAACAACAAAGGGGGGTTGGGGATAAGAATTCTGAAAACTAAAGATAAGGGAAAATCTTGAAATCAACGAAATCTTGAAATCAGCGAAAGAAAAATTACACTTTACCTGTAGCAAAAACAATTTAAATGGCAGTGGATTTCTCATCAGAAATTATGCAGGCCATAAGAAATTTATATAAAATTTTTCAATTGCTAAAAGAAAAGAACAGTCAGACTAGAATTCTATACCCAGTTAAAACACTCTTTAAGAATAAAGAGGAAATCAAGACATTCTCAGATAAAGAATGTCACCAGCAGACCCACTCTAAAAGAACAGCTAAAGGAAATTCTTGAAAAGAAAAGATATGGTAGAAGAAGGAATATGAAAACATCAGCAAGGAATGAAAAAATAAGGGAAAGGAGTAAAAACAAAGGCAAATGAAAGAAACTTTCCTTCTCTTGAGTTTTCTAAAGTTTGACTTTGTAGCAAAAATAAATACCATTATATGATGTGGGTCTCCATGTATACAGAGGAAATACTTAAGATAGTTATAAATAGAGAGTGGAAAACATTTAATAGTGATATAAGATTCTACACTCAAACTGGTAAAATGTAGAGAGTAGTAGATCGTGATGACTTATATATATATAATGTAATATTTAGTGTAACCATTCAAAATCTAAACAAAGAGATATATGGAAAAGGACTATAGAGTTGGACGGAGAGGGTTGAATTTGCTATCTAGCATCTATATGCTTGTATCCAGCAGTAGATACAAGTTGTATGCTATTACAGTTTCAGAAGTTCTTGTTTGCCCAGACTGCAATGTAAATAGCTCCCCCCTGCAGAGTTGTACAGTACCCAACCAGGATAATTGGTGCCCACAGTCCTAGACTCTCACATACAAATGATCATAAAACACAAGTCACAGATGAATATATACAATATTACAACATTTACATGAAGTTTAAAATATCAAACTGAAGAACATATTATTTCAAGATACATAAAAATAGAGTGAGCCTATAAAGACAAGCAAGGAAATGACAAACACGAAAGTTGAGGAAGGGCTGGAGGAAGTGGTTTTTAAGATCAAGGAAGAACACAGAAACTGAATGGTCTTGGTAATAGTCTGTTGCTTCAGCTAGATGGTAGATTCACAAGTGTTTGTTAGCTATATAACATTTTTGTATATACAAAATAATCCACACTCAATTAAGATGGAAAACAAATGACACAAAACAATAGGAAAAGTAAATAGAGGTGAATTCAGGATAGTAGTAGCCTCCGGAATAAAGGAAAGGGATACAACAGGAGAAAGATATACAGGAGATCTAGTAGTATTTATAAAGTTAACTTGGTGAGTACTTGTCACATTTTTCTTCATACCTTATACATAGATTACACATCTTCTTTTGTTGGTGGCTGTCAGAAGGTGGAGACCACAGAATCAGCAGTGAACGGGATGGTGCCTTAACAAGAATTATTCCCATCTGAGTGTACTTTGTGGTACCCAGAGAGTACACCAATAGAGACAAAGTCTAAACTTTTATTCTAGAAAGGACATACGTAGGTAAGCTTGTAAACAAAGGAGAAATATTCAGCTTCTCCCTCCAGAATTTAAGATGATAGTGTTAAATTCAATCTAAACCAAGAGTATTATAATAAATATCATAAAAGTTGAGGTGGGAAGGCATTCAAATGATGAGATATATGTTTTGTACCGAATTTCATCTGAAATGGTTGCAGATATGATCATATCATACCTCTGTGGAAAAAAAATGATAAAAAAGTCCACTGTTCAAGGATCATTCATTGCGTCTATATCATAGTTAAATATAAAAGACCACTCAGGCATGTGAAAGGGAGACCATTTGTGTATTTAGACTCTTTCAGTGTAATTATAACAGCAATTTCGGAAGAGTCTATTTTACTCTTTAGATTTCTAAATTTCCTTCCAGCATTTTCAAGTTTCACTCTGAAGCAACACGGTTTGTCGCATGTTCTCTCTTTTCAGAGAACTGGGATGGCATTCTAAAGAGGTAGTTTTTGAGAAAACCAGGGGCCCACATAGGAAACCATTTAGGTCATTTGTTGTGACAGTAAATAAGAAATTGAGTAAGCTATACTTCAACAAGGTAAACTTCTCTAACAAAGAGAACAAGGACTCCAAAAGACATTGTGCCAGGATGAAATCTACTCATAGCTCAGTTCTCCACAAAAGCCTTAGCTCTGCTTTCCACAGAGTAGTCCCTGGGTGTAGTGGAACATATTTGTGAGTTACAGGCAATGAATTTTTCCAAGATCTAGTCAAACACATAGGCAAAGGCAGGAGAATGCTTCTAAAACGTTGAAGCAATCTTGAGTAAACCATGGCGAAAGTAGGCTACTGTGGTTTGCCTCCCACTTTTCCTTCTTCTAGAAACAGCTCTCCACATTTAAGACTAACAACTCCATCTCCTGTTCAGCCCAGGTGCTCTCATGGTGGCAACCAGCCATACCTGTGATCAGAGAGATGACCTCACGCACCATTTCCCCTTTAATTGGAGCAGTCCCTCTCAGAAAGCAAAGCTGCTCCAAACCCCTATCATTTCTCACCTGGATTATTACAATATGCAACTGGTATCCCTGCTTCCACACTTGCCTCTCTATAGTTCATTCTCAACACAGAAGCCAGGGCTAAATGAAGATTAGATAATGTTACTCTTCCTTGCCAAACACTCTAGTGGTTGCCCACCTCGTACTCTAAGTCAAAGTCTTTACAATGACCCACAAAGCCCCATGTCATCTGCCTTAGCTCCTTGGCTTTATCTCCCACTACTGTTCCTGTTGTTCACTCCAGTTCAGTCTCAGTGGCCTTTACTGGTGTTCCTCACACATGCCAAGAGCACACCCACCTCACGTCCTTCGCCCTTGCCATTATCTCCAAGTCCAGTGGCCTTCATGGCTCACCCCTTCTCTTCCTTCAAATCTTTGCTCAAATGTCATTTCCCTCAGAAGGCCTTCCCTGACTGCCCTATTTAAACTGTAACATCATGGGCCTAGAGAGTATAGTTCTAAGTGAAGTAAGTCAGAAACAGAAAGACAATACCATATGACGTCACTTATATGTGGAATCTAAAATATGATACAAATGAACTTATCTACAAAACAGAAATGGACTCACAGACATAGAGAACAGAATTGTGGTTGCCAAGGGGGAGGGGCAGATTAAGGAGGGGAAAGGATAGATTGGGAGTTTGGGATTAGCAGATACAAACTATTATATCAATATATAGAAGGAATAAACAACACAGTCTTACTGTATTGCACAGGGAACTATACTCAATATCCTGGGATAAACTATCATAGAAAACATGTGGAAAAGAATATATATGTATATGTACAACTGAGTCACTGCTGTACAACAGAAATTAATTATAAAGCAACTATAATCTGCCTGCAATGCAGGATATGCAGGAGACATGAGTTGGGTCCCTGGGTCAGGAAGATCTCCTGGAGAAGGAAATGGCAACCCAGTTCAGTATTCTTGCCTGGGAAATCCCATGGACAGAGGAGCCTGGCAGGCTACAGTTGATGGGGTCGCAAAGAGTCAGACATGACTGAGTGACTGAGCATTCTTCAATAAAATAAATTTTTTTTTAATTGCAACATCCCCCCCAACCCCCAGAATACCCTATCCCCTTCTCTGCTTGATGTTTTCCTTCCATAGCCCTTATTTCTTTTTCATATAGTATCAAATATCCCTCTTTACTTTTGTTTAGTGTCTGAATTTCCTCCCCTGGAATATAAAGAGGGTTTTTTCTCCATCTTTCTTCCCCTGCTATTCCAGAATCTAGAACAATGTCTGGCATGTAATAGGTGTTCCATGGATGTTTGTTTTATTAACTGAGTGAATGAAATACAGAACGATGAGAGCTGGCAGCTGCTGTCCTCAATGATTCAGTCTTTGGGAAAACCTGTCTGAAAAAGGAAAGCTGACACAGAGAAACCAGCAGTCTCCACCCTGTAGGGGACTAGCCTCAGCCACTCTACTCCCAGAAGTCAGCTGCCTCTTTGCCTACCAGGGTTTTCTACATGAGTCAATAAATTCCTACTTTTGCCTAAGGTGATTCCAGGCAAGTTTCTATCATTTGCGACTGCGAGGGTTCTAACACGTGAGCATTCATCACGCAGACATATACAGAGCAAATGTTCCCTTTTACTAAGTAAAAGCCTCTCTGAGTGGTCTGCATCCTCAGCTCATGCTGTGCTTCATTTTCTGTCCTCAGCTCATCCTGACTCAGTGATGGTACTTGATTCCACACTAGGAGATTTCCATTGCAACATCATTTGCAGTCATTTGCAATCTCTATGTTCACCAACCTTGTGCAAAGTAGGATACAGAGACAGGCAGAGTGCACTACCTCTCACCTCCTGCTCCACTCTATCCAGCCCTTTGCTGACTCAGCTTTATAGTCACCCACACCTGACCTTGAGCCACTCACATATGTGCCTGTGCTGTCCCACCTCTTCTCTCTGACATTACCACTAATACCACACTGTTGGTCAAAAATCGCTAACAAAGAACGAGGAAAACAAAGGTATTGTGACACATTAAGAACGTCTTTGTGGCCCATCAAAATGTACCAACTGGTAGGTTGGGAAATAGCAGCTCAGAAAGCACTGCATCTGCTGTTCATTTTGCAAAACAGTCAGCCAGCCAAACGCAAGAGGATTCAGAGGATAAGAGACTGTTTATTGCAAGTGTAATAGTCTGAATAAACACACATGATGTTATCACTGACCTACTTGGTAATTTCTTAGCCAATAGGACTACACACTCACATACCAGCGCTATCGTTCTTCTACCCAACCATTCATTTAACATACATGAATAGAACCCCTGTTATCAGAGTCAGACATTCCCAGGTGCTGGGCCCTGAATGGGGCTCCCAGTTTGGAATGAGAGGCAGACACATAAACAGACACACAGCAACAGCACAGCAAAGAAGTACGAAGTGAGGAATAATTTGTAAACACTATGGAGAAACATCTCATCTCATTTTGAGGAGTCCAGAAAAAACATCTTAGTGGAGATAATGCCCAGAGATTCATCTTAAAGAATAAATGAAAGTTAGTACAAGAAAGAAGAGGAGCAACATTCTAAGAGAAAATGTACCACGAGTAAAGGCATGGCTACTTCAAAGCACTTTATTGCTTCAGAGGTATATCTATTTTTTTAATTTATTTGTCTGTATCAGTTTTTAGATGCAGCATGCAGGATCTTTAATTGCTGTCTGCAAACTCTTATTTGCAGCATATGGGATCTAGTTCCCTGACCAGGAACTGAACCCAGGCCCCCTTAGTCACTGGACCAGCAAGGAAGCCTTACTGTGGGGACATAAAGAGATGACAGGAGAGGGAATGGGGGACAGGGGTAGGGCACAAAGGGCTGAGAATAGTGTGCTGCACCTTCCAGTCCCCCTACAAGGAAGGACTTAATACCCTAGCTGTGTGAGCACAGTGAGCAAACAGCCCTCAGCCCCTTTAGGCTCTGCCTCCGCTGCAGAGAACCACCTCGTCCAAAATCACACTATTCTTGGGACAACTCACATACCGTGACTGATTGAGAAAAGGGTATAAAATCCTGATCACCTTAGCCCAACTGGGGACAACTTTGAAGGGTCATCTAGCTTTAGACCGGCTTCCCTGGTGGCTCAGTGGAAAAGAACCTGCATGCCAGTGCAGGAGATGCAAGAGACACAGGTTTGATCCCTGGAGGAGGAAATGGTAACCCACTCCGGTATTCTTGCCTGGCAAATTCCATAGACAGAGGAGCCTGGTGGGCTACAGTCAGTGTGGTCACAAAGAGTCGGATGTGACTTAGCGACTAAACCAGCATGCTAGGTGCTTGCTAACTTGGTCACTTCTTGCTCTGGAGCTCATCTTTAAGATTATTTTAGAATTCTCAACTGTGGTCATTAAAAAAATTAGGCGAAAGAAATGTTAGTCATAGGAACACAGATGTGTATGGTTTGCCTTGAAATTTCTTAGCTGTTATCTGAGTCAAGACTCTCAAAAAGCACCTTTGTTTGAGTTTTGGCTTCTGATATGGTGCTTGCTATGAGAGACAGGGCCAGCCGAAGGTCTGGCAGAACTCTCTGCAGCTATAGTTACTATTGAAAACCCATACATAGAAATTCTGGGCTACCTTATTTGTGTGATTAATTCTGGGATACAACATGGAAATTCTTGGTTCCAAAATCAAATCTGAAATGTTTGCCCAGAAGTGGCATTCAGTTCAACAATGTTTATGAAGCTCTTTGTGCTGAACAGTGTGTGAATACAAAGTTTAGCAAGGCATATTCCAGCCCCTAGCAAGCCCATAGGCAGATGAGACAAGCCCACAAATGACAATGATGGGCATAATCAATGTAGATGCAAGATATGATAAAGGGGAAAAGAAAAGAACATGGGGAGATCTCACACTTGATCATCTCCTATGCACCAGACACTTTATCTGCATTATTCCATTTAATGCCAACAACAATCTTATGAGGTAGTGTTTTTTTCTTATTTTATTGATGAGAAAAACGAAGGAATTCATGGTTAGACAGGTAGTAAGTAAAGGAATCCCAGTCGGCTTGACCCCAAAGTCCAAGCTTTTCCCTGAAAACCTGCCAGCTCCCATACACCATAACAGAAGGATGAAAAGAACATTGCTGGTGGCCTTTCAATGGGAGACCAATGGCTTCCGGCTTCAACAGTCAGGAAAAGCTACCTGGAATAGATGACGTGAGGAGGAGGCCATGAAGTCTGGGTAGTTTTAACTAGCTGAGGATTACAGGAAGGGTGTTCTTGGCGAAGAGAATAATGTGATCAAAGGTCCCAAAGTATGGGAAAGGTCCAAGGACCTACAGGGTGTATTTTATGTCAGGTTTCCCAGGATGCAGACTCTGGGATGTAGTTCAGCATTCTGAAAATGTGTTATGGAGTATCCTGTGGAGGAGTCAAGGAAGTAGGATTAGGTAAAGGAAGGTGTTGGGCTGCAATATGCTGTTGTTATTTAGTTGTGCCCAACTTTTTGCAACCCCATGGACTGTAGTCCATGGGATTTTCCAGGCAAAAATACTGGAGTTGTTTGCCATTCCCTCCTCCAAGGGATTTTCCTGACCCAGGGATCAAATCTGCATCTCCTGCATTGGCAGACAGATTCTTTACCACTGGGCCACCTAGGAAGCCGGGGCTGCAATATGGTCACACATAAAAAAGGCCTGAGTCAATGTCATGGATTGTTCTGAAACTTGAATGACATTTCAGAGTTGCCTTGCCTTGCAACAAGGGGGATGGGTCTTTATAGCATCCTCTCTCCACTTTTGACCAGTTATTGGATGTAGACTGTCCCTGGGAAAGGAATATGAACCTTGGATGACGTGAGTCTCTTCATCTGAGGGACAACATGGGAACCATCATCCACCAACACTCCCGGCGGCTGGGGAGGGGGTACCCCAGTCTTGAAGGGAAATTCTGAATGACTCACCACAAAGTTCACTACAAGATGTGTGCCCTGGGCAGTAAGCAGGCTGCTCTGACAAAACATGAGGGTGCAGGACTAAGGAAAGAATGCAGTTGGAAAGTTGAGAGGGGGTGAACAATGAAAGCCGGACTTTGTGTTTTGGAGAGCAGGAAAAAGGGTTACTGAGTTTTGCATGAGGCAAAGTCATGGCCAGAAAATGCACTTATCATAATGCCTGAGACATCTGAGAATGGGCCAGACCTAAAGGAGAGCCATGGGTTCTTCCATAGTCAAGGTGGAAGGTCAAGAGGGGAGGAACAACCAGGTGGCAGTAGTGATGGCAAGGAGGGGATGCAGATGGCAGAAGTGTTGAGGATGCACAGACATTGCATGCTAAGCACTTTTTACAAAAGGCCTATAAGACTGAAAAAGGCCTACTACCCTGGTTCAACCATTCCATGGAATAGAGTAAGTCCTCTACACGTGAACCTTCAAGTTGAGAACTTTCAAAAATACGAACGTGCCTTCACCTGTCCAATCACGTAAGTCAGTTCACATGTATGGGATACACTGTCACACACATGCATCCTCTACAAGTAGATGTGCTTTTGTGTACTTTATTGTACAGTACTGTGTAAAGTACAGTAATACAGTATCTATATTTCAAGGCCAGGATGCCCTGAAGCAAGCGTAAAAGCAGCAATATATAGCTGATTGTGTTAGCTGGGCGCCTCAGCTAACTGTTAGACTTATGAACAGACTGGACTTACGAACGCACTCTCAGAACAGAACTCCTTCATGTGTAAGGGACTTGCTATACTAACCAGCTTTTCAATGTAAAGCCCATGTAGGCAGGGATTTTTGTTTTCCCAGCATCCAGAGAAATGCCTGGCAAATAGCAAGCATTTATATCAGTCAGATTTTGCAGTGATTGGGCCGAGTTATAAAAAGTCCAAAATCTCAGTGACTTATGGCAACAAATGTTTATGTATTGCTTAAGGTTCTACAGGGTTTCCCAGGCAGCCCTAGTGGTAAAGAATCTGTCTCCCAATGCAAGAGAAGCAAGAGACACAGGTTTGATCCCTGGGTCAGAAAGATTCCCTGGAGTAGGAAGCGACAACTCACTCCAGTATTCTTGCTTGGAAAATTCCAGGGACAGAGGAGCCTGGCAGGCTACAGTCCATAGGGCTGCAAAGAGTTGGACATGACTGAACACCTATAGTCAGCTATATTAACTTCGTTTCAGGCTGTGGTCTGGGTTCATATTTGCTCCAAGTATCTTCCTGTGCCAGAGACCAAACTGAAGAACATGGGAAACGTATATTCTTTTAGTGGAAGGTAGGAGCTCAAAAAGGCTAGAAGAACTTGCAGTGCCTCTAAAAGCATCTCATAGGATCTGGCATGCTGTCACTTCTTATCGTCCACATTCCATCGGCCTAAGTAAGTCATATGAGCAAGGTCTGCATCGATGGGACAGGGAAATAGACTGCTCCCCTGAGGAGTTGGGGAAAGGAGCGTGCATATTTGCTGAACAGCAATAAAATCCACAGTAGTGCTCAATAGATATTTGTTGAGTGATTGTATGAATAAATCCATGTGAGCTGGTAGGGAAAAATCCCTATCTAACACAGCCTGTTGCGTGAAAAAGGCAAGTTGCAAAGCAATACATACACTATGATCCAATTTATAAACACACATGCCAAAAATAAAATACACTCATATATGCACATATTTTTTCATAAATGCATAGAGAAGGGGCTGAAAGTAGATACACTAGTTACCAGTGTAACTTCCGGAAAGGGGAGTAAAATTGGGTAGGAATAAAAGGGGTTATTTGCTTTTTTATCATTTGAAAACTTTTTATGACAAGAAAGTATTTATACTTTGTATGGTTAAAAAAAAAAAAAAAAACACTGAAAAAAGGAAGAAGAAAAAATAAGGCAATGTTCATTGTGAAGTTCTTCACACAGTCCAGATTGGAAAAATGTCAAATGAGCAATTTGGAGGAAGGAAGTTAATGTCATAGTAAGAATGATAAATTAATAAAATGTGCCCTCTTATAATTGTTCAGTTTCTGCTCTGACATTTAAAAAACATTACAACCTTTATGGTAAGTGCCTTTATCTGGCTTATGAAATGATTATGAAATTACTTTGACTGTATCTTGCACTTAGGTTGTGTAAAAAGGAAAATTTACTTAACCCATGCTATGTACATAGTAAATATTAAAGCATTTATTGTACTTAATAAGCAAAAATACAAGCAAGTCTATGAATAGCTTAGTATTTCCAAATTGCATAGGAATATCATCTTCTTAATGAAGAGAAATATCTTCTAATTGGCATTTTTTATCTTGAAGATGCTGCAACAAGCTCTACTATAAAATAAATTAGAGATTCAACATTCCACCTCTTTCTAAAACCTCATGTCTTACCAGGGCAGTCACCGATACAAACTTTCTGAAAGAGTGAATCACTTTATCAAGTAAGATCTTAGAACATCTTACCAGGGCTGGGATGGCTATTTTTCATAACTGACACCTCAGCAGCCACACAAAGGATCACTGTTTAGTGGCTGAGGTCTTGGGGAAAAGTAAATAAATCAGTCAGCTCCCAAACCCCCACTGTCGGCCCACACCACATCCAGGATCTTAGATGAGTGAAGCACATTTCAAAGAACAAACACCAAGCCCATTCCTCCCTCAAGAAAAGACAACAAAAGTAATTCTTAGATCTGCTATTTTTAAGCAAACTTTAAGGGGATTTTTTGCTGCCACTAGACATTTCTGTTTTGAGTGTGATTTTCAAATGTGCAGGTTCAGAAATTCAAACAAGTTAAATTATCCAAGGTTGAGCTCACCAGTTGAACTGGCTTACAACAATTAGATTCACAGGAGGTTCGCTTGTAAACCAGACCATGCATTTATTCCTGCACACTACCCTACCAAATACCTCCCAGAGCAGGGTGTCACTTGCTATATGTACTCCCTTCCCAGAAAAGAAAGGCTAAATTAAGTCCGAATGACTGGTTGGCAAACACTGGATTCAAGAAGACGGATCTGTGTGGTTTAAATAAAGGTTATTGATTTATGGAACCTTGATCACCTCACTGCTAATAAAAATACCTGCCTGGCTGATTTTATACTTGGGTCAGTCTATCAGAACAAACCTCTCCCTTGATGCTGCCAGGGGACCCTGAAAAACTTTCCCCATCAATTCCTCATTGGGTTTAGTTTAGCCCTCATGAGAGTTGATTTCCAATGTTGGCCTGCAGCTACTGGGTGGTCCCCAAATACCAATTGGTCTTGGTTTCCAATTATGTTAGTGAAGAGAGATTCTTTCAATTAAAAGTATTAGAAAGTTAAAACTCAAACTAGATTAGGTTAAAAAAAAATTGCTCATCCCTGAACCAAATGTAGTGGCCAAAGGGATAAAATATGCTGATTGTCTAGGCCTTGGTTTCTCAATCACCCCTAAGATGACTCCTACCTGCAACAAATCACAAGGACTGAGGGAGGACAGAGTTTCTCCAATGGAAAAGAAGAAAGATTGGATGCTGGGCAGGCAATTGATAATAATAATAACAACAGTAAATGTCTACTACAACAACTTTGTACTTGAGATTCTCGGCCCCACTCCCCTCTTCAGCTCAGAGTCACTTTCATTGAGTAGAGGAACATGGACACCTATCACAAGTACAATGATGAATTGTTGATTCCCTCTGGGAGGAAAAGCAAAAACACAAAAAGGGAACATTGGAATAGGCTACAGGCTTAACTTCATCTCAGTAATTTTAAGATTTATCTTTCTATTTGCCTTTTAGCCTATTTTATTTATCACCTAGTTCTTATCATCCTAGAAGCTCAGCATTCAGAAGAGAATATGACAATTTAATATAAAAACAATTAATATAATAATTTAATTATTAATATAATCATTTAATATTATAATTATGCAAGTCCTGTGTACATTGATTTAAAGACTACAATTTCAAATTTTAAATGTTGATGGATCAACATAATTTATGCCTGGTGAAGATATTAGGAATTAAGACAAACAGGCGAAGTTATGAGAATCAGGGAGTATGGATCACAATATGATGGACAGACTCAAAGCTAATGTAATGAGCTGGTTTAATGAGCTGGTTCCCTCACTATAAATGAGCTGGTTTAATGATCTGGTTCCCTCACTATTTGGGGCTAGAATTTTGGCCTAGAAAAGAAGAAGCTCATAACTACTGTTACAAACTTGGTTCCAATCTAGGCTTGCCACTTACTAGTAATACAGTCTATGATCAAGTTGCTTAAATAATAATTAAAAAAAAAAAACCAAACATTTCTTAAGCTCTGAGTCGGTACCAAGCACTTTACATACATAATCTTCAGGCTTTCTAAGAACCCTGGAGGGTATTCATTACTAAATCCTTCAAATGCTATCCCAAATATTTTGCGACCCTATGGACTGTAGCCCACCAGGCTCCTCTGTCCATGGAATTCTCCAGGGGAGAATACTGGAGTGTGTTGCCATTTCCTTCTCCAGGGGATCTTCCCAACTCAGGGATCAAACTTGCATCTCTTACATATCCTGCATTGGCACACAGATTCTTTACTGCTGAGCCACCTGGAAAGCCCATCAATGATAAGACATGATCAATTTAATAGCAGTTTTATAGGGTGAAAAATATAAGACGGCAGTTATACATTTCCATTTCAAACATTAAAATTAGAAGTGAAAACGAAAGGCTCCTTAGAACACAATAAAATGGAGTGTCACCCATTTTACATGTGAGAACCCTGAGGCCTAGAGAGGTTATGTAACTTATCTGTTCAAAGTCATGCAGCTTATTTCTGGACATGGAGCCAGAAATCTAATCCAAGTTCATTTGACTTTCACTCACCACACTGTACCTCCAATGTCACAGTTTCTTGGTTTCCAAGAGTATACAATAGGGATTTTCTTGAAAATCAAGATTATCAAGATCCCAAGATTATCATGAAGATCAAATGGTATCTATGAAAACATAAGTGCCTAAGAGGTAATCAGTGCTTATTATTATTTTAAAGAACAAAACAACCATAATAATGTTCCAAGTGAATACAGAAGAAGACATTGAGGACTGAAGATTAATAAAATAGAAATCAGGCAGAATTTAATGTGACTTTTGCCTTTGGGCAGGACTTCTTTTAAATATCCTCTGGCCAAGAGATTAGTCTCAGAACAGGGAAAACTCCATATTATAAGTGTGGGTTTCTACTAGTTGAGCTGTAGGTGCCAGGTACTACAATGCTGCTGCTGCTGCTGCTAAGTTGCTTCAGTCATGTCCGACTCTGTGCAACCCCATAGACGGCAGCCCACCAGGCTCCCCCATCCCTGGGATTCTCCAGGCAAGAACACTGGAGTGGGTTGCCATTTCCTTCTCCAATGCATGAAAGTGAGAAGTGAAAGTGAAGCCGCTCAGTCGTGTCCGACTCTTCGAGACCTCATGGACTGCAGCCTACCAGGCTCCTCCGTCCATGGGATTTTCCATGCGAGAGTACTGGAGTGGGGTGCCATTGTCTTCTCCAAGGTACTACAATAAGATTGCTCAAATAGCTGAGGATTTCCTTTGCCTAGACTCACCCAAATCAAACAGTGAATTTTTTCCAACTTTACTTGATAAGAATCAATTTCTTTATTAGAATGTTTAAATTCGCTGATGACTCAGTGGGTAAAGAATCCTCCTGCAATGCAGGAGACACAAGAGACATGGCTTTGATCCTTGGGTTGGGAAGATCCCCTGGAGGGGGGCATGGCAACCCACTCCAGTATTCTTGCCTGGGAAATTCCATGGACAGAGGGGCCTGGCGGGCTACAGCCCATAGGGTCACAAACAGTCGGACAATACTGAAGCAACTGAGCACATAAATGTAAAATTGAAAGAAAAAGAACAAAGTCTGAGCCAAAGATGGTATAAATTCTGAATTATTGGGTTTTTGTCCTCTATTCCTTAACTATTTGCATTCCTAATCCCTTTCTTCTTTTATTCCCATGTTCCACTTTAAAGAGGAAATGCTCACCTACTTAATTCTATGCCAAAAATCTTTCCTTAATACAAGATAAGGCCACTCAACTGACTTAATCTTATTATTTGCTGTGATTACTTTGCTTCTCAACCTACTCCTAACTTGCCTTTATTGTAGTTTTTATTGCTGTTTTCTTTTGATTCATTTAAAGTGACTATTCTCCTTTAAAATGGGCAGAAAATAAGCTTTTTCACTTAAAAAAAAAAAAAAACCCGTGCACTGCAGATTGCCAGCACATGCTTCCTTTGTCTTTCAATGCTCTGCTCACCCTCTGGCATGATGAAAGTCATAGGGCTTTCTTTATGGTGAGCATCTCTATTAGTTTCCTAGGGTGACAGAATGAATTACCATGAACTGAGTGGCTTATAGCAATAAAAAGGTATTATTTCACAGTTTCAGAGGCCAGAAGTCTGAAATCAAAGTGTTAGTAGGGTCATGCTATATCTAAAGGTTCTAGAAAAAACTCCTTCCTTGACTCTTCCAGCTTCTGGTGGCTACTTAGCATTCCTTGGCTTATAGACACGTCACTCCAATCTCTGCCTCCATATTCACGTGGCCTTCCCTTATATTTTCCCACTATTTCTCTTCTAATAAAGGTGCTTGTCTTTAGACTTAGAACCCACCCAGTTAATCTAGAACGATGTCATCTTAAAATCTTTTACTTAACTATATATGCAAAGACTCTTTTTCCAAATAAGATCACATTCAAGGAACCAGGGGCTAGGACTCAGACATATCTTCTGAAGTGCCTCCACTCAATTGGCTATATCATCCCACTCAAAGAGGTATCACTTTTAATCTAATAAACACTTAAATTCTATCATTGTTTCCCCCTTCCTTTTTGTTTACTTTGCTATATTTTTGTTACAAGTATATATTTCCTATATGATGGTATAAAAGATACTTTAAATATATAATCCTTTAAAGTCTGCTAGTTTCCACAGAGTGAAGTAAGCCAGAAAGAAAAACACCAATACAGTATACTAACACATATACATGGAATTTAGAAAGACGGTAATGATGACCCTGTATGCAAGACAGCAAAAGAGACACAGATGTGTAGAGCGGACTTTTGGACTCTGAGGGAGAGGGAGAGGGTGGGTTGATTTGGGAGAATGGCATTGAAACATGTATACTATCATATAAGAAATGAATCACCAGTCTATATTCGATGCAGAACGCAGGATGCTTGGGGCTGGTGCACAGGGATGATCTGGAGAGATGATGTGGGGTGGGAGGTGGGAGGGGGGTTCATGTTTAGGAGCTCATGTACACCCATGGCGGATTCATGTCAATGTATGCCAAAACCAATACAGTATTCTAAAGTAAAATAAAGTAAAAATTAAAATTAAAAAAATAAATAAAGTCTCCTAGTTTCCAATATTTGAACATCACTCAGAAGTTTACAAAATTTCTTTTCATTTATATCTCCTTAAACGCTCCCAGAGATTCTGTGTGACAACAATTATCACTTTGCTGCTACTGCTAAGTCGCTTTAGTCATATCTGACTCTATGTGACCCCCTAGACGATAGCCCACCAGGCTCCCCCATCCCTGGGATTCTCCAGGCAAGAACACTGGAGTGGATTGCCATTTCCTTCCTTCAATGCCTGAAAGTGAAAAGTGAAAGTGAAGTCGCTCAGTCGTGTCCGACTCATAGC
This sequence comes from Budorcas taxicolor, assembly GCF_023091745.1. NCBI lineage: Eukaryota > Metazoa > Chordata > Mammalia > Artiodactyla > Bovidae > Budorcas > Budorcas taxicolor. The sequence continues at coordinate 99,634,313 of NC_068935.1, read as the reverse complement.
GACCCCATGGACTGCAGCCCACCAGAAACTGAAGCTCAGACATGGGTTAAAAATCTATCACTACAAGTCAGGATTTCCTGAATCTTCATTTTTTCATTACACTTCAGATAACAAAGGGTGACTTTATAAGTTTTAAATATATACAGAACATATATACATGGGAGCATCTTAAGTATTAATCTTGATAGAAGTGAGAAACTCCACTAGCATTTAATTTTAGGACTTAATTAGCTCACTCAATGGGATGGCATCCAACACATATTTAGAAACCATTTATTTGTGGTCATCTGGTCAAAACATAACCTCTGACTTCCAGTAGCTCATCCTTATGTAGTTATCTGTCCAGTATAGGAATGGCAATAGTCTGAATGGTTTTCATGAGTGTCTTCTCTGCTTCTGAAATCAAGGATGCCTTAGTCCATTCGGGCTGCAATGACAAAACATGGTAGAACCACAGCAGCAAATAGACAGCCTTAGCAGTAGGAGGATTACCCAAAGAGGGATAGTTTGCAAATTGCACAAAAGATGTGCTTCTCCCTTTCAGAGGAAAAAAGAGTGCTGGAAAGCTGGTAGGAAGGAAGAAAATAATTATTATCTTTCCGTGGACTTTAGAGAAAACAATATGTAATTGTCATGAGTAGTGTAACCTTTGGACCGCTCTGGAATGCAATATCCTTTCCAAGTGGGCAAACCCTTGATGGTGTTGATTTAATTTTGCGTTTGCTTCAAATAATAAAAGGGAAATAGATTTCTGGTGGCAGGCAGCCAAGCCATTCATCTAAAGTTTTGGTATGTGTGTATATGTTTGCTTTGAGTTATATAAGTTATTCCCATTTAATCATTTATACCGACTTTAAAGAAGTAAACAGTACCTATGTGAGAAATTAAATTTATCATGTGTGACATTTAGCGATTGCTTCAGAAGTTTCCTTTTTCAAAGAAACAGTTATTTGTCTAATCTCAATCAAATCCAGCATGCATGGAACGGAAGATCACAGAGCCAGAGATGAAATAAATAGCACCAACTGGGTCCTTTGAGAAGTACATAAATTATGAGGGGGGTCTCCAGTAAATATGATGTGAGGCACATCTCTGTGTGCTACCTGTCCTATGGGTCTTTCTTGCTTTTCCTGTTCATCTCTCTTTCTCTTTCCCTGTCTCTCTGTAGGTCAAAGGCTCTATGGGCTTCCTTCTGGCCTCCATTTCAGCAGTCCACATGTGCACAGTGCCATATCCTAGGATCCTTTAACAAGAAAACATGCTTGTGTGCTAAGTGTAGTCCACCAGGCTTCTCTGTCCGTGGGATTTCCCAGGCAAGAATACTGGAGTGGGTTGCCACGCCTTCCCCCAGGGGATCTCCCCTACCCAACGATCAAACCCACATTGCTTATGTTTCTTGCATTGGCAGACAGTTTCTTCACCACTAGAGCCACCTGGGATGCCCTAACAAGAAAACAAGATCTCCCAAACACTAGGGGCTTCCCTGAAGGCTCAGACAGTAAAGAATCTGCCTGCAGTGCAGGAGACCTGGGTTCGATCCCTGGGTTGGGAAGATCCCCTGGAGAAGGGAATGGCTACCCACTCCAGTCACGACCCAGATAATCACGATGGTGTGATCACTCATCTAGAGCCAGACATCCTGGAATGCGAAGTCAAGTGGGCCTTAGAAAGCATCACTATGAACAAAGCTAGTGGAGGTGATGGAATTCCAGTGGAGCTATTTCAAATCCTGAAAGATGATGCTGTGAAAGTGCTGCACTCAACATGCCAGCAAATTTGGAAAACTCAGCAGTGGCCACAGGACTGGAAAAGGTCAGTTTTCATTCCAATCCCAAAGAAAGGCAATGCCAAAGAATGCTCAAACTAACACACAATTGCACTCATTTCACATGCTAGTAAAGTAATGCTCAAAATTCTCCAAGCCAGGCTTCAGCAATACATGAACTGTGAACTTCCAGATGTTCAAGCTTGTTTTAGAAAAGGCAGAGGAACCAGAGATCAAATTGCCAACATCTGCTGGATCATCAAAAAAGCAAGACAGTTCCAGAAAAACATCTATTTCTGCTTTATTGACTATGCCAAAGCCTTTGCCTGTGTGGATCACAAGAAACTGTGGGAAATTCTGTGGGAAAGAGATGGGAATACCAGCCCACCTGACCTGCCTCTTGAGAAATCTGTATGCAGGTCAGGAAGCAACAGTTTGAGCTGGACATGGAACAACAGATTGGTTCCAAATAGGAAAAGGAGTATGTCAAGGCTGTATATTGTCACCCTGCTTATTTAACTTCTATGCAGAGTACATCATGAGAAACGCTGGGCTGGAGGAAGCACAAGCTGGAATCAAGATTGCTGGGAGAAATATCAATAACCTCAGATATGCAGATGACACCACCCTTATGGCAGAAAGTGAAGAGGAACTCAAAAGCCTCTTGATGAAAGTGAAAGAGGAGAGTGAAAAAGTTGGCTTAAAGCTCAACATTCAGAAAACGAAGATCATGGCATCCGGTCCCATCACTTCATGGGAAATAGATGGGGAAACAGTGGAAACAGTGTCAGACTTTGTTTTTGGGGGGCTCCAAAATCACTGCAGATGATGATTGCAGCCATGAAATTAAAAGACGCTTACTCCTTGGAAGAAAAGTTATGACCAACCTAGATAGCATATTGAAAAGCAGAGACATTACTTTGCCGACTAAGGTCCGTCTAGTCAAGGCTATGGTTTTTCCTGTGGTCATGTATGGATGTGAGAGTTGGACTGTGAAGAAGGCTGAGTGCCGAAGAATTGCTGTTTTCGAACTGTGGTGTTGGAGAAGACTCTTGAGAGTCCCATGGACTGCAAGGAGATCCAACCAGTCCATTCTGAAGGAGATCAGCCCTGGGTGTTCTTTGGAAGGAATGATGCTAAAGCTGAAGCTCCAGTACTCCGGCCACCTCATGCAAAGAGTTGACTCATTGGAAAAGACTCTGATGCTGGGAGGGATTGGGGGCAAGAGGAGAAGGGGATGACAGAGGATGAGATGGCTGGATGGCATCACTGACTTGATGATGTGAATCTGGGTGAACTCTGGGAGTTGGTGATGGACAGGTAGGCCTGGTGTGCTGTGATTCCTGGTGTCGCAAAGAGTCGGACACGACTGAGTAACTGAACTGAACTGACTGACCCACTCCAGTATTCTTGCCTGGAGAATCTCCACGGACAGAGGAGCCTGGCGGGCTACAGTCCATGGGTTCATAAAGAGTGGGACATGACTGAGCGACTAACACTTTCACTTTCAACACTAACCTGTTAGTAATTACCACAGCTCACAGCCTAGAGGCATTTTCACACACAGACCAGAAGTTCAGTTGCACAGGTTCCCTGGCTGGGGAAAGATGTTAAGCAGACCGATCACAACACTGACCCTTCTAATGGACACTGGTGGTGCTTCGCCCACATCCCCTTTTCTGGGCCAATACCCCAGTTCCCCAGCTGCAGGGAACAGTGGTGGCTGAGAGCTCACAACTGCCCCCTTCTCCAGAGAATTGCTCTTGGCCGAATGGAACCATCTGGAAAGGAAGCTTAAAAAGGCAGGTCCCTTGCCTCAAGGCACAGCGAACTGTGTGGGGCAGTCAAGCTGCAGAGCTTCCTGTGGGGTCCAGCTGAAGCTGGTGGGCAGGTGAGACCATCTCATTTCTTAATGTTTTCCTCTGCTCCATCCTTCTCCTGCACTCTTTCTGCTCCTGACAACTCTCCCGCCGTAAACCACTCACCCAAGATTCTCTGTCTCAAGTTCTGCTTCTAGAACCCTTGCTGAAGGTGCGTCTTTTACTTGGAGAGCAAGGGCAATCCCTAGAAAGAAGGATTGCTACCGAGCAGGACTCTGTGCGTTTCCCGGGCACAAAAGCCTTTCTGCTTTTCTTGATTACAGGAAATAGGCTTCCTTCAGCCTCCAGGACCTTCCCTGAGTTGTTCGAACACACTAATTAGGGAGAGATGGGAAGTGGACGGGAACAAGGGAGGAGCAGTCAAGAAACGATAGTGCAGCCTTGGGCAGGATCCTGGTTCCCCTCAGTCCAGTTCAGTCACTCAGTTGTGTCCGACTCTTTGTGACCTCATGGACTGCAACACACCAGGCTTCCCTGTCCATCCCCAACTCCAGAGCTTGCTCAAACTCATTTCCATCGAGTTGGTGATGCCATCCAACCAACTCATTCTCTGCCGTCCCCTTCTCTTCCCGCCTTCAATCATTCGCATCAGGGTCTTTTCCAATGAGTCAGTTCTTCACATCAGGTGGCCAAAGTATTGGAGATTCAGCTTCAGCACCAGTCCTTCCAACGAATATTCAGGATTGATTTCTGCTAGGATTGACTGGTTTGATCTCCTTGCAGTCCAAGGGTCTCTCAAGAGTCTTCTCCCTCAAGGGATATACGTAACAATATCTTTGAGCTGTTTTGTAGATATTGAAACCCCCACCAGATGGGAGAAGTTAACGCTATACTGCCCCAGGAGCACACAGACCCCAGACCAGTTGGAACCAGAAGGCTGATGATGCTGACTCCCGCTTACCTCACCACCAACCAATCAGAAGAATGTCCATGAGCTGATCATGCCCACCTTGAACTATTACGGTAAAACTCCTCACTACCTCCCCCAGGTCAGGACACACAGTGTTTGTTTGTTTATATGTAATTATTTTGATTTTTTAGTTAATTTATTTATTTTAATTTGAGGATAATTACTTCACAATACTGTAGTGGTTTTTGCCATACATCGACATGATTCATCCACAGGTGCACATGTGACCCCCATGCTGAACCCCCCTCCCACCTCCCTCCCTACCCCATCCCTCTGGGTTGCCCGACACACAGTTTTGAGGGCATTAGCCTGTTGTGGCCCCTTTTTCATGGCAAAGCAATAACACTTTTCTGCTTCACCCAAAACTCTTGTCTCAAGATTTAAATGTCAGTGTTGGGATACAGAGGCTTGGTTTGTCTTCATGTGTGTGCATGCTAAGTTGCTTCAGTCATGTCTGACTCTTTGCAACCCCATGGACTGTAGCCCACCAGGCTCCTCTGTCCGTGGGATTCTCCAGGCAAGAATACTGGAGTGGAGTAGGTTGCCATGTCCTCCTCCAGGGGATCTTCCCAACCCAGGAATTGAACCCCACATTTCTTACATCTTCTGCATTGGCAGGTGGGTTCTTTACCACTAGCGCCACCTGGCAAGCCAGGATTTGGCTTCACTTACTCTCAATTCAAAAGACCACTGAGCTATGGAGAGAGCACAGCCAGGTTGTCACCAAAGATATCTTTCCAGTCTCCCCACTAGAAGGACCTGCACTCTGACCTCTGACCCAAGTCAGATTCTCCCTCTCTCTCACCCTGTAGTCCATAAGCCAGCAAATAAAACCCCTATCTAAGCAACATCCTGTCATTCTAAGCCCTCCCCAATCACCACCCCAGTTTAGGCTCTCATGGCTTCTTAACCAGCTTAATATCTTGTCTTCCCAACTGGTCTTCCTGACTTCAGGCTTATGAGCTACCTGATGGAATCTTTATGAATGACAAATTTAATCATATTACTTTATCCTCAAACAATCTCATGTGCATGCTAAGTCACTTTAGTCATGTCTGACACTTTGTGACCCTATGGGCTGTAGCCCGCCAGGCTCCTCTGTCCATGGGATTCTTCAGACAGGAACACTAAGAGAGGGTTGCCAAGCCCTTCTCTAGGGGATCTTCCCAACCCAGGGATTAAACCCGTGTCTCATATATCTCCTGCATTGGCAGGTGGGTTCTTTAACCACTAGTGCCACCTGAGAAGCCCAACAATCTCATAGGCTACCTTATTGTTATCAGTGCAATAACAGTTGTCACCCTTGTTATATACTAAGTGATTTACATTCATCTTCCTATCTTATTAAGGAAAACTGCAACAACATTAGAATTTTTTTCTTTCACAGCTAAGAACACTGAGTCTCTGGAAGGGTAAGGAATTCACCCAAGGTCACACAGCTAGTAAAGGGTTGATCTAGAAAGAATTCTACCTGACTCCAAAGCCATGCTCCTAATGTCATCACTAGGTTACCTCTCAGTAAATCCAGATTCAGCATTCTGGCTTATAAAGTACTCTGTGGACAGGACCCAAAATACTTTTTCAAATTTATCTCTCCCAATTCATTATCCTCCCCGCCCCAGCTACACAAGTCAACTTGCCATTCCTTCAACATACCTCTTTCCTACTTCTGCTGTTCTCTCTGACTAGAAGGCCCCTTGCCCACACCTCCACTCACCACACCCTTATGGCAGTTTACACATTCTCTTTGACAACTTGACCTTGATCCTCTTCCCATCACAAGATGGAGCCCATGACCCCTTCCCTTAAATCTGAGCTGGCCATAGTGACTTGCTCATTACCATTAGAATGTGACTTCCAAGGTGAGTCCACACAACTTCTGCCTGAGACTACCATGCTACAGAGGCCCTGTGTAGGCATTCCAGTGGCAGCCCAGTGGAGGTCCTAGCTGCATTCTCACTGACAGATGGCACTAATGCCAGCCCAGTAAGTGCACCACCTTGAATATCCAGCCACTCCAGGCTTTAGACGACTGCAGCCCCAGTCACATCTGATCATAACCACTTAAAAGACACCAAGCAAGAACTGCTCCGCTGACACCTTCCTGAATTCCTGAACGTAAGATTTTTTAACAGAGTAAAATGATTCTTTAATGCCACTAAGTTTGGGGGTAAATTGTAACACAACCATAGTAACCATGATAGCCCTACAATCTTCCAGTGCCCTACTTAAATGCCAATTCCTACAGGAATCTTCCCTAGTCTGATTTAATTTCTACCTTCCTGAAACTCTCATAGCAATTAGTTTCTCAAATATTTCACTTATTATGGTTGGCCTCATATTAAACTTATTTGTGTGCTTGCCTTTTCCCTCTAATCCAGTCATCTTGAGCATAGGAAGAATGCAATATTGGTATTATTAATCTTTATGTTCTGGAACTACTAATCCTGTGGGTTTTATCAAGTAGATACTTAATAAATGTTTGCTGTCCTGAACTAAATTGAGGAGATAAGGAATATCTTATTCTCCACGAACAGGGGAGAGTTATAAATCTCTTGGCCTGATGGAACTACAGTCCTCTGTGACATTCCAGACCCAAATAGAAGAGTAAAAAGCCATCATATAAAGAGTAAAAAGCCCTCATTAAATAGGAGAGCTAGTGTTGTGTTGTATCATTGAAGAAAATGGGTCCTGCCAGCCTGAGTAAGAGTGTTAGCTCCACCACTTCCTACCTACATGACCGTGGTAAGCTACTTCTCATCTCAGGATTTCAGTTATCCCTTCTATAAAAAGGATTGATAGTGTCCTCCTACTAGAGTTCTCCTGAGAAGAAAATCAGATAACTTCTGTAAAGCACTTAGTTTGAAGCTTCAATAATAACCCTTTAATAAATGGTAGCTATTCATATTATAGGTAGCAAGTGTACATTAAAATTCCTAAGATGACATTCATCTCGCAGTTTCATTCTTTTCTACACAATGATTTGTCACATGAATCACTAAAAGCTATTTATAAGACTCCTTTAAAATATATTCACAGACCATAAATAATCCTTTGCCAGACCATTTGTCCTGATTTTTGTTTGAAAAAATATGGTCACCATATCCGTAGACCAGAGGACCAAAATCTCCTGCCTTTGAAGGGTCACACCCTGTACTGTGAGTACCATGAGGGACCGAGCCTTAGTCATGTCCACACAGCAGCAGTGCTCAGAGGAAGGATGGTATCTAAAGCTGGATTTGATTGTCAGCTTCTGCTCTGACAACACTGACCTCAAGTTGTTGTAGCTTCGACTGTATACAATGCTTCCCAGAGACACGAGATGAGGCAAGACTCCAAAAGTGGCACTGGGAAGCAAAATGTGGACTTTACTAAGCAGTGCACAATTCCAGGGCTCATCATTACATTACATGTTGAGTTCCAAGGGGAGCTATTCACGTAGGATATAATGTAATTACTAGTGTCTTTTGGAGTTGTGCAACATGACAGCCTAGATCCTGGAGCAAGTGCCCTTTACCCAATCTGCCTTCCCTGCTGCAGAAGAAAGTAAAACAAAAAAGCTAAAAGCACACTCTACCCTAATTGGCATCTGTAAGTTCTCTCAAGTGTGGGTACCAAGAAGTACTTTATTCTGGAAAAGAGGATAAATAATTTATGCAATGATTATTTTACAAGATGTGAAGACATACTCACAAACTATTAGCTAACATAAAAAGCACAAAACAGATCTGGTTTACTTATTTTTCCAAAGCAAAGAAAATTCATTCAGCATAAACTTTTCTTAAACAAATATTCCAGTGTTCTTTACTCAAAGTTCAGTTCAGTTCAGTCGCTCAGTCGTGTCCGGCTCTTTGTGACCCCATGAATCGCAGCACCCCAGGCCTCCCTGTCCATCACCAACTCCCGGAGTTCACTCATACTAAACAGCCATCAAGTCAGTGATGCCATCCAGCCATCTCATTCTCTGTCATCCCCTTCTCCTCTTGCCCCCAATCCCTCCCAGCATCAGAGTCTTTTCCAGTGAGTCAACTCTTCACATGAGGTGGCCAAAGTACTGGAGTTTCAGCTTTAGCATCATTCCTTCCAAAGAAATCCCAGGGCTAATCTCCTTCAGAATGGACTGGTTGGATTTCCTTGCAGTCCAAGGGACTCTCAAGAGTCTTCTCCAACACCACAGTTCAAAAGCAGCAATTCTTTGGCGCTCAGCTTTCTTCACAGTCCAACTCTCACATCCATACATGACCACAGGAAAAACCATAGCCTTGACTAGACGGACCTTTGTTGGCAAAGTAATGTCTCTGCTTTTCAATATGCTATCTAGGTTGGTCATAACTTTTCTTCCAAGGAGTAAGCGTCTTTTATTTCATGGCTGCAATCACTATCTGGAGTGATTTTGGAGCCCCCAAAAATAAAGTCTGACACTGTTTCCACTGTTTGCCCATCTATTTCCCATGAAGTGATGGGACCGGATGCCATGATTTTTGTTTTCTGAATGTTGAGCTTTAAGCCAACTTTTTCATTCTCCTCTTTCACTTTCATCAAGAGGCTTTTTAGTTCCTATTCACTTTCTGCCATAAGGGTGGTGTCATCTGCATATCTGGGATTATGATATTTCTCCCAGCAATCTTGATTCCAGCTTGTGCTTCTTCCAACCCAGCGTTTCTCATAATGCGCTCTGCATAGAAGTTAAATAAGCAGGGTGACAATATACAGCCTTGACATACTCCTTTTCCTATTTGAAACCAGTCTGTTGTTCCATGTCCAGTTCTAACTGTTGCTTCCTGACCTGCATACAGATTTCTCAAGAGGCAGGTCAGGTGGGCTGGTATTCCCATCTCTTTCAGAATTTCCCACAGTTTCTTGTGATCCACACAGGCAAAGGCTTTGGCATAGTCAATAAAGCAGAAATAGATGTTTTTCTGGAACTGTCTTGCTTTTTCGATGATCCAGCAGATGTTGGCAATTTGATCTCTGGTTCCTCTGCCTTTTCTAAAACCAGCTTGAACATCTGGAAGTTCACAGTTCACATATTGCTAGAGCCTAGCCTGGAGAATTTTGAGCATTACTTTACTAGCATGTGAGATGAGTGCAACTGTGTGGTAGTTTGAGCATTCTTTGGCATTGCCTTTCTTTGGGATTGGAATGAAAACTGACCTTTTCCAGTCCTGTGGCCACTGCTGAGTTTTCCAAATTTGCTGGCATGTTGAGTGCAGCACTTTCACAGCATCATCTTTCAGGATTTGAAATAACTCCACTGAAATCCCATCACCTCCACTAGCTTTGTTCGTAGTGATGCTTTCTAAGGCCCACTTGACTTCACATTCCAGGATGTCTGGCTCTAGGTTAATGACCACACCATCGTGATTATCTTGGTCATGAAGCTCTTTTTTGTACAATTCTTCTGTGTATTCTTGCCACCTCTTCTTAATATCTTCTGCTTCTGTTAGGTCCATACCATTTCTGTCCTTTATCAAGCCCATCTTTGCATGAAATGTTCCCTTGGTATCTCTAATTTTCTTGAAGAGATCTCTAGTCTTTCCCATTCTGTTGTTTTCCTCTATTTCTTTGCCTTGATCACTGAGGAAGGCTTTCTTATCTCTTCTTGCTCTTCTTTGGAACTCTGCATTCGGATGCTTATACCTTTCCTTTTCTCTTTTGCTTTTTGCTTCTCTTCTTTTCACAGCTATTTGTAAGGCCTCCCCAGGCAGCCATTTTGCTTTTCTGCATTTCTTTTCCATGGGGATGGTCTTGATCCCTGTCTCCTGTACAGTGTCACAAACCTCATTCCATAGTTCATCAGGCACTCTATCTATCTTATCTAGGCCCTTAAATCTATTTCTCACTTCCACTGTATCATCATAAGGGATTTGATTTAGGTCATACCTGAATGATCAGAGGGCAGACACACTGAAACCATACTCACAGAAAACTAGTCAATCTAATTACGCTAGGACTGCAGCCTTGTCTAACTCAATGAAACTAAGCCATGCCCACGGGGCAACCCAAGACGGGCGGGTCATGGTGGAGAGGTCTGACAGAATGTGGTCCATTGGAGAAGGGAATGGCAAACCACTTCAGTATTCTTGCCTTGAAAACCCCATGAACAGTATGAAAGGGCAAAATGATAGGATACTGAAAGAGGAACCCCCCAGGTCAGTAGGTGCTCAATATCCTACTGGAGATCAGTGGAGAAATAACTCCAGAAAGAATGAAGGGATGGAGCCAAAGCAAAAACAATACCCAGTTGTGGATGTTACTGGTGATAGAAGCAAGGTCTGATGCTATAAAGAGCAATATTGCATAGGAACCTGGAATGTCAGGTCCATGAATCAAGGCACATTGGAAGTGGTCAAACAAGAAATAGCAAGAGTGAACATCGACATTCTAGCAATCAGCAAACTAAAATGGACTGGAATGGGTGAATTTAACTCAGATGACCATTATATCTACTACTGGGGGCAGGAATCCCTCAGAAGAAATGGAGTAGCCATCATGGCCAACAAAAGAGTCTGAAATGCAGTACTTGGATGCAATCTCAAAAACGACAGAATGATCCTTATTCGTTTCCAAGGCAAACCATTCAATATCGCGGTAATCCAAGTCTATGCCCCAACCAGTAACACTGAAGAAACTGAAGTTGAACGGTTCTATGAACACGTACAAGACCTTTTAGAACTAACACCCCAAAAAGATGTCCTTTTCATTATAGGGGACTGGAATGCAAAAGTAGGAAGTCAAGAAACACCTGGAGTGACAGGTAAATTTGGCCTTGGAGTACAAAATGAAGCAGGGCAAAGACTGATAGGGTTTTGCCAAGAAAATGTACTGGTCATAGCAAACACCCTCTTCCAACAGCACAAGAGAAGGCTCTACACATGGACATCACCAGATGGTCAACACCGAAATCAGATTGATTATATTCTTTGCAGCCAAAGATGGAGAAGCTCTATACAGTCAACAAAAACAAGACCTGGAGCTGACTGTGGCTTAGGATCATGAACTCCTTATTGCCAAATTCAGACTTAAATTGAAGAACGTAGGGAAAACCACTAGACCATTCTTTTCTCAAAAAGCACCCCTTATTCCACCAAAACAAGCCAAAATATAATGGTTCACAACCCTATTCATTATACAACATCAACATTTATGAGCAGGACAATATTGGGGAATATAATGAAAGAGGAGCATTTGAAATGTACCTCAAATTTTATTTTAAACATAATGAGGGTTTTAAAAAAGTAAACCTTGGGAATTCCCTGATGGTCCAGTGGTTAGGACTCAGTGCTTTCCCTGCTGTGGCCCAGGTTTAATCCTTGGTCAGGGAACTAAGATCCTGCAAACTGCAAGGTGCAGCGAAAAAAAAAAAATCCTTGGCTTCATTTCATAATGTGCTTTTTTTGTATTCTGTGGGGATTCCTTTGGATGGCTTAGATAATACAAAGCCAATACTGAAGCATAAAGCTGGAGTACACTCAAATAAACCCAGAGGCAATGTGTGCACAGAATGGAAACTTCTAGCACTGAGGGTCTTTGAAGAGCTAACTTAAGTCCATCTTAACCCGCTCTGTTCCAGCATCTCCATTTTCTTTTATGTTGTCCTCAGTGGAAATGGGAAAACTCTCCACCATTGAAACCCCTTGCTATATAGGTGGTCAGCCTTTCCTCTTGAGTACGAGTCATTGGGTTCCCAAACATTTACCAGCAGAGAAAACCCTGCCACTCACACACTCTGGCTTTCTTTTATTGGCTGTTTATGCCAGCCCCTGAATGAAATGGGAGATGAAGGCAGTGAGAGGGGAGTATGGACCTTCATTAGTGAAAAAGAACTGGGGGGCTTCCCTGGAAGTCCAGTAGTTAAGACTCTGCACTTCCACTGCAGGGGATGCAAGTTCAACTTCTGGTCAGGGAACTAAGATCCCACTTGCTGTGCAGCCAAAAACATAAATAATAAATAAAAATTTTAAAAAAGAATTGGAATAGGATGATGTGAATAAGTAGTGAAAAGTGGGGCTATTGAAAAGTGTAGACCCAAGAGTCCTTCTCCTGGGGCTTCTTCTATACTAAATACATTTTGTAGTTCTGAAACCTTTCATTATAATTGAGGAGAGCTCTTCAATAATAATAATAACCACAATTTCTACTACCTTTACAATACTCTTTATATAACCCTCACCCGGGACTAAACACACTGAATTTTCATAATAACTTTGCAAGATAGGTATTATTATTGTTGTTGTTTTACTGAAAATGAAACCAAGACTCAGAAAGATAAGGGCATAGAGTTAGAAGGCAGTGGAGCTGGGATTGGGTCTCAAGTGTGCTGATCTGAAAGCCCATAGCAGGCTTCCTCTGGCTTATACAAACCACACTGTAGGTTAGACCACATATCCTCTAAAAGCATTGGTCAAAGTTGGACTCAGAATTTCCCTATGAATCCCAAATATTCCCCTCCCATCTAGGTATTCTGTGCTTTTTGATTTAAAAAATTGAGACCTTTAATTTTCCTATATCTTAGAAAATACAAACCCTTCCTATCCTTTCCCTTTGGCCATGGCCCTCCCCATCATCTACTTTTCAGCACTCCCTCATACCCATAGCAAGTGGAAGAGCCATGAGATCAGTGGTCACATGGCCATCGAGATGGGAACAACCTTTTACACAGACAAGAATCCCAGTTCCTCTGGAAACAAACACACTTTTACAGTAGGGATGCTACTGCTGCTGCTGCTAAGTCGCTTCAGTCGTGACCGACTCTGTGCGACCCCATAGACAGCAACCCACCAGGCTCTGCTGTCCCTGGGATTCTCCAGGCAAGAACACTGGAGTGCATTGCCATTTCCTTCTCTAATGCGTGAAAGTGAAGTTGCTCAGTTGTCTCCGACCCTCAGCGACCCCATGGACTGCAGCCTTCCAGTCTCCTCCATCCATGGGATTTTCCAGGCAAGAGTACTGGAGTGGGGTGCCATTGCCTTCTCCGAAAAGTAGGGATATGCAGCTCCAAATACGGTAATAGGATGTGCTCGTGCTTAGTCACCTCCAACCCTTTGCAACCCTTTGGACTGTATCCCTCCAGGGTCTTCTGTCCATGGGATTTTTCAGGCAAGAATACCAGAGTGGCTTGCCATTTCCTACTCCAGGGGATCTTCCTGACCCAGGGGTTGAACACACCTCTCCTGTGTCTCCTGCACTGCAGGAGATTCTTTATCCACCAAGCCATCCGAGAAGCCCAAGATGGCGCGAGTGGTAAAGAACACACCCGCCAGTGCAGGAGACTTAAGAGTTATGGGTTCAATCCATGGGTGGGGAAGATCCCCTGGAGAAGGGCATGGTAAGCCACTCATAATTCTTGGCTGGAGAATTCCATAGACAGAGGAGACTGGTGGGCTACAGTCCATAGCATCGCAAAAAGTCGGACATGGCCGAAGTGACTTAGCATGCACACACACTGCTCCAAACACACTAACACCAAAACAAGACACAGCATATATTCACTCTTTCACTAATACTTGATGAGCAATTAAGATGATAAAATTTTCCCTAACACTTTCTTACATTGCTAGGATGAATCTAAATTGGTGCAACCTCTATGAGACAACTGAACAATATCTATGAAATTTATTTTAAAAATTACGTGTGCACCAAGAGATCACAGATTATATGATTTTATTTATACGAAATGTTCAGAATGTCAAATCCATAGAAATAGAAACAGAGTGGTTGGTTGTCAAGGGCTGAGGGATATGATGGCTTACTGGGTATAGTGAAATAAAGATGTTGTGAATACACTAAATGAATTGTATATTTTGAAATGACAAATTTTATGTTACATGAATTTCACCTTAATTTTAAAAAATGTGATTTAACAACAAAAAAAATTAGATGTGCACATAACATTTGTCTTAGTCTAGGCTCCCTAGAAACAGAGGCTGAAACAGGGATTCTTGTACAAATGAGTTATTAAGGGAATGCTCTCAGAAGAAACCTGCAGAGCGGTAAGGGAAGCAGATTGGCAGGGGAAGGGGATAGGGCAAGATGTGGCTTAAGATCTGTCTAGCCTCAGCCCCATCCCACAAGAGGCTCTTGAGTGAAATTGTACCACAGAGTCTATTCTGCCCAGAGACAAGGAGACTGGCTTGTGATAACCACACATCTGTAAGTCATTGTCCAGGAGACATCTGTGGGCCTGGTAGCAACTGTCAGTCAACAGCAGTTCCCCAGAAAAGAAAGCACATGTGAGGGACTTCCTCAGTGGTCCAGAGGTTAACATTCTGCACTTCCACGGCAGGGAATTTGAGTTCTATCCCATGGTCAGGGAATTAAGATCATCCTGCATGTGGCCAAGAAAAATAAAATTCAGTTAACATTAAGAAAGAAAAAGGAAGCACAGGTGAGATTTTTAGAAGCCAACACCTGGAGCAGCTAAGGAATGGATATACCAGACCCATAAAAGAGATCAGGGCCAGGGGCCAACAACACCTGCCAACATTTGACCAGTGAGTCCATGCCTAGTCACTTATCCTCAGATACATTTGCACACAGGCAAAGTGATGCATATCCAAATTTATTCCATGCAACATTGTTTACAACAGGAAAAGACACTAATAAATGACTGGTTAATTATATTATGGTACATCCATACTATGAAATATTAAGTGGAGATGGGAAAAATAAGAATAAGGAAACTCACCATGTATGAATATGGAATTACTTTCAGTTCACTTGAGTCACTCAGTCGTGTCCTACTCTTTGCGACCCCATGAACCGCAACACACCAGACCTCCCTGTCCATCACCAACTCCCAGAGTTTACCCAAACTCATGTCCATTGAGTTGGTGATGCCATCCAGCCATCTCATCCTCTGTCATCCCCTTCTCCTCCCGCCTTCAATCTTTCCCAACATCAGGGTCTTTTCAAATGAGTCAGCTCTTCGCATCAGGTGGCCAAAATATTGGAGCTTCAGCTTCAACATCAGTCCTTCCAATGAACACCCAGGACTGATTTCCTTTAGGATGGACTAATTGGATCTCCTTGAAGTCCAAGGAACTCTCAAGAGTCTTCTCCAACACCACACTTCAAAAGCATCGATTCTTCTGCACTCAGCTTTCTTTATAGTCCAACTCTCTCATCCACACATGACTACCGGAAAAACCATAGCCTTGACTAGACGGAACTTTGTTGACAAAGTAATGTCTCTGCTTTTCAATATGCTGTCTAGGTTGGTCATAACGTTCCTTCCAAGGAGATAAGCGTCTTTTAATCACCATCTGCAGTGATTTGGGAGCCCCCCCAAATAAAGTCAGCCGCTGTTTCCACTGTTTCCCCATCTATTTGCTATGAAGTGATGGGACCAGATGCCATGATCTTCGTTTTCTGAATGTTGAGCTTTAAGCCAACTTTTTCACTCTCCTCTTTCACTTTTATCAAGAGGCTCTTTAGTTTACTTTAAATATGTATATTTACTTGAAAAATAGCAAAGTGCAGAACACAATATGTATAATATGTACTATATGTTTTAAGCACATATATATGTATTTGCTTCCATGTGCTTAAGTTAACCCTGGGAAAGAAAGATAAGAACTGGAAACACTGTAATTGAAAGACAGAGTGGGAGGGAGAGTTTTCAGTGTATATCACTCTGTTCTTTGTGAATTTTATGCTATATGAATACATTACCTCTTCAAGTGAAAGGAATGAAAATGGATGGATAGGAAGGTGGGTAAGTAGATAGATAAATTGATTTGCTCTAAGACTCAGCCAGGAGTTTCTGCCACTCCTCTGACCATGAAAAGAAGCAGAACCAAAGGACATTTAAAAACCCAACTGTTTTCCTATCCAGAAGGAACTTCCTTCCTGATGATTACTGATGTATTCCCTGCACTTGTGTGTAATTTCCGGTTGAACTAGTAGCCTCTTATTTTCTGATACAATATTTCATATCCTTAACTCATCCCTATTATTTGTCCCTCCCCATGGAAGTTTGATTTCTTCATCAAGATGAAGTTAATTAACTATTGCAACTGCAACAGGCTCTATTGCTAAATTCTGAGCCAAGCTATAGTCCCAAGCTACAGGTGGCTCAGACAGTTAAGAATCCGCCTGCAATGCAGGAGATTTGGGTTTGATCCCTGGGTTGGGAAGATCCCCTGGAGGAGGGCATGGCACTTCACTCCAGTATTCTTGTTTGGGGAGTCCCTGTGGACAGAGAAGCCTGGTGGGTTACAGTCTATGAGATCACAAAGAGTTGGACACAACTGAATGACTAAACACATAGCTGAAAATTTTTATAATTGAAAACTGTATTAATCAGAGTGTTAATTTTATCAATTGGATCCTAATAGATGTCTCAAGACAAAATGGTTCCATGGCTAAATAAATTTGAACTAAATTTATTAGATTTATGTATCTCTGGAGAAGGAAATGGCAGCCCACTCCAGTATTCTTGCCTAGAGAATCCCATGGATGGAGGAGCCTGGTAGGCTACAGTCCACGGGGTCACAGAGTCGGATACGACTGAGCAACTTCACTTTTATGTATTGCAGGACTTATCAGAGCCTTTAATATTACAATCTGCATTTTCAATCTCCTAAGATGCAGAATTCTCTTCAAAACTATTTGACCACAGAATTGGAGAAGGGCTCAGTTGGACTCTCTCAATAACTGGAGTCATCTAAAGGCTCAAGTGAGCTAGATGTGCAAAACGACTTACTCATACATCTGGCTGTTTGGTTGTTGGTTGAGTGTTCAGTTGGGTTGTCAGCTGAAGCACCTCCAAGTGGCCTCAACAGCATGAGGGGTTGGATTGCTTACATGGCACCTGGCTTCCACCACAGCAAGTGCCCCAAGAGAACCAAGTAGACATTGCATTGCCTCAAAAGTTACGTGAATCACTTTTCTGATTCTCCGGATTCTAAATGAGTCTCTAACATCAGTACAGATTAGGATGGAGAGGTCATAGAACCCACCTGGGAAGGGTGTCAAAGGCTTTGCGGACATATTTTTAAACTGTCACAATTCATTATTGGTTTGATTATACAGATGGGACCAAAAATGTATTTGACCAAAAGCAATTGACCCATGCTGCTGAAAAGACAAAGTGGTAGTATACCAATTTCAGCTGCAAATACAGGGTTTCCTTGAGTACTTAGAGGCTGCTGTATAAACATGCATTGCCATTTAATCAAAAGCAAAGTTGGTTTATGCATGGACCTGTTCTGGACTGTGAATCATGACTATATGTCATAGAACCACACCATGTTTTACCTGTAGGTTTCACTGACTCATTTTTTAAAATTGACAAATAAGACTCATTGCAAGATTAATTACAATGTATAATAAAGAAAGAACTGTCAAGTGTTCTATGTCAGTCTATTTGATAATCAAACCATTTATGGCAACTACAAAGAAATGATAGCATTTCTGATCAATAAATTTCACCATGTATATGAGCACTGAAACTGCATCCTTTCTGAGACTAAAATTTGAGAAGATGAAATAATGCTCTATGGTTTACTTTGACAAAGAAAAGATTAAAACCCATTAATCTTTAGTATAAGAACATTGAGTTCTCTGTTTAGACCATCATTATTACTTCAATATTTCAATGGTATTTGTCTGCAGAAGAGAAGTTGAACATCTAGATAAAAGAAAATGCTGACTTCCTTTACTATCTGACTAAAGGAAGAAAATACCAGAAGGATTTGATTTTATCAGGACAATAAATCAAAATTGAGGACCCCCAATTAAGCATATTATGGCAGTGAAACTCCCTGTCAGCAAGTCTGAAGATTACGTAACCGTTACAAGTAACTTCTCCCCAGTCCAATAAGATGGCATTAGCAGCAACAGCTCAGAGCATACTCAGTGAGTAAAGCATAATTAACACATTTTGAAAAGCACGTGACTGAAGGCAAGTAAACCTTTCACAATGTCTTGACATACAAGGGAGATTTTACAGATTCAGTGAGGTGAGTAAAACAGGCTTACTGAAGGAGAGGTTTGAAAAAGATGGGCTAATTTTCTAAGTGAGAAGGAAGGTATGGGTCTTCGTCCCACATCCTTATGCATTTGGTTTAGTCAATTGGTCAAGGAGACCCAGGGAGCAAAAGTGTTTCTGTCCCCTTCAGGCTCCCAGGGAATAATGCCACCATTCACGAATCAGCACTGAGCAGGGGCAGGAGAACACATCCTCATTGGCAGGTCACAGCACAAATATCAGGAGGCTGGACCAATGAGAGAGAGCTCAGGATTGGATGGAGGGATGGTTTGATCAGGAAAGCCAGAGTTATGAGAAAAACTGTAGAAACACTGGGCTTTGCCTTCTCATTCACAGGCCAGTGTGCCAGGGGCTCTTGTCACGCAACTAAGAGTTGTTGAACTCCCCAGCCTTTCACATTTTCCTTGCTACTGATGATTCTACCCAGGACGCTCTCTGGACCTTGTTAAAGACTCAGCATACCTCAAAACTGGAAAAGACCCTAGAGATCATTTGGTTCAGCCATTTTCACTTGAGAAGTGTAGCAATTGTGCTAATTTCCTGGAGGACTTCTGAGAATCACCAGTGCTTTGTACTGGAGGCTTCGGTGACTGTTTCTCCAAGCTTCCAGCCTCAGCCCACAGACCCTCACTCCCTCAGCTTCCCCACATCATTCAAGTCTTCGGCCTCTTGGTTTCCTGCAGTCTGTAAAGTGGTTCTGTTTTCCTGACCAAATCCCGTCTTCCTGACAAAGTTTGTATGGAGAGATGTCCGAACTCTCCCCCTGCGTAGTGAGAGCCAAGATTGATACTTCAAAGGGAATTCTGGAAGGAGGAAATCCCAGAGCAAGGGTGCAATGGTGCTTGGCATAGGAATCACAAACACACTGGATCACGGCATGCCCCAAAGACACGTATTCACCACACCTATTTTTTAAAAAATATTTATTTATTTATTTGGCTACACTGAGTCTTAGGTGCCACACATGGTATCTTCCATCTTCCTTGGATTTTTTAGTTGTGGAATACAAACTCAGTTGTGGCATGTGGGATCTGGTTCTCTGATCTAGATGGAACCCGGGCCCCCTGCACTAGGAGCATGGAGCCTTAGCCACTGGACTACCAGGGAAGTCCCTCACTGAACCTTTTAATTTCTAGTATCAGAAACTCATTGGAGCTAGCTTAAGCAAAGAGATGAGGGTTGCATCGAACCCACATCTCTTATGTCTCCTGCATTGGCAGGCGGGTTCTTTACCACTAGCACCATCTGGGAAGTCCCTTCAATAGTATAGGGAGTTACAAGCTTAGGAAACAGAGGGCATGGGTGCCACTTGTATTCAATTTCCTGCTCCCAAAGGTATATGGGAGAGGTAGAAGGATACTTAGGTGTGTCCTAAAATTAAAGAAAAAGTCAAACTTTAGGAAAGACAGAGAAAATGGGAAACTCATGAATTTCTCTCTTCATCTTTTTTGCTTGTCTCTGCATTTCTGCTTTGTTCTTCCCTTTTACTTCAGAAAGGTTTTCTCTCACCCAAGCCAATGGAAGCAAAGATTCTAGATTGGTTTCTGCAGAAGCAGCTGGAGATAGAAAGAGGGCCAGTCTCCTGCTCCAAACCTTTACTGGGGTCAAGTTCTCAAAAAATTTGAATGCAGTCAATGCACACAGAGGCAGGAGCCTCAGCCTAGAAAGAAGCCACGGCTGAGGACCCGATAAGAGAGAAGGCTGAGCTGGTGCAGAATCACTGTCCAAGAGATGCCACAGGTGCAGTGTGGAGGTGGTGTTTTCATTCTCCACAGAAAGGGGTTCTTCAATAGTATGTGTACGTGCTAAGTCACCTCAGTCGTGTCCGACTCTTTGTGATCCTATGGACTATAGCCCGCCAGGCTCCTCTGTCCATTGGATTCTCCAGGCAAGAATACTGGAGTGGGTTGCTGTTTCCACCTTCCCGATACAGGGATCGCATTTCTTATGTCTCCTGCGTTGGCAGGCAGGTTCTTTACCACTAGCACCATCTGGGAAGTCCCTTCAATAGAATAGGGAGTTACAAGCTTAGGAAACAGAGGGCATGGGTGCCACTTGTATTCAACTTCCTGCTGCAAAATGGATACCGAGTGGAGGCAATTGCTAAACCACTCAATGAAGTCAGGACGTAAGTGAAAATAAAACAAATGAAAAGGCACTCCAATGAATGTGCAAACAAAAAATCCTAGAGGGCATGAAGAAATCTCATGCTACAGAAAAAAACATCTAACAAAATAATCGGATATAAATTCAATACAGGTGAAGTCAATGTTACAGAATAGAAAAAGAATACTTGAAAATAATTATGTTAGGGATGTTCCAGGAGACCAGTGAAGGCATAACATTTATTCAAAGAAAGCAGGCCTCCTTTCCCCTTCCCAGGGCTTCTGACCAGTCAGCACTGCCCCACCTCCTAAGACCCCACTTCCCTCTCCCTTAAGGTCACGAGGCCCATGTAATATGCCTGGGGCTGGTCCTTTGCTCCTGGGGGCTCTGCTTGGGTGTGGCAGAAGAAATGAACAAAGCCCAGCTTTTCCCAAATGGGCTTCACAGCTCTTCATGATGGTAAGGAAAACAAGATGTGTTCTTGAGGCTCGAAGTGATAAAGAAATGTAAAGACATTTGAAAATGAGAAATTGGCCCAGGAAAAACACGCATGAGGATCATAAGTCTGTGGGAACATTGTAGCACCCCTCACTCTCAATCTTCTGCTCAGCCTCTGGCAGTGGTTTGTTCCAAGAGGTCACTGCTATGGTCTCTCTGACTGATTCCGACCTGAAGCAGCTGCTCAGTGAGTCTCCAGAAGGAAGCCCCTTCTGTGATATGGATGATGAAAGAGATTCCCACGGGGTGGGATTGGATGAAGAATTCACAATTTTCTTTTCTCTTCGAAAGCCTACCAGTGCCCCTGGAGAAGTGCCGTGAGGAGCCAGTTCACGCTGCCAGAAGCTGAGGGGCAGTGCAAAAGGCAGTGCTTCACCCAGGATATCAGTGGGATCCAACGGGGCGCAGAGGTACAAACCTGGTAGCTGAGCAAGCAGATCTGTTCTGAGGCACGTGGCCATGTGACTTCATCCCTGCAGTGAAGCAAAAGGGCATCCTGGTCATACTTGCCCCAAGACTTCATCTCTGGGAACCTGTTGGTGGGGGTGCATTTGGAGGAGCCTCTGCAGAAATTTAAAGAAGCTATTGGCAGGGCAATGGCACAGCAGATGGCCCAGTACCAGGATGAATGCCAGGTACACACGCAAGCAAAGACTGCAGAGATGCTGCAAGAGGAAAAAGACAAGGAGCAGAGAGAACAGATTTGTTCTGGAAATGAAGAAAAAAAAGGGAGCAGAGCCCAGAAGAAAGGTCAGTGGAATGCTGACATCAGGAAGGTACTCTTTCAGGTGGGAAAGATGAGACCAGAGGATTATGATCTGTAATGAGAGGAGAGCCAGTCTAGGGAGGACTGTATGAATGGTTTGGATGCTGAAGTCCAAACTCTCTGGCCCCAAGGCTGGGTGCACACTAGGTCTCTGTGTAAGGAGAAAGGACCACACCGCGGGTCCCTGACATCCATACTGACCGAGAAGAAAGTAAAGGCTCCTACACAGTTAAGGCAAAGGTGGGGTTTCCCTGGTGGTCCAGTGGCTAAGACTCTGCACTCCCAATGCAGTGGGCCCAGGTTCAAACCCTGGTTAGGGAACTGCATCTCACGCACTGCAACTAAAGCTCTGACATGCTGCAATGAAGACCTGGTGCAGCCAAATAAATAAATAGAACAAAGTCAAGGTGAAGGAAACATAGACTAAGCCTCCTAAAAATTTCTCATTCAGGGCTTCCCTGGTGGGACAGTGGCTGAGACTCCAGGCTCCCAGTGCGGGGGTCCTGGGTCCAATGCCTGGTCAGGGAACTAGATCCCATATGCCACAGCTAGGACCCTGGGGCAGCCAAATAAATAAAGAAAGAACCAGAACAAGTTAAAAAAAAAAAAAGCAGTGGAAAGGTTCTCATTTTATCAGACAGAATGGGCAGCCCCATTGCTTTGTGTAAAAGTCACAGGTCTTCATGTACAAAAGTAAAAAAGAAATTTTCCTAAACCCAGTTTTCCAGACCATCACTCTCTAACACTCTGTAATCACCCCCTCAATTCTCCAGCTGAATGGACCGTGGTACTGGAGCAATTTGAGGAGGAAAACCCGAAAAGTTCTAGCTACAAAGCGCTCTCTTGCCAGGCTCCCCTCAGCAAATGTTTCTAGAAGAACAGTGGTCTAAATGGCAGCACCTTAGAAACCAGGCCCAAGTCAATCTTGCATGCAGTCCCCGCGCATCTCAAAGCTCCACGCCATACCTCGCCTAGCTCCATTTGTCAACAGCCTCTCCAAATCTTCTTTCTCCTTCAGCATCCATTCCTCCACAGCAGCCTCTACAGGAGGCACTTCCATTCCCAGCAGCAGTTCTCTTAAGAACCCAGCTTTATCCTACATTTCCCTGAGCCACATGGAAAAATGTTGATCCTCCAGCTCTCCAGGGCTACCTTACACATCTCCCCTTGCTGGCTCTAGCTCCCACCACAAGGTTTCTTCTAGCAGCTGTCCTATGGAAGAACAACAATCCAGAGCTCCTCTTCTTCCCAACAACTTGTTCCCATGAGTATATCCTCCCTGCATGGCATAGTCTGTCAATGGACATGTCCTGAGTCCACAGTGAACAATCCTCAGTTCCGTAGAAGCTGGCCAAGTGTGTTAGCTGCTCAGCCATGTCCAACTCTTTATGACCCCATGGACTGTAGCCCGCCAGGCTCCTCTGTCCATGGAATTCTCCAAGCAAGAATACTGGAGGGGGTTGCCATTTCCTTCTCCAGGGGATCTTCCTGACTCAAGATTCAAACCAGGTCTCCTGCATTGCAGGCAGATTTCTTACCATCTGAGCCACCAGGGAAAGCCCATGCAAGCTGGCCTTGGGGGTCCAAATGGAGATTCTAGTGATGGGAGCTAGGGAGGAACAAAGCTACTGACCCTGTCCCTGAAACCCATACTCCTCAAAAGGAAGTTTCCTGGTGCTCTGAACTTCATATGTTATGCATGTTGCTAGACGGTTCATGGAAAGACAAATCCTGGGATGGAGAGAATTCTTAGTTTGGAGTGGCATATGTGGTTCTGAGTTCCCTCACTATGATAGATCAGTTGGTACAACTGCATTTTAAATCTGGTAAACATCTTGGCATTTGGTCAGAGTAGCTCATGGAGTCCCATAGGCCAAGGGCTCCTTCTAGCCACAAAAGGATTCATGAGATGGTCATGGTATTCATCTCATCCACAGATACTGTGTTCAACAGGACAAAAACCTGGCCTAAAGCCACAACTGAAAGAAGTAGCTTTGTCTCTGAAAATATATTCAGGGCATTTAATACATACTCATTGTAGGAGGCCAATTTCTCCTCTGAACATGACAATGAAGCTCTTTTAGAGACCAGTGGATCCATCAATTGCAAGACAATTGTGATAGGCCTTTTAAAGACCCTTATGTTGGGTTCAGCTTTTACCATTACCATTAAATGCACTGGACTGAATAGGACTGTTCATGGCATGTCACATTATGGGAAGACATAATTCCAATGCCTTTAGAGTGGAGAAGAATTACCTAACTCACATCCTCCATTTCAGTCCTCTGAGCACTTCTCAAAGACCTTTTTAAAAAGATGTCTGTTTTTGAGACAAGCCAGTTTTACTGAGTTGAGCTTTTTAGTTATTCTGTAAATTTGTGCAATCTTGACTTAAAAGATTATCTAATTCCAGAAAACTTTATTCCCAACCTGGCCAGAGTGCCAGTTATTTTTCCCCTGGAGTCTATACAGGTGAACCCCAGGGCTACAAAGCCCTTGTTGGTCAAATCTTCATCTCTTTATGGGCAGAGGTCAAGTGGCTCAATGGTAAAGAATCCACCGGCAAATGCAGGAGATAGAGAAGTGGGTTCAATCCCTGGGTCAGGCCACTCCAGTATTCTTGCCTGGAGAATCCCATGGACAGAGGAGCCTGGAGGGCTGCAATCCATAGGGTCCCAAAGAGTTGGACACGACTGAGCAACTGAGCACGAGCAAACACATGAAGAGTTCATTCAAGTCATAGATAGATATCCCAGTTTGTTTTATTCTTAGAAATCCTCTTGGGTGGGGCCATAGTAACAGACCTTTATGAAGTATCTGCCAGATAGAAATAAGCCTTGAAGTCCTGGAGTTTTCCAAGCACTGGAGGATATGTAAACATAAGGTTAGCATGCATTAAGCTTGAAGGACAGATCAAGGACAGATAAATATTCCAGACTTTCCAAGCCACAAAGCTGTTCACTAAACTAGTGACTGTTTCACAAAGGCCTTTAGAGTGTTTATTTGTACCTGTGAAATGTGTAGGACAAGATGAGTTTGAACAGTCTGCTCTAGCTAAGTGAATTCAAATATGTCAAGTGTAAACTATCTGGGTGAATTTTATGGTTATGTAATTTATGCAAAATCCATAATATGGTAGCCTCTATAGAACAACTGACTCATTTTCTTCCACAAATAAGTTATTTTGTTCAGTTGCTAAGTCGTGTCCAGCTCTTTGCAACCCCATGGACAGCAGCATGCCAGGTTTCCCTGTCCTTCGCTATCTCCTGGGATTTGCTCAAATTCAGGCCCATTGAGTTCATGATGCCATCCAACCATCTCATCCTTTGTTGTCCCTTCCTCCTGTTCTCAATCTTTCCCAGCACCAGGATATTTTCCAATTAGCCGGCTCTTCACATCAGGTGGCCAAAGTATTGGAACTTCAGCTTAAGCATCAGTCCTTCCAATTCAGAGTTGATTTCCTCTAGGATTGACTGATTTGATCTCCTTGCTGTCAAAGGAGACCACAGTTGGCAAAGTAATTATCCAGCACTACAGTTCAAAAGCATCAGTTCTTTGTCTCTCAGCCTTCTTTATGTCCACCTCTCACATCTGTTGGAGAAGGCAATGGCAACGCACTCCAGTACTCTTGCCTGGAGAATCCCAGGGACGGGAGCCTGGTGGGCTGCCGTCTATGGGGTCGCACAGAGTCAGACACGACTGATGTGACTTAGCAGCAGCAGCTCACATGTGTACATGACTCTTGGAAAAACCATAGCTTTGACTAGTGCACCTTCATCATCGAAGTAATGTCTCTGCTTTTTAATACGCTGTCTAGGTTGGTCATACCTTTTCTTCCAAGGAGCAAGTGTCTTTTAATTTCATGGCTGCAGTCACCATCAGCAGGGATTTTAGAGTCCAAGAAAATTAAGTCATGACTGTTTCCACTGTTTCCCCATCTATTTGCCATGAAGTGACGGGACATCTATTTCTGCTTTATTGACTATGCCAAAGTCTTTGACTGTGTGGATCACCACAAACTGTGGGAAATTATTATAGAGATCAGAATACCAGACCACCTTAGAGCCTGCCTCTTGAGAAATCTGTATGCAGGTCAGGAAGCAACAGTTAGAACTGGACATGGAACAACAGACTGGTTCCAAATAGGGAAAGGAGTACATCAAGGCTGTATATTGTCACCCTACTTATTTAATTTATATGCACAGTACATCATGAGAAACGCTGGGCTGCAAGAAGCACAAGCTGGAATCAAGATTGCCGGGAGAAATATCAATAACCTCAGATATGCAGATGACACCACCCTTATGGCAGAAAGCAAAGAACTAAAGAGGCTCTTAATGAAAGTGAAAGAGGAGAGTGAAAAAGTTGGCTTAAAGCTCAACATGCAGAAAACTAAGATCATGGCATCTGGTCCCATCACTTCATGGCAAATAGATGGGGAAACAGTGGAAATAGAGGCTGACTTTATTTTGAGGGGCTCCAAAATCACTGCAGATGGTGAGTGCATCCGTGAAATTAAAAGATGCTTACTCCTTGGAAGGAAAGTTATGACCAACCTAGACAGCATATTAAAAAGCAGAGACATTACTTCGCCAACAAAGGTCCGAATAGTCAAAGGTATGGTTTTTTCCAGTAGTCATGTACGGATATGAGAGCTGGACTATAAAGAAAGCTGAGTGCCGAAGAACTGATGTTTTTGAACTGTGGTGTTGGAGAAGACTCTTGAGAGTCCCTTGGCCTGCAAGGAGATCCAACCAGTCCATCCTAAAGGAAATCAGTCCTGAATATTCATTGGAAGGACTGATGTTTTAGCTGAAACTCCAGTACTTTGCCACCTGATTTGAAGAACTGACTCATTTGAAAAGACTCTGATGCTGGGAAAGACTGAAGGCAGGAGAAGGGGACAACAGAGGATGAGATGGTTGGATGGCATCACCGACTCAATGGACATGAGTTTGAGTGAACTCCGGGAGTTGGTAATGGACAGGGAAGCCTGGCGTGCTGCAGTCCATGGGATCGCAAAGAGTCAGACACGACTGAGTGACTGAACTGAACTGAACTGAACTGATGGGACCAGATGTCATAATCTTAGTTTTTTTGAATGTTGAGTTTTAAGCTAACTTTTTCACTCTCCTCTTTCACCTTCATCAAGAGGCTCTTTAGTTCCTCTTCACTTTCTGTCATAAGGGAGGTATCACCTGCACATCTGAGGTTATTGATATTTCTCCCAGCAATCTTAATTCCTGCTTATGCTTCTTCCAGCCCAGCGTTTCTCATGATGTACTCTGCATATAAGTTAAATAAGCAGGGTGACAATATACAGCCTTGACGTACTCCTTTCCCTATATGGAACCAGTCTGTTGGTCCATGTCTAGTTCTAACTGTTCATTCTTGTTTCTCAGGAGACAGATAAGGGGATCTGGTATTCCCATTTCTTTAATAATTTTCCAGTTTATTGTGATCCACACAGTCAAAGGCTTTGGCATAGTCAATGAAGCAGAAGTAGATATTTTTCTGGAATTCTCTTGCTTTTTCTGTGACCCAATGGATGTTGGCGATTTGATCTTTGGTTCCTCTGCCTTTTCTAAGTCCAGTTTGTACATCTGGAATTTCTTGGTTCATGTACTGTTGAAGCCCAGCTTGAAGGATTTTGAGCATTACCTTGCTAGCACGTGAAATGAGTGCAATTGTACAGTAGTTTGAACATTCTTTGGCATTGCCTTTCTTTGGGATTGGAATGAAAACTGACCTTTCCCAATCCTGTAACCACTGCTGAGTCTTCCAAACTTGCTGACATATTGAATGCAAGCACTTTAACAGCATCATCTTTTAGGATTTGAAATAGTTCCGCTGGAATTCCATTACCTCTACTAGCTTTGTTCGTAGTGATGCTTCCTAAGGCCCACTTGACTTCACACTCCAGGATGTCTGACTCTAGGTGAGTGACCACACCATCGTGGTTATCTGGGTCACTAAGACCTTTTTTGTTTAGTTCTTCTGTGTATTCCTGCCACCTCTTCTTAATCTCTTCTGCTTCTGTTTGGTCCTTGCCATTTCTATTCTTTATTGGGCTCATCTGTGCATGAAATGTTCCCTTGGTATCTCCAAGTTTCTTGAAGAGATCTCTAGTGCTTCCCATCTTATTGTTTTCCTCTATTTCTTTGCCTTGTTCACTTAAGAAGGCTTTCTTATCTCCTCTTGATATTCTCTGGAACTCTGCATTCAGTTGGATATATCTTTCCCTTTTTCCTTTGCCTTTTGCTTCTCGTCTTTTATCAGCTATTTGGAAGGCCTCCTCAGACAACCACTTTGCCTTCTTGCATTTCTTTTTCTTGGGGATGGTTTTGGTCTCCACCTCCTGTACAATGTTATGAACCTCTGTCCATAGTTCTTCAGGCACTCTGTCTACCAGATCTAATCCCTTGAATCTATTTGTCACTTCCACTGTATAATCATAAGGGATTTGATTTAGGTCATACTTGAATGGCTTAGTGGTTTTCCCTACTTTCTTCAATTTAAGTCTGAATTTTGTAATAAGGAGCTGATGATCTGAGCCACAGTCAGCTCCCAGTCTTGTTTTTGCTGACTATATAGAGCTTCTCCATCCTTGGTTACAAAGAATATAATCGATCTGATTTCAGTGTTGACCATCTGGTGATGTTCATATGTAGAGTCATCTCTTGTGTTGTTGGAAGAGAGTGTTTGCTATGACCAGTGCATTCTCTTAGCAAAATTCTGTAAGCCTTTGCCCTGCTTCATTTTGCACTTCAAGGCCAAACTTTCCTGTTACTCCAGGTATCTCTTGACTTCCTACTTTTGCATTCCAATCCCTTATGATGAAAAGGACATCTTTTTGGGTGTTAGTTCTAGAAGGACTTGTAGTTCTTCATAGAACTGTTCAACTTCAGCTTCTTCGGCATCAGTGGTTGGGACATTGACTTGGATTACTGTGATGTTGAGTGGTTTGCCTTGGAAGCAAACCAAGACAATTTTGTCATTTTTGAGACTGCACCCAAGTACTGCATTTCAGACTTTTTGTTGACTCTGAGGGGTACTCCATTTCTTCTAAGGGATTCTTGCCCACAGTAGTAGATATAATGGTCATCTGAATTAAATTTGCCCATTCCTCTCCATTTTAGTTCACTGATTCCTAAGATGTTGATGTTCACTCTTGTCATCTCCTGCTTGACAACATCCAATTTACCTTGATTCGTGGACCTAACATTCCCGGTTCCTATGCAATACTGTTTTTTACAGCATTGGACTTTATTTTCACCACCAGACACATTACAGGGAGGGAAAAAGAGGGAAGGGAAACCTCTAAGCTAAAAGAAACTTAAGATACATATCAACTGAGTGCAATGTGTGAAGCTTGTTAGGATACTAATTTGTAGAAATAAACCTTTTTTAATGAGACAATGGGAAAAATTAGACCATTTATTGAATGTTTGATGAAAAGAGGAATTGTTTTAATTTTTTAGGTATGATAATGATATTGTGGTTAGGAAGGAAAGGACGGAGGGAGAGAAGGAAGGAAGGAAGGAAGAATGTGGCTGGCTTTTGTTGCCAGTTCCTGGGAGGTAACCTCTAAATCCTTGATGTTTCCTAAGTGACAAGAATGTCTTCATTATTCACTGTGGGTCCTTTAGACCCTGCCTGATAGTTTATGTCAAAGAGATGACTCAGGGTAGGGACTGGGCCCACCAGAAAGACCAACTGTGAGTCTCATGGATTCAGCCTGGGCTCTGGGAGCAGAATGGGGGTGGAGATCAAGTTCAACCACATGGGTGATGATTCAATCAATAATGCCTACATAATGAAATCCCAATAAAAGTCTGAACATCAAAGCCTGGGTGAGCATCCTGGGTTGGCAATACTCCTTGCACATATTGCCACATAACAATGCCAAGAAGGTAACTCATCCCTGTGTCCATGAGAACTTTACATTTGGAACCCTCCCTATCTGTCTATTTCTTCTAATTTGTATCCTTTTCCTGTAATAAAAGTTGTTGTGAATATAATAGGTTTCTGTGAGTTCTATGTGTCCTTCTAGCAAATTATCATACCTGAGGATGGTTTTGAGAAAACACTGAACTCATAGTTAGTGTCAGAAGGACAGTTAGAAAGAAAAGAAGTTCTTGTCTTTAAAGATACATAAGGAAAGATATAAAGATGAATTAGTATGTCATGGATTTACTGAAAAAATAGTCTGGGACAGTGGGGAGAAGGAAATCAAGAGATAAGTGGAACAAGATTAGCCATGTGTAATCACAGAAGCTGGGTGCTGGGGTTCATGAAATTATTTTCTCTTCTTTTGTATATGTCTTAAAATTTCCAAAATAAAAATAAGTAGTCATTCATGGATATGAATCCTTATTTTATGGATCCTTATTTTATATGATATGGTAGGTGGAATTCTAAGATGTCTCCCAAGATCATATGCCCATGGTACATACACACCTTTTCCTAGATATTTATTCAAACACAAAGGGAGGTAGTACTGTTTAGGGGGTTTGCAGATGTAACTAAGATCCCAAATCAGTTGACCTTAAGATAGGGAGATTGGGAATTTCCTGGTGATCCAGTGGTTAGGACTCAGTGCTCTCAGTGCCAGGGCCTGGAGTTCAATCCTGGTTGGGGAACTAAGATCCTGCAAGCTGCATAGTGCGGACCAGGGGTAAGGGGGAGTGGTGGAGGGAGGAGATTATCCTGGGTGGGCATGACCTAGTCAGGTGAGGGGTTGAAAAGCCTCTTCCTGAAGAAGAAATTCTCAGTAAGATAGATGTGACTCATGAGAGAGATTCCAAACACGGGAGATTTTTTGAAGATGGCTTTGAGAGCAGCCTCTGGCTGACAGCCAGCAAAGAAATGAAGACCTCAGTCTTACAGCTGCAAGGGACAAAATTCTGGCACAACCATGTTATCTTTCAAGAGGAGTCCAAGTTCCAGATGACCACATGGACAGTTCACACCTAGATTTCAACCTTATAAGATTCTCAGTAAAGAAGTCAACTATTTTGTACAAGACTTTCGACCTACAGAACTGTGAACTGATAAATCTGTGCTGTTGTAAACTGCTATATAATTTGTCACATGGCAGTAGAGAATGAAGGTGCACAATCAAAAAATAAATTCTAGTCGTGAAAAATAAAACTTTACACATTTCTAACCAAATACAGAAAAATACATTTGTGACCACAGTACAGGGAAGGATGTCTTAACATACCAAAGGCAAGATTAATAAATTCAACTATATCAAAATGACAAACTTCTGAACTATGAAATGCACCAAAAGATGCAGTGTAAAGAAAATGCCATTTGTAAGACATAAAATTACAAATCATATTTTTAAAA
This sequence comes from Budorcas taxicolor, assembly GCF_023091745.1. Taxonomy (NCBI): domain Eukaryota; kingdom Metazoa; phylum Chordata; class Mammalia; order Artiodactyla; family Bovidae; genus Budorcas; species Budorcas taxicolor. The sequence continues at coordinate 99,603,041 of NC_068935.1, read as the reverse complement.
GAAACTCAGGGAAAAACATATCAACAGAGAAAAACAAGAAACAAGCCAACAGAATATGAATTGATAACTCACATAAGAGAAAGCTTCAGTTCAGTTCAGTTGCTCAGTCGTGTCCGACTCTGCGACTCCATGAATCGCAGCACACCAGGCCTCCCTGTCCATCACCAACTCCTGGAGTTCACTCAGACTCACATCCATCAAGTCAGTGATGCCATCCAGCCATCTCGTTCTCTGTCATCCCCTTCTCTTCGTGCCCCCAATCCCTCCCAGCATCAGAGTCTTTTCCAATGAGTCAACTCTTCACATGAGGTGGCCAAAGTACTGGAGTTTCAGCTTTAGCATCATTCCTTCCAAAGAAATCCCAGGGTTGATCTCCTTCAGAATGGACTGGTTGGATCTCCTTGCAGTCCAAGGGACTCTCAAGAGTCTTCTCCAACACCACAGTTCAAAAGCAGCAATTCTTTGGTTCTCAGCTTTCTTCACAGTCCAACTCTCACATCCATACATAACCACTGGAAAAACCATAGCCTTGACTTTGCCAACAAAGTAATGTCTCTGCTTTTGAATATGCTATCTAGGTTGGTCATAACTTTTCTTCCAAGGAGTAAGCGTCTTTTAATTTCATGGCTGCAATCACCATCTGCAGTGATTTTGGAGCCCCAAAAAATAAAGTCTGACACTGTTTCCACTGTTTCCCCATCTATTTCCCATGAAGTGATGGGACCAGATGCCATGATCTTCGTTTTCTGAATGTTGAGCTTTAAGCCAACTTTTTCACTCTCCTCTTTCACTTTCATCAAGAGGCTTTTTAGTTCCTCTTCACTTTCTGCCATAAGGGTAGTGTCATCTGCATATCTGAGGTTATTGATATTTCTCCCGGCAATCTTGATTCCAGCTTGTGCTTCCTCCAGCCCAGCGTTTCTCATGATGTACTCTGCATATAAGTTCAATAAGCAGGGTGACAATATACAGCCTTGACGTATTCCTTTTCCTATTTGGAACCAGTCTGTTGTTCCATGTCCAGTTCTAACTGTTGCTTCCTGACCTGCATCTTAAAAGCTAACAAATATGTAAAAAGATGTCCAACGTGGCTACTCATCAGAGAAATGCAAACAGTAATGAAAGGCAATTTTACCTATAATGAACCAACAAAATTAAAAATCCACATACTCCTGAGTTTTGATGAGGATGTAGAGTAACAAAAGCTCTCATGTTGGACTTCCCTGATGGTCCAGTGGTTAAGAGTCAATGCAGGGGACATGGGTTTGATCCCTGGTCTGGGAAGATCCCACATGCCACGGGGCAACTAAGCCTGTGTGCCACAACTGCTGAGCCTGTACTCTAGAGCCTGTGCTCCACAACAAGAGAAGCCATCGCAATGAGAAGCTCATGCACTGCAACTAGAGAAAGCCATCACACAGCACCAAAGACCTGGCACGGTGAAAACGAAATTAATTAATTAAATCTTAAAAAAAGAAACTCTTACGTCTTGCTGATGGGGGTGTAAATTGGTTCAGGCATTTTGTAGAGCAATGTGATAATATCTAGTAAATTGAAGATGTATATACCTTTTGACCCAGCAATTCTACTCATGGGAATATATTCTAGAGAAAATCTTCTACATAGGCTCAAGTATCTATAAATACTTGAGTATCTAGAAATATTATAGACATTAATAATATCTATAATAATGTCTATAAATAATAATATCTATAAATATTGAAACATGATTTGTAATGTTGAAAACTTATAGGCAATCTAAGTGTCCATTGAAAGGAGAATGAAGGTTATTAAATTTTTGTTTCTTTCCATCCTCAGTATTCTCCTTTAATCTTGACTGGCAACCCACCTGCTAATCTGCAAGAGAACCATGCCAGTTGAAAATGAACTGCTTATTTCACTGGTTCTAAGAGTTAACCATAATTCTCTTAATTGTTGTCTTTCACAGGAAAAAATGTTTTCACTGACTGTGATCTTCAAAGAGAGTCTCTGAATCAAGAGGGATCAAAAGTGCCCAATATATCTGGAAACGCACTTCCACCCAAGGATGGAATGACTTTCTAAAGTGAGCTGGAAACTGCTGAGCTGAGAAAGAATATGGCTAATCCAAGTGAGGCAAATGAATGCTCCTATGCTACTGATAAAAGAGGATTCTTTTGAAACGTGCCCCCAAGTCACATGAGAATTGATTTCATTTAATGAAGTTGATCATAAGCAAAGCTTAGTGTCTAAAAGTCAATCTGTAGGTTCTTCCAAACATACCAGCACAGGATATCATGTCATGCAATTTAGAACACATCTAGATTTTTATATCACCTTCAGAGCCTCCATTTTTATCTTGGTTTTATTTATACTTCCTTATCTCAGATGCGAAAAGTCTGAATAAGACACTGGCTAGTAAAAGTACTCAAAAAGTAGTTTCATATGGATTTTAAAAAATAACAAAAGTGGAGAAAGAAATTTTTGTCTATCTGTCCATGACAAACTTTCAATTTTAAAGCATTTTTACTTTCCATTCTCCCTGGAGAAGAGAATGGCTACCCACTCCAGTATTCTTGCCTGGAAAATCCCATGGACAGAGGAGCTTGGTGGGCTACAGCCTGGGGTTGCAAAGAATCAGACATAATAGAGTTGCACACACATACACAAATACACACACACATATATGCACACACTATCCATTCTAGACCCAATTTATATTTCTTTATTTATATTTGATGTTTATCAAGTAGTACACATTGGAAGCAGATACACACAGTATTATTTATTACTGTATTTCTTGGATACATCTAACACTTTCTTGGATACATCTAACAATTTTTATTGCAATAATGGACTAAATTGAACTGGCCAAGATACATTTTTCCATTTTTGCCAATAAGTAGTTGCAATGGAATAATGTTTTAAAATTCAGATAATATATTTTCCTAAAATATTCCAATTGCAATGCTATGTATAAGATGCTACAAAGTATATGTGTTTGATTAACAGTTTTATGAATAATCATATCACATAATTTCCCAGATTTATCAGAAAATTAAATGAAAATTCTTTGTGGCAGAAGGTTTGTATGAATATCAAAGTGTTGATTTTTGTTCTCATTTGCTCAGTTTGAACCATGCCACATTGTGACTTGCAAAACCATTTTCTCTTTGTGCTAATTATCCAAAAGTAAGTTCAAAGTGCTTTTCCATTTACCTAAGTGTGCAAAATCAAAAACTTAATTACAAAGTCAAAGTGTTAAGCAAAGGCACTAAATTTCTTTGATTCCAACCCTAATGACTCTTAACATGATGACTATTTTATCAGGCCAAGGAAGGCTCTACTGCTTAAAGCAATTACCGAGCTCAAGGCAGTAGAGTGCCTCATCATAATAAACTGATGAGAGATTAAAATAACAAGTAAGACCCTGCCTTAGTCTGTTTGGGCTGCTATCACAGAATACCATAGACTGCGTGGCTTATAAATAACAGAAATTTATTTCTCACAGTTTCAGAGGCTGGGAAGTCTAAGATCAAGGTGCCAGCAGATTCAGTGTCTGATGAAAACCCACTTCCTGATTTATATGCAGCCATCTTCTTTCTGTGTCCTCACATGGTGGATGGGTCCAGAAAACTCCCTGGGGTCTCTTTATAAGGGCACTAATCCCATTCATGAGGGCTTCACCCTCATGACCTAATCACTTCCCAAAAGCCCCACCTCCTAATATCATCACCTTAGGGGTTAAGTTGCAGCATATGAGCTTGGAGAGGACACCAACATTCAGTTTGTCAGTCAGTTCAGTCACTCAGTCGTGTCCGATTCTTTGCGACCCCATGGACTGCAGCATGCCATCACTAACTAACTGTCCATCACTAACTCCTGGAGCTTACTCAAACTTATGTCCATTGAGTCGGAGATGCCATCCAACCATCTCATCCTCTGTTGTCCCCTTCTCCTCACACCTTCAATCTTTCCCAGCATCAGGGTCTTTTCAAATGAGTCAGTGCTTCAAATCAGGTGGCCAAAGTATTGGAGTTTCAGTTTCAGCATCAGTCCTTCCAGTGAATATTCAAGACTGATTTCCTTTAGGATGGACTGGTTGGATCTCCTTGCAGTCCAAGGGACTCTCAAGAGTCTTCTTCAACACCACAGTTCAAAAGCATCAATTCTTCAGTGCTCAGCTTTCTTTATAGTCCAACTCTCACATCCATACATGACTACTGGAAAAACCATAGTCTTGACTAGACGGACCTTTGTTGGTAAATTAATGTCTCTGCTTTTTAATATGCTGTCTAGGTTGGTCATAACTTTCCTTCCAAGGAGCAAGCATCTTTTAATTTCATGGCTGTACGCACCATCTGCAGTGATTTTGGAGACCCCCAAAATAAAGTCTGTCACTGTTTCCACTGTTTCCCCATCTATTTGCCATGAAGTGATGGGATCAGATGCCATGATCTTTAGTTTGTATGTTTACTTTATATGACATTTAGGGGGAAATTGGTAGTATCATATCTTCAGAAGTCAGTACAAGAATGGGAGGGTCTGCCCATGGTAATCATCCTTTCTGAACCACAGCCCTGCTCCAGTGAACCTGAGCTCTCCTTTTGCCATCATGTGGCCAAAATGTTGGTTGTCACCTTTCTGGCAACCTCCACATGAGTTCCACACCAATTTCTGTTCTCCTAAGATAATTCAATTGGGCTAAAGCATTTGGAAGTGACTTGGATTTCCTGAGGTAGATGTAGGAAGAGATTACATCATGCCCAGCAGAGCAAATCCATCTTGCTATGCCTCGCTTCCATGCCCCACTGGTTCACCTCACCACAAGATCACCCCATCCTGACCTCCCCCAGCAGGGTTCTATCATCTCCTTTCTTCTGTTTCTCCAGCCTTTTGCTCCAGGTTCTTGCCCCATCCTTAATATCTCAGCTGATTCTTTTTCTTTTTTCTCTTCTTCCAGTTTTATTGAGATATAATTGACATACAGCGCTGTATAAGTTTAAGGTGTACAGCATAATGATTTGACTTACATACATCATGAAATGAATATCATAATAAATTCAGTGAATATCATAATAAATTCAGTGAATATACATCATCCCATACACACACGAAAATAAATAGAAAGTTGTGTTCAGCTGATTCTTACTAAAGAAGGCTAACCCTCTCAATAGTCCAAACTTGTCCCCCATCATCTATTCAGCAAAGGATCCTCCGTTTATGGGATCCCCCCTCCTTAGGGTCCAGAGAGGGATTTCAATTAAAACTAGAAAAATGCTTTGTGTTCTCTCACATCTATCTACCTGCCCTGGCTGCCTCACAGGATTCAGAGATAATACATGTGGAAAAAAATGTTTTAACCATAACACGCTATATACTTTTTCTCTGATTCTTTATTCTGAACTTCACATTTTAAAAATGACACGACTGGAGCCCAGGGAGTTAAATAACTTGCCCAAACAGTTTAAAGACTGACTTTAAACGCGCTCTCTAGTCTTCTGCCCTATTACTCCTCCCATAAATCTGTAATGCCTTGGATTATTTATGGGTTTCTCAGCTTTCCCACACTCCATTAATTTGGGGTTGAACATGACCTGTTTCTTGGGGTCTCCACCACACTCATGAACATACATGTGATCATTTACACAGATCTTGTAGTTAAGGAAATGGATGTGCAGGCTCTTCACTCTTTTACTAATTCATTTGTTCCACAGATAAGCACCTACTACATGCCAGGTACTGTTCTAAACTCTGAGGATATAGCAATAAACAGAAGAGTCAGAAAACCCATGCCCTCATGGACTTCATATTCTAGTGGGAAAAAGATACAATAAGCAAATACATAAAATATTTAACATCATGAAAAATGCTATAAAGAAGATAAACCAGGGAAGGGGGATAGGGAGTGCCACAGGGGAGAGGGAGGAGGCTGGAATTTTAAATAAGGTAGTCACAAAAGTGTTCCCTGAGGGGGTGACCTTTTACCAAAGAGCAGAAAGAGATGACGTGTCAAACCATGCAGCTATTGGGAAAAGGGTATTCCTAACAGAAGAAAAAGCCAGTGCAAAGGCCCTGCACAAGAAGCAGGCACTTTCAAGGAGCAATTTGGAGTCAGTGTTGTGAGAACAAAATGAACAACAGAAAAATCAGCAGAGGAGAGCAAAGGGGTGACAGGGGTATCAGTGTGGAGGCCCTTGTGGGTCATAATAAGGACTTCGGCTTTTAATCTCAATGGCAGGGCAGCCAGCGGAGAGATGTGAACTGAGACACGACTTCCTCTTCCACATCATTCCTGCTGTCTTCTCCCTCTACCACCACCCACTCTAAGTCGCAGGATGAGGGTGTCGAGTCATCCAGGTCCAAGTGGGAAGTTCAAGCATCACTTCTCCTTTCACTGGGATATCTGCTCTTTAAAACGATCATTCTTGGCAAGAAAAAAGCTTAATTAAAGACTTTTTGAGAATATGGGGAAGTGTTTTCCAAGACCCCTGTGGGTTGCCTGAAGTCTCTTTGCAGAACAAGAGGTTAAAAAAGTAAGAAGTAGGTTAGGAGAGGCAGCTGGCAAAGAAAGCGTTGAGGAAGTTAGGAAACGGGGGTTATTGCACAGGTAAAGGGTAGAAGTGGAGCTAGAACACAAGTAGAGACTCCTTACCCAATACTTCCTTGCCATTGCTTACTGTTTCTATAATAAACTTACGGACATCAAGGGGCAAAGGGAGGGTGGGTTGAACTGGGAGATTGGGATTGACATACATACATTATTACGTATAAGATAGAGGGACTTCCCTGGTAGTACAGTGGCTAAGAATCCACCTACCAGTGCAGAGGACATGGGTTCCATCCCTGGTCCAGGAAGATCCCACATGCTGTGTAGAAACTAAGCCCGTGTTCCACAACTACTGAACCCTCGCTCTAGAGCCTGTGAGCAGCAACTACTGAGCCTGGCACCTAAAGCCTGTGATCCACAACAAGAGAAGCCACCACAATGAGAAGCTCATGGACCACAATGAGGAGTAGTTCCCACTCGCTGCAACTAGAGAAAAGCCCACCCAGCAACAAAGATCCAGTACAGCTCTAAATAAATAAATAAAATTAGTTTAAAAAATAGACAACTAATGAGAACATACTATATAGCACAGGGAACTCTATTCAGTACTCTGTGGTGACCGAAGTGGGAAAGAAATCTATAAAAGAGAGGATATATGTATGTGTATAGCAGATTCACTTTGCTGTACAGAAGATATTAACACAACATTGAAAACAACTATACTCCAAAAAAATTTTTTTCTAAATAGACAGAAAATCTAAAATAGATAAGTGAGGCTCACCACACTAAGAAGTTTCTGCTCAGCAAAGAAAACCATCAGCAAAATGAGAGGGACCCTCTGGAATGGGAGAAAATATATGCAAATCATATATGTGATGAGAGATTAATATCCAAAATATATGAAGAACATAAATAACTCAATAACAACAAAAAATTTTTTTTGTTTAAAAAATGGACAGAGGTAGGATTTCCCTGGCAATTCAGTGGTTGGAACACCAAGCTCCCAATACAGGGGGCACAGTTTCAATTCCTGGACAGGGAACTAAGATCCCACATGCTGCATGGCACAGCCAAAGGAAAAAAAAGAAAATGGGAAGACGACATGAACAGATATTTTTCCACAGAAGGTATGCAAATGGAAAACAGGTACCTGAAAAAGTGCCCACCGTCACTAACCACCAGGGAAATGCAAATCAAAACCACAAGGAGATTATAACTCAACATCTGTTAGAATGGCTGTCATCAAAAAGACAAGAAATAATTATTGGCAAGAATGTGATAAAAAGAAAACCCTGGTCTACTGTTGGTAGGAATGTAAATTGGTAGAGCCATTATGAGAAATAGTATGGAGTTTCTTCAAAAAATTAAAAAACTACCATATTATCCAGAAATTCCACTTCTGAGTATACAGGAGAAGGAAATGAAATTGAAGAAACAGATGCATCCTTATATTCACTACAGCATTATTTACAATAGACAAGATATGGAAAAAACCTAGATGCCCATCAATAGATAAAGAAAATGTGATATAGATACACAATGGAAAACATAGGCAGTATGTTCTTTGAGATAAATCACAGGAATATCCTCTTTGACCCACCTTCTAGAGTGATGAAATGTAAACAATGGAATATTATTCAGCCAGGAAAAAAGGACAGCCTGCCATTTGCGACATGTATGGACCTTGAGGACATTACGCTAAGCGAAATAAGTTAGAGGAAGAAAGACAAATGCATTACTGCATGATCTCCTATGTGGAATCTAAAAAAATTAAATTCACAGAAACAGATCAGATGGGTGGTTGCCAGAGGCCTGGAAATTGAGAGTAGGGAGAAATGGGTGAAGGTGGTCAAAAGGTACAAACTTCCAGTTATAAGATAAATAAGATCTGGGGACATAATGTACAGCATGCTAACTATAGTTAACAATACTATATTGTATGCTCAAAAGCTAAGAGAGTAAATCTTAAAATTTCTCATCATAAGAAAAAAAACTTAATAACTACAAAAATTAATGGATGTTAACTTACTGTGATGATCATTTCACAATATATACAAATGTTAAATTATTATGTTGTACATCTTAAACTAACATAATGTTATATGCCAATTATATCCCAATTGCTGTTGCTAAGTTGCTAAGTTGCTTGCAGTCGTGTCCGACTCTGTGCGACCCCATAGACTGCAGCCCACCAGGCTCCCCCGTCCCTGGGATTCTCCAGGCAAGAACACTGGAGTGGGTTGCCATTTCCTTCTCCAGTGCATGAAAGTGAAAAGTGAAAGTGAAGTCGCTCAGTCGTGTCCGACTCTTAGCAACCCCATGGACTGCAGCCCACCAGGCTCAATAAAAATTGGGAAAAAAATTAAAATTTTCCATTTATGTAAAAAAAGAGAAACCCATGCCGTTATGGACTTCACATTCTAGTCTATTTATCAACCCTACAAGACACAAAGGTCCTGAAAGGGAATACCGAGGCAGCCCTCCTCAGGAGAGAAGTTCTGTGGTCCATGCTGTGCTGTGCTATGCTTAGTTGCTCAGTTATGTCTGACTCTTTGTGACACTATGGACCTGCTAGGCTCCTCTGTCCATGGGATTCTCCAGGCAAGAATACTGGAGTGGGTTGTCATGCCCTCCTCCAGGGGATCTTCCAACCCAGGGATCGAACCCACGTCTCACGTCTCTTGCACTGGCAGGCGGGTTCTTTACCACTAGCACCACCCATGGGTAGGACTCATCAGAGAGATGGGAGTGACCCCTGAGCACTCTCCTGATGGAACCTGGGAGTGATTCTTCTTCAGGGCAAGAGCCATGCTGGCTGATCCAGTGTAGCTTCAGTCTAGACATTGATGTTGGAGCCTGGGTTTCAGCCCAACCTTCCCAGGCATCCTTCTATCAGGTATGTTCAGCTTCTAAAAATCTTTCCTACACTAGGGCCCTTGTCTTACACTAAAGCACTTGTCTCCCACACATTCCCTTATTTCCTTCCGAAGCCCTGGAAGTCAGAAAACACAGTCAGAGGGACAAAGTGTTACCGGGGCCTGAGAAGCTGAGTTTCTGGCCTTTAATTAACTTGCTTTCCCTTCCCAGTGAGCCAGAGCTCCTTGACATGGCCGTCCCTATGCATTCTTTGGAAGAAATGATTCTAAAGCTGAAACTCCAGTACTTTGGCCACCTCATGCGAAAAGTTGACTCATTGGAAAAGACTCTGATGCTGGGAGGGGTTGGGGGCAGGAGGAGAAGGGGACGACAGAGGATGAGATGGCTGGATGGCATCACGGACTCGATGGACATGAATCTGAGTGAACTCTGGGAGTTGGTGATGGACAGGGAGGCCTGGCGTGCTGCGATTCATGGGGTTGCAAAGAGTCGGACACGACTGAGTGACTGAACTGAACTGAACTGAGGCATTCTGAGGTGTCTCCATATTTTATTTCTGGAAGAGTATAGTAAAAAAGTTACCAGTTGATGGCTTTTTTTCTGACAGTTCACCATCAGCTGTTGCTGTGCATTTAGTTACCACTTAGTGAGAACCTGCTGTGTACATGTCAATAACTGCATTATGTGATTTACATATATTTCTCAAAAACTATGAAGGGCTTGAGGTTATACCCTCCTTGCAAGCTAATAAGTTAGGCTGCCACACTTTGATGGATGCTGCAGAAGGCAGGATCGGAGACAAAGCATAGCTTACTACTCCCAACAGAAGCAGTAGACCCTATCATCATTTGCCTGGTTTCCCAAGGTCCAGTTGCCCGAAGGTGAGGTGGCGAAGGCCAGGTGAAGCCTGCACAGACATAGTGAGTTGCATTCCAGGAGGGGAACCCCAAGCTTAAGGGACCCAAATCTTTTATAATGGGCATTAAGTCTGCCGGACCTTTGCCCTGGACAGAGACATTGTCCTTATTTATACATGACAGCAAGCAGTCTGCCTGCCCTCTGCTCCAGAGGGCAGTATCTCCAAATACTCCAGAGACAGTATCTCCAGTTTCTAAAGCTGCATGGTCCAGAACCAAAGTTCTCTTTTCATGATCCGTGCCTCTGCTCACAAACCCAGCAGATATGCAAGAGACCTATGGAAATTTGTCTCCCAACAATGTTATCCCATTTAAGCTGACATAAGCATTGTTTCCCCATTTTTCAGATGAGGAAAATGAGGCAAGAAGCTAAATTGTTCAGAACTGCACAATGTAGGTGGCAAGGTCTGTGTGAGCCCAAAGCCGGGGCCACATCCTTGAGTATGTAGAGCAAATAATAGTCAGGCACCCACTGTGTCAGACATGGAAGACACCAAGAACTGAAGGGCACAGCCCTGCCTCTGAAAGGCTTCCAACTAGGAGACAGAATGTGCCCGCCACACCCCTCAACAGCGTGGGTAGACCTGAGTGGACATCCAGAGTCACCTTGAACCACCTCCAGCACAGATGGTCTTTCCCATTTCTCTCTCCCTTTCTCTCTCTCTCACGCACACACATACACGCACACACGTGCAAGGACAGCTTGCTAACCTATATTTGTTAAAAGTTGTTCTCTCTTTGGTGCTTTCTATTGCTTATCTGCTAGAAGGCAATGAAATAAATAATGAGTAAATCAAATACTAATATATATATTATATATTATATATACTTTTTCATATTCTTTTCCATTATAAGTTATTATAAGATATTGGCTATAGTTACCTGTGCTATACAGTGGGTCTTGGTTGTTCCTCTATTTTATATATAGTAGTGTGTCTGTTCATCTCAAACTCCTAATTTATCCCTCACCCCTTTCCCCTTTAATAACCATAATTTTTTTTTCTATATCAGTGAGTCTAATTCTGTTTTGTAAACAAATTCATTTGTAACTCAGAGGCCATTTCTTATCCAGTCTGCCACTTATGGCTATGTGAGTTTAAACAAGCCACTTAACCTCTCTGCATATATGTGAAATGTGGTTAACAATACCTGCCCTGCCTACCTCACAAATCTGTTGGATGAACGAAATGAACATGAAAGAGCTTTGAAAACTACAAAGTGTTACATGACTGAAAGGTGTAAGACATACACAGTCAAATGATTTTCAACAAAGGCACAAAAGCAATCCAATGGCGAAAACAAGCCCTCTCAATAAATGGTGGTGGAGTAACTGGACATCTATATGGAAAAAAAAAAATTAACCTTGCTCCCCTACCTCACACTATACAAATGTACAATGCGGGCTTTTTCACACACAAACACTTCTGGAAACATTACAGTTTCTTCAGTAAATAAAATAGACAATTCATCATTAAATATTACTAATGTGATTTAGTTTTGCTAAGTCAACTGTAAATCACTGGATCCATAAATCTCTGCAATTACCACCCTTCTCTGTTATAAAGAGGGTCACTCAAATGATGCCTTACAGGGAGTTTGGGGGAGAACGGATACATGTATATGTATGGCTGAGTCCCTTTGCTGATCACCTGAAACTATCACAACATTTTTTTCTTTTTTAAAATTTATTTATTGTTACTTGAAGGATAATTGCTTTATAGTATTATGTTGGTTTCTGTATCACAACATTGTTAATCAGCTAGACCCCAATACAAAATGAAAAGATTTTTAAAAACAATGCCTTATACTGTTGTCAAGGACCTTAAACACCGATTTCTTTACTTAACTTGTCAGGCTAACCATGTATGTAATAACAGAGCAAAGAGTTAGTTTTCTTATCAAGCAGATAAGATTTACTATCTTTACCTTAGCTAGGTGGAAGAGAGGGGAGCAGAAGGAGAAATTTTCCTACAGTGGATTATGTGAACTCTGTGTTTAAATCTTGACTGAACCAGAGTGGAAAAAAAAAATATTGGTGGCTTGGCTCCACTTGTTACTGTTCTGACATCCAGCTGTGGAAGTGCACTCACATTCTGAGATGGAGGGCAGCCCTCAGGCTGTAGCTTCTTATCAGGGACCCAAGTATAGAGCCCCTTCTTTCCCCCAATACTTCTCCGAGATGACATCCAGGCCTCTAGGTGGGCTTTCAAGACTGCACCTGTCCACCCTAGAGAGTTACGGAAATTCCCCACATATCAGGAACTGGGGAGGGTGGGTAATCTGAGTCATGACTTTTGTCGTTCTCCTCAATTCTCGGGAAGACTCCTCTCTCACAGAGGGAAAGGCAGGAGGAGGGGGAAAAAAAGGCAAGAAAATTCAACTCAACAAGGAACTTGTTAGACTCTCTCAGTGAAAGTGAATTTGTAACCAATGGAAAATATTCAAAACTTGCACGATGTAGTAAGCAATTGTGCGCTTAGTTGCTCAGTTGTGTCCAACTCTTTGTGACCTTTGGATTGCAGGCTGCCAGGCTTCTCTGTGGAGTTTTCCAGGCAAGAATACTGGAGTGCATTGCCATTTCCTTCTGCAGGGGATCTTCCTGACCCAAGGATCAAACCACTGTCTCTTGTGTCTCCTGCATCACAGGCAGATTCTTTACCTGCTGAGCCATCAGGGAAGCCCTTGTAGTAAGCAACGGAAAATATTAACAAGTTGTGTCATATAGGAGTTTCACGGTTGTTTTCTCATAGCCCTTAGGGAGTCAGTCTCACAAAATTCGATCTTTATTTATTGTTAAGAATTTTCTAGGGCTGCCAGAACAAAGTACTGCATGGCTTAAAACAACAAAAATGTATTGCCTCGCAGTTCTGGAGCTTATAAGTCTGAAATTGGGGTGTTGGTGGGGCCATGCTCTCTCTAGAACCTATGGGAGACGTTCCTTGCTTCTTCTAGCTTCTGCCGGTTTGCCAGCAGTCTCTGGCCTCCCACTCCAGTCTCTGTCTTTGTCATCACATGGCACTCTCCCTGTGTCTCCCTCTCTTCACATGCCCGTCTTCCTTTAAGGACACCACTCATGTTGGGTTAGGGGTCCACACAACTCAAGGATGACTATGCCCTCCTCATATTAACTAATACATCTACAATAACCTTATTTCCAAATCAGGTCACATCCTAAGGTATTGGAGGTTAGGGCTTCCAAGACATCTTTTTTCTTGCCTGCGAGGGGAGAGACATAGGAGGATACAATTCAGTCTATAACATTATCAAAGGACATCAGCTCATACGAGAAGTCACACACAGGATCCAAAATACATTTTCCTACTTAGAAGGAAAAAATCTAAACTCAAAAAAAAAAAATCATAAACTGTTGTAAGATGCAGAATTTTGAAAACTTAAAAGTTTTACAGAAAGAATTCAAGGGCCAGTTGAATATTCCATTCAGGTTAATAGCATGGAGCATATCAGAATGCAAGATTAAAAAGTTGCCAAAGAGAGATCAACAAATAAAGGTCGTATATCATAGTAAAACAGAAAATGAAACAATAGGTAATATAGTCTAGTGTCAAACCAACTTCTGGTTTCAAGCAGTTTACCATGTCTGCAATGCCATAATCTAAACCATTTTCTTCATTTATGGTGGCATCTGAGTACTTCCTTTCTAAAGTCAATCACAAAATCCCAACATGGTTATATGTCCACATCATCTGATTTAACATGAAATAATTTGTTTAGATTATATAGTCAGTGCTACATTTAGATACCGTACCTAGAAAAAGAACAGATGTTGTGAGAGGAGGTCTATTTATTTAGGTTTGTCACTACTGTGAAACTTTAATCCTCAACCTATAACATGTACCCCAATTAAATTCCTCACGGACAGAGCAAGTGAGTAAAAGGACAAACTGCACTATGTGTGTGGTTGAATTTTGGTCAACCTCATCATAACATAAACCAAGAGTCAGCAAGCTTTATTTGTAAAAGAGCCAGATAGCAAATGTTTAAGGCTTTGTGGGCCGTATGGTCTCTGTGGCAACTCTCCAGCTCTGCTGTTGTTGCGCAAAAGCAGCCACAGACAATACGTAAATAAATGGGTGGTGTGGCTGTGTTCCAATAAAACTTTATTCAGGAAAACAGACCATCAGACAGAGGTCAGACCATGTGAAGACACAGGTAGTAGACAGCCATCTACAAGCCAAGGAGAGAGGTCTCAGAAGGAACCAACTCTGCTGACGCCTTCATCTGGGATTTCTAGCCTCCAGAACCGTGAGAAAATATATTTCTGCTGTTAAAAAAATCATAGGCCTGAGGCTAGATTTGGTACAGGGTCCTAGTTTACTGATCCCTAGATTAAATATACTAAAAGACAGCTTGTCCTGTAAACTAAACTTGTAAGGAGTTCTTTATGACATGAAAAAGTCTTTTCTTCCCCTATTCGCCTACCACCACCACCACCCCCCACTTTTTAAAAAAACTGAATTTAGAATATTGGATTTGCTTTAAACAAGGCAAACACATACTGAATGTGCTTTCCACTGGAAGGAATCCTGAGCAGTGATTTTGCTTAGTCTCTTCACTTCAAATATACCTGTGCCTAAATTATCTCAGAAAGATGAGGCGGATGAGGATAAAGGCTCACTAAAAGTGGCATAAAAGATTAAAAATGCTGTGCTAAGACAGCACTGCCTCTAAAAAAGGGCTTGTGGCTTTAAGAGCTGAGAATTTGATGATCCACTAAGGGCTGCAAGAAAGAGAGATCCATAATTGCTTGAATAGTCTATGCCCTACTCAAAATAAAATTATTTTTCCTAATAGCTAATCCCAAACTCTTGCTGCTACTTAAACCCATCGGGCAGCTCTTAAAGCTACAAGCCCTTGCATAGAGACAGTGATGTCTTAGCACAGCACCTGTAATCTTCTATGCCTCTTTTAGTGAGCCTCTATCCTCATCCAACTCTCCTCCCTGCAACATTCCAAAGGTATAATATTAAAGAAATTAAATCGTTATTGGACTGGTTAAAATGTGGTTTTAAAATACCCATTATTTAGTCCTTTAACATATTTGGCTTCCTCTGCAAAGCTCATGTGGGAACTTGTGAGAGAGAAGTAGCAAAATCCACAGGGAGGATGGGGTGGGAGGTGGGAGGGAGACTCAAGAGGGAAGGGACATATGTATACCTGTGGCTGATTCACATTGATATATGGCAGAAACCAGCACAATATTGTAAAGCAATTATCTTGCAATAAAAAAAATTTTTTAAGATTTTTTAAAAAAAGAAAGGAAAACAGTCCACGGGGAGATGTAAGGAGACAACCACCTGCAGGAGGAAAGGCTTGGCACAGTTGGTACTCCACTAACCTGGTACATGAGGTTTCCCTGTGAAGCTTCTAGGCCCCTCACCGCATGGCACCTTGCAAAGCCCCAGGGAGGAGTCCAAGCTATGTATTCACACACTCAGACATTTCTGTAAAATCTGCAAAAGTCAGTGTCTTAGTTCAGGCTGATATATATATATTTATATATTTATATATATATATATATATATATATATATATATTTTTTTTTTTTTTAAGGTATCATGGACTGGGTGGCTTAGACAACAAACATTTCTTTCTCACGGTTCCGGAGGCAAGATCAAGGTGCAGGCAGATCCGGTGTGTGGTTAGAGCCCACTTCCTGGTTGGCTGTTTTCTTGCTGAATCCTCATCTGGCACAGAGCAGAGGGAGGGAAAGCAAGCTCTCCTGCATTTTGGGGTTTTTTTTTTCTTTTTTAAGTTGGAGTATAATGGCCTTACAATGTTGTGTTAGTTTCTCCTTTACAGTGAAGTAAATCAGCCATATGTATACATATATCCCCTCCCTCCTGAATCTCCCTCCTGAATCTCCCTCTCACCCCTTGCCCTCACCCCACCCCTCTCGGCCATCACAGAGCACCAAGCTAAGCTTCCTGTGCTCTACAGCATGTTCCCACTAGCTATTTTACACGTGTGGTGGTGTATACATATCAATCCCCCTCTCCCAATTCGTCCCTGCCTCCCCTTCACTCCTGTATCCACAAGTCCATTCTCTATGTCTCTGCCTCTATTTCTGCCCTGGAAATAGTTTCATCTGTACCATTTTTGTAGATTCCATATATATGCGATAAATCAATGCTAGAGAGGGTATAGGGGAAAAGGAACAAGCTTCCTATACTGTTGGTGGGAACGTAAATTGATACAGCCACTATGGAGAACAGTATGGAGGGCCTTAAAAAACTAAAAATAAAACTACCCAGCAATCCCACTACTGGGCATATACCCTGAGAAAACCATAATTCAAAGAGACTCATGCACCCCAATGTTCATAGCAGCACTATTTACAATAGCCAGGACATAGAAGCAACCTAGAAATTGTCCATCAACAGATGAATGGATAACGAAGATGTGGTACATGTATACAATGGAATATTGCTCTGGTGATTTTTTTATAAGGATACTAACTCCATTTGTGAGGATTCTGACTTCATTACCTCCCCAAAGCCTCACCTCCTAATCACACTGCAAGTTAGGATTTCAGTATATTAATGGGAGGAGGGGGACACAAACTTTTGGTCCATGGCAGTCAGATACTAAAATTACAAGCAACTACACCACAATAAACTGTGGAAAATTCTGAAAGAGATGGGAATACCAGACCACCTGACCTGCCTCTTGAGAAATCTATATGCAGGTCAGGAAGCAACACTTAGAACTGGACATGGAACAACAGACTGGTTCCAAATAGGAAAAGGAGTATGTCAAGGCTGTATATTGTCACCCTGCTTATTTAACTTCTATGCAGAGTACATCATGAGAAATGCTGGGCTGCAAGAAGCACAGGCTGGAATCAACATTGCCAGGAGAAATATCAAGAACCTCAGATATGCAGATAACACTACCCTTATGGCAGAAAGTGAAGAGGAACTAAAAAGCCTCTTGATGAAAGTGAAAGAGGAGAGTGAAAAAGTTGGCTTAAAGCTCAACATTCAGAAAACGAAGATCATGGCATCTGGTCCCATCATTTCATGGGAAATAGATGGGGAAACAGTAGAAACAGTGTCAGACTTTATTTTGGGCTCCAAAATCACTGCAGATGGTGACTGCAGCCATGAATTTAAAAGACACTTACTCCTTGGAAGGAAAGTTATGACCAACCTAGATAGCATATTGAAAAGCAGAGACATTACTTTGCCAACAAAGGTCTGTCTAGTCAAGGCTATGGTTTTTCCTGTGGTCATGTATGGATGTGAGAGTTGGACTGTGAAGAAAGCTGAGCGCTGAAGAATTGATGCTTTTGAACTGTGGTGTTGGAGAAGACTTTTGAGAGTCCCTTGGACTGCAAGGAGATCCAACCAGTTCATCCTAAAGGAGATAAGTCCTGGGTGTTCATTGGAAGGACTGATGCTGAAGCTGAAACCCCAATACTTTGGCCACCTGATGCAAAGAGTTGACTCATTGGTAAAGACCCTGATGCTGGGAAGGATTGGGGGCAGGAGGAGAAGGGGATGACCGAGGATGAGATGGCTGGATGGTATCACCGACTCGACGGACATGAGTTTGGGTAAATTCCGGGAGTTGGTGATGGACAGGGAGGCCTGGCGTGCTGCGATTCATGGGGTTGCAAGGAGTCGGACACGACTGAGCGACTGAACTGAACTGAACTGAACAAGATATTGAATATAGTTCCCTGTGGCCCTTGTTATTTATCATTCTCCAATGTACTCTTCGTGACACTTTTCCTCCTGTAATGTAGTGGTGGAGTGGCAGTGGACATTCTTAAGAAATATTCGCTTCAAATTGGATTTACTTCTGAATAAATGTTCACACTCAAATCTAATTTTAGATATTTTTTCCTTAAAATGAGTTCTCACTCACCCCCAAACACACACACACACACACACACACACACACACACACACACACACACCTGTCTCTGTATCCTGATTATAACCTCAGGGGAAAAAAAAAAAAACCGAATGTGGCTGTAACACATTGGACGGAAACAAAATCATCTACATTGCACCTGTATGGGGAAAATGTGGCCCCAAAAAGGGCATAGTCAGGCTCCAGACTAGAAAAGGAAGCCCAGAAACCCAAAGTGGGCCATGTTTATCTGACACTAGCTGAGAAGAAACACACACAACCAGGAAGAAC
Source organism: Budorcas taxicolor (assembly GCF_023091745.1). Lineage (NCBI taxonomy): Eukaryota > Metazoa > Chordata > Mammalia > Artiodactyla > Bovidae > Budorcas > Budorcas taxicolor. The sequence goes on along the minus strand of NC_068935.1, from coordinate 99,584,549 downwards.
AAGTCTTTGAACTTACTCACCACACCTCCCCTTGGCTCTATCCTTAGTGCTTTCTTACATAACAGCTCACTCATGTCTCCAAATTCCCTCAACGAGAAGTTACTATGGTTAAGAGCCATGACTCTTCTGGCAACTGAAACAGAATATCCTCCATGCCAAAAAATGGATAAATTGGCATTCTGCCTCTTTCAAACATGGCTAAGCCCCTTCAGAGTATAAACAATGCTGTGACCATGGAAACCACAATTCAGGCTCTAGATCCACAAGACTGAAGCCAACCTGGTCAGCCTGGTCTGGGCAGCTAGCCAAACCCAAGGAACAGTCCTTTATCTTGATGTCACCACCTCCAAACCATGGCACTTTAGAGAAAAGGTGATATCCGGGAAACCAGATGGACCCTAAAACTGTTTTTAATTAGACCACCACAATCATGCCACCTCCAGGCAGGCAGTCCCCCCCAAAAAAAGAGATTAATAAGTTCCCAAAACATATTCATAATTCTTTGGTGATATAAGAGAATCTCAAACTTTGTATGCTGCTGCTGCTGCTAAGTCACTTCAGTCGTGTCCGACTCTGTGCGACCCCATAGACGGCAGCCCGCCAGACTCCTCCGTCCCTGGGATTCTCCGGGCAAGAATACTGGAGTGGGTTGCCATTTCCTTCTCCAATGCATGCATGCATGCTAAGTTGCTTCAGTCGTGTCCGACTCTATGTGACCCTATGGACAGCAGCCCACCAGGCTCCTCTGTCCACAAGATTCACTAGGCAAGAATACTAGAGTATAGGGAAATAAATTTTCTTTTTTTTTTGGGGGGGGGGGTGGAATAAATTTTCTACTGGTTATCACTGAAGAAAAATCCTCTGCTATGGTTCCAAAAACTGACTCTTTTCAATTCTCCACCTCTTAAGCCTACAACCCTCTCTTCTGATCACAGCTACTATGTGCCAGGCACCAAATATATTTTCCATTCTCCCAACTGCCTTGCCAAGTAAACATTATTGCTTACACAGACAATGAAACTAAGTCTCCTAGTAACTGAGTAAAGTGAAAAATGAAAGTCGCTCACTCGTGTCCAACTCTTTGCAACCCCATGGACTATACAGTCCATGGAGTTTTCCAGGCCAGAATACGGGAGTAGGTAGCCTTTCCCTACTCCAGGGGATCTTCCCAACCCAGGGATCAAACCCAGGTCTCCTGCATTGCAGGTGGATTCTTTACCAGCTGAGCCACAAGGGAAGTTGAGTAACTTGTCCATAATTATAAAACCATGAAGTGGTCGAGCCAAAATTAGAATAATGCTTTTCAAAGTATTCTGCTCTCTCAAAATTGCTAGCATTTTCCAGACTATTTGAATCCAGAGTAAATGGTGGGATTTCAGTTCTGTCGTTTATTCTTTTTGAAAAAGTAAGAATGTATTGACAATAGGTGTTAGGCGCCTAGGAATTCACCTGTGTGTAGAGTGGCAAAAGGGAAAAGGCATAAATGAAATATGTTACTTGAAAAAAATACTTCTCCAAAGAAGACATACAGATGGCTAAAAAACATGAAAAGATGCTCAACATCGCTAATTATTAGAGAAATGCAAATCAGAACTATGATGAGGTATCACCTCACACTTGTCAGCCAGAATGGCTATCATCAAAAAATCTACATACAATAGATGCTGGAGAGGGTATGGAGAAAATGGAACTCTCCTACATGGTTGGTTGGAATGTAAATTGGAGAATGCCACTATAGAGAAGAGAATGGAGGTTCTTTAAAAACCTAAATATAGAGCTACCACACGATCCAGCAATTCAACTCCTGGGCATACATCCAGAGAAAACTATAATTCAAAAAGATACCTGGACACTCCAGTGTTCAGGGCAGCACCATTTACAAAAGCCAGGACATGGAAGCAACCTAAATGTCCATCAACAGCAGAATGGATAAAGAAGTTGTGAAACATATATACAATGGAGTATTACTCAGCTATAAAAAAAGAAGAAGAAAATAACATTTGCAGCAACATGGATAGAGTTAGAGATAGTCATACTGAGTAAAGTAAGTCAGAGAAAGATACCATATGATATTGCTTATATGTGGAATCTTTAAAAATGGTACAAATGAAATTGTTCATAAAACAGAAATAGAGTCACAGATGTAGAAAACAAACATTTGGTTACCAGGAAGGAAAGGAACAGGGAGGAGGGATAAGTTGGGAGATTGGGATTGACATATACACACCACTATCTGAAATAGATAACTAATAAGAACCTACTGTACAACACAAGTAACTCTGATGCTCTGTAATGGCTTCCCTGGTAGCTCAGTGGTAAAGAATCTGCCTGCAATGCAGGAGGCCCGGGTTCGATCCCTGGGTCAGGAAGATCCCCTGGAGAAGAAAATGGCCACTCCAGTATTCTTGCCTAGGAAATCCCACGGACAGAGGAGCCTCTTGGGCTACAGTTTGTGAGGTCCCAAAGAGTCGGACACGACTGAGTGACTAATACTTTCACTTTCACTTTCACTGGCTTTTATGAGGAGACCATGTCAATACATTCCAGTATTCTTGCATGGAGAATGCCTGGCAATGTATTCTGGTATTCTTGCCTGGAGGAGCCTGGCAGGCTACAGTCCATAGGGCTGCAGAGTTGTACACAACTGAAGCGACTGAGCAATCATGCCCAATGGCTTATATGGGAAAAGAATCTAAAAAAGAGTGGATATATGTATATGTATCATTGATTCACCTTGCTGGATACCTGAAACTAGCACAACATTGTAAATCAGCTATACTCCAATAAAAAAATGTAATTAAAAGTAAAATAAATATAAAGGTTTTAGATATAATTAAAATTTTTTACTGCCACTTCAAAGTTTCAGAAGAGGAAATCTCTTTTAGATGGAAGATTCTTGGCTTCACTAGATACCATGGAACCTCTGGGGTACTGATAACATTCTCTACCTTGATTGGTTTCACAGCTGTATACTTATATGAAAGTTCATGAATTGTGCCCTTTACTGAATGTATATTATATCTCATTTATTTAATAAAGAGTATGGTAGAAGACAGTGTGTACAGAAAACTTGCATTTGCATAAGAAGGAATGGGGAGACTCTAAGTACATGATTGTGTGTGTGTGTGTGTGTGTGTGTGTGTGTGTGTGTGTGCTCAGTCACTAGGTCATGTCTGACCCTTTCGCGACACCATGACTGTAGCCTTCCAGGCTCCTCTGTCCATAGGATTTCCCAGGCAAGAATACTGGTGTGGGTTGCCATTTCCTTCTCCATGGATTGGATAAGCATATGATGTGTCTGGATTGATGCAGAGAGAGCTGGCAACAATGGTTGTTTGGGGCACTGAGTGATGACATAAGGAGGATGGAGGCTCTTTTGCGCTGTATATCCTCCTGCATTTGATGAATTTTTACTATCTGAATGGTTGATCTATATTAAAAATGAGCAAATAAATACTTTCAAGGAAAAAGAAACATATAAAAACCACAAAATGCCGCTGGAGATACCAAAATCAGTCTAGAAAGTTGGCCTGCATTTGTGACGCTTGAGGGAGTGCAATCATAAAGTGGAGATTTTCAAATACAATATTCTGTTTTTGCAGTAGCAGGAGAAATTATGAGGATTTGCACTCCCTCTCTCCACAGAAGTTGTTGTGACACTCAGCTAACGATGGGAGATGAGGGTGAAGTTGGTGGGTATGTGGAAAAGGAATATCTAAATTATTCAGAGGCAAACTCTGTATTGGTAATTACCATCAATGATAATTGTTTCTGGGTATGATTTTACATTTTTTCTTTCTCTTTCAACTCTTCACTTTCCTTCTATTTTTTTTTCTCAAGCATGCGCATATCATAGAAAGTAAAGATGAGAAATTCAGAGCAAACTCTGTTCAGATGATATCAATTGAGATGTTATTGGAGTTAAGGAAATAATGATATACACAAAAACTAGCAAAACAGATCAATCCATGTGTCTCGTTTAGATTCCTATTACGATATGACTTGTCCCTTTCCTCGCTAACCCCTGCAATGGCTTGTTCATTCGTTAGGAGGTGTATGTGTATGACAGTGGTCATCCTGAAGATGCTGAGTTCTTTATCTCTTGTTATCTGCAGATTTCAGACCCCTTTGCAAGAAAACACTTCTTATTTTAGATCTAAATGGAAAAAAAAAAACCATGAAACAGAAGAAATAAAGGATGAGCACAAGATACTTAAGTAAAATAATTTCACAAGCAGAACAAGGACTGTTCAAAAAGTTTAAAACTTTCCCTGAAGCCTCTGTTTCCCCTTAGTTTTACCGAGCTCTCCTACCGATGTGCTGAAAGAACTTAATACTCCAATTTGTTTCTGGGTATCTCTAAAGATAAGTTTACCATTTCCTACAACAGGTTTCTCAGCCTCAGCATTACTGACATTTTAGGTTGTAACAACCTACAAACAACAAACATTCTTTGTTACAAGGGGCCATACTGTGCATCTTAGGATGTTTAACAGCATGCCCAGCCTCTACCCTATTAAATGCCAGTAATACACCCAAGCCATAACAACCAAAAATGTCTCCAGATATTGCTAAATTGCCCCTGAGGGGCAAAATTGTTGCTATCTGAGAGCTACTGTCCTAAAGGCTAATATCTAGAGGCCTTTATTCTAGAAAACACACCAGCATCTCTAATTTCCCAAAAACAGACACATGTATGCAGCACTGCATACATACCCACAGACTCCATCCTTTAAGAATCTATAAGCTTTTAAGAGGAGGTGTACTGGTGTCTGGGCTTCCCAGGTGGCGCTAGTGGTTAAGGACCCGCCTGCCAATGCAGGAGAGGCAGGTTCGATCCCTGGGTCAGGAATATCCCCTGGAGGAGGGCATAGCAACCCACTCCAGTATTCTTGCAAGGAGAAGCCCATGGACAGAGGAGTCTGGCAGGCAACAGTCCATGGGGTCGCAAAGAGTCGGACACGACTGAAGCAACTTAGCCCACATGCATGTACTGGTGTCTGTCATTTATTTTGAAATATTTTTTAAAAACATGATGAACTGAGTGATAGATTAATAGATAAATGATAAAACAAGTACAGTAAAGTGGTAATTGTAGAATACAGGCGGTAAGTATGAGTGGTCACTGCAACATTCTTTCAATTTTTCTGTATGTTTGAAAATTTTTCAGCATAAAAATTAGAAGAAAATATTTTATGAATACTTGACTGTCACAGCCAGAAAATCAAGAGGTTCATTTTACTTAATTATCTCAGAGAAGGAAAGAGAAAGTTTTCTTCCAAACCATGTTGTGAAATCTAATTAATCTAATCACATGAAAAAACTACCAAATAGTAATGAGTAATTTCAAAATAGTGAGTATTGACTCTAGCTGAAAGAGGACTCAGATTCATTAACTGAAACTAAGTTCATGAGAGAGCATGCCCTGTATTTTTAAAGAACTTCTTTATACAGGAGTCTTTTTCTCATCTTCTAGCTTTAAGGATTCATATCATTCAACATTTATTTTTAAATAATCTTAAAAACTATTTCCCCCTGGGAGCCTCATGGCCTAACAAAATAAGGGATACTGAAATATTCAGTATAAATCACTTTCTGAAAAACCCCTCCTATTCTTAGTTATGGTGACTGTTGCCTTTAAGCATTTCATTAGACCATAACTCAACCAGTGTTTATTCAAACTATCACATGTCGGGAACCATGTGTACAGTCCTGAACATGAGAGCACGGTGAACTGTAGAGATTTATAGCAAACATGAAATGGCTGTGCTGTTGTCCTGTTGTCCTAAGACTTTGGGCATCAGATGACTCCACAAGTACAAGCTAGGGTCTTTGAGCTTAGGATTTTGCAAATTTTTAAAAAGTTGGCATGGAATGAAAGATGCTCAAAAATCATAAGTCATCAGAAAAAATGTAGATTGAAACCACAGTAAGAAATCACTGTGCATAACCCCACCCCCAGAAAGTCTAAAATTCAAACACCTGATAGTTCGAGGTGTTGGCAAGGATGCATACAACTGGAACACTCATACATAACTGACAGGTGTGCACAATGGTACAGCCACTTTGGGAAACAGTGTGGCAATTTGTTACAAAGTTAAGTCTAACCTATCATACAACCCAGAGATTTCACTCCTAGATATTTCCCAAGAAAAATAAAAATACGTCTAAACAAAGAACTATATGCAAATGCTCATAGCAGCCATAACATGGCAGCCAAAAGCCAGAAATATTCTGTACTAATCAACAGACAAATAGATAAACTGTGGGAGCACTAGGAAGCAACAATGAGAAACAAACTATTAATACACACAACACGGATTCATTTCCAAAACATTACACTGAGAGAAGATTTTCACATTTTAAGAACCACTGCTTTACTCCAGTACTTACAGATTGTTCAGTTCCACACAGCTACTCATTTTCATGTCTTTTCTCACTGATGCAACAGACATGACATTCCCTGTTAACTACAAGCATATGGCCTAAGAAAGAACTTATAAGCACTGCAGCTGTAGAATCAGTTTTATAACTATAAGGAAATTGTGAGGTCAGCCACCACAACTTCCCAACCTATTTCAAAAATCTCCTTCAGGTGTACCCATTCTGCTTTTCCCCTTGTGAAACCCACGATACTGAAAAATAGGATTTTCATTCGTTTGGGACCCTGCAGTTCTTCCAGCTCTTCATCCAAAATACCAGCTTTTATTTTACAACATGATCCATGTAGACAGCAAAAGAGATACAGATTTATCGGAATCTTTGTGGTTTCCTTTGATTTCTTATCCTGCAGCTTCCCATCTCTAGGCAGTTCTTTAGGACTTGGTTTCTTTCTTTACCCACTTGCTGGGTCAGTTTATTCTCAAATTAAGAACACTTCTTTATAAGTTTTTTTTTTTTTTTGGCCACTTCTCAGTCAATAAATGACCAAATACTGACAGAGTTTTTATTTGGTTGGTTGCCTTTATGTTGTCTTGCTTTGATATGAGTCTCTAGCTGTAAAAATTCTCTATATATAATTTTCCATACCTTGACTCTTTCAAATCTTTTCAGACTCTCCAGAAAACTTGCTACTCACATGCCATTTTCCTGACATTTTACTCAATATTTATATAATACTCTCACATAAAATATGTTCTCAAGCAACCCTGGCTTGGGGTGAAAGAGTACAAATTAAATTACTACCCTCAGGCAGCTAAGCACTGACTATACTAGCCATCTGATCCCATTCATTCATATTTGGCCAAACAGAGTCTATCTCAGCTTCATCTACACTCTCATTTTTTTGGTAGTATTTTTACTTTTTTAAAAATTGGAATATAATTGTTTTACAATGTTGTGTTAGTTTCTGCTGTACATAACGAGAATCAGCTATACATATAAATATATCCCCTCCCTCCTGAGCCTCCCTCCCACTCTCCATCCCACCCCTCTAGGACATCACAAAACACCAAGCTGAGCCAATTAACTCCTGCTTTACAGAAAACAAAGTCACCTCTACTCCTCTCCATTTAAAAATGAACAGGTAATCCATTTCTCAGATTACCAGAAACCCCCCAGTGTAGTTGAGGAAGAAATTTTCCTCAACCTTCTTAAGGTCCTAGGCTGGGTCTGAAAAGTTAAAATGACAAAGACAGATTAACAGGAGAAAAGCGTACACGTTTATTTAAAGTAAGTTTTACACAACAAGGAACCTTCATAGCAAAATGAAGACCGGAAGAAACAGTGAGACCTGGAAATTTTTATGCTGGGTTTGATCAAGAGTAGACAGATGTGGAAAAATACGAAAGGCAAGAAGTGTGAGGTAAATGTAGCAAACTGGGAAAAGTTTAGCAAGACCTGTTTGCATTCTTCTCAGGGGCGCTTTGTCTCAGAGATAAGGATGCGCCTTTCCTCTGGGTATAGGGAGGGTACCTCTCACATGAGGTTTTTATGATCTGCTCATAAAAGGGGGTGTGGAGCAGTGGGTCAGAGTGACCTTCCTGCTTCTGCTCTTTCTCAAACTCCCTCAGCCTAAAATATTCAATACACCAAGGTGCCATATTTGGGGACAGCATGTTCTGAACCCCAATATCAGTCTTTGTTAAAAATAAATGTATTCAGTTGAAGAGGGAGGGGACTTATTTATACTATGCCTGATTCACGTTGTTGTATGGCAGAAACCAACACAACACACTATAAAGCAATTATCCTCCAATAAAAATTAATATAAAAAATAAAGGGATTCATTCAAAAAGATGAAGTTTCTCCAGCGTTTTCTGTAGGAAATTATTGGACTTCCTCAATCTGAACAGCAAATGTGAGGCTCTGTTTCAGCTTTACAGCTTATACTAGTTTAACTTAAAAAAATACAATGTCCATTCACATGATTCAAAGATTAAAATAAAAGTGTGGCTATTAAGTCTCACTCACAGTGTGATTCTTTTAACCCTATTTCCTCCCCCATCCCATATAGATAATCACTTCTATTTATTTCTTTTTTTTTTTTAATTTTTTTGGCTACTCCTGTTCTTTGTTGTAGCATGTGGGATCTATTTCCCCGACCAGTGATCGAACCCCGGGCCCCCTGCATTGGGAACGCAGAGTCCTAGCCACTCGACCACCAGGGAACTCCCTTTATTTCTTATCTGTATTTTTCTTTCCCTAATATACCCAACCCAATATGAATATATTTGATATATTCCTAATTCTTTCAGAAAAGGAAGCATCCACTACTCTTTACCTTGCTTTTCTCATTTAATAATAACCTCTGTTGATTTTTTATTTCAGCACATGAAGCATTTTTAGAGCTAAATAGTATTCTGGTGTGTGAATACATCATGATTTACTTAATCTGTCTGCAATGCAGGACCCCAAGTTTGATCCCTGGGTAGGGAAGATTCCCTGGAGAAGGGAATGGCTGCCCACTCCAGTATTCTTGCCTGGGAAATCCCATGGACAGAGGACCCAGCCAGGCTACAGTTCATTGGTTACAGTCAGTTAGACTGAGTGACTAACACTTCATTTCACTTCACTTGGGTTGTTTCCAAACTTCTGCTATTATAAAGAATGCTGCAGTAAATAACCTTATGTGTGCTAAATCGCTTCAATTGTGTCTGATTCTTGCAATCCATGGACTGTAGCCCACCTACCTCCTTCTGTCCATGGGATTCTCCAGGCAAGAATACTGGAGTCGGTTGCCATTTCCTACTCCAAGTGATCTTCCTGACCCAGGGATAGAACCCACATCTCTTATGTCTCCTGCATTGGCAGTCAAGTTCTCTACCACTAGCGCCACCTGGGAAGCCCAAAATAACCTTACACATATGCCAAGAAAATGTAATCATGATTATCTCTGGGAAACAATATTATGGATTTGGTTTCATTATCCTTTTCTCCATTTCTCCAGTTCCTTAAAATGAACATGTATTACTTTTATAAGGAAAAGCAATCACTGTTATCATTTTTAAAGAACATACTTTTGAAGTATCTTAAGTATCTAAAAGATACTTAGTATCTAAGTATCTAAAAGCAAATAGCTTTTAGTTAGAATACTTGTAGATGTTGAAAGCTGGCAGCCTATTCCATAACTTGGTGTGTAGAGCAAATATAAAACACTGGATCCACTCATCTAAAAGCAGCTCAACACACTCCAACCCCCATAACTTCCCCCTCAAAAATAAATAAATAAGTATCATCATCAAGCACAATGAGAGACCACTGTCTACAGTGAAGGACAAAAAAACCCCACAAAACTCCAAAATGGTTTGCATTTATCTCCTCATGACATTTTGTGGTACTTATGAATTCCCCTAACTTTAGTGTTCCTGCTGCTTGCCTATGATACAAAACATCCTTAAATTAGCAACCACTGCCCACCTCAAACAAAAACAAAAACAGTACATTTAAGAAGAGATAGCTCATCTCTCTCTCTCTCTTTTTTTTTTTGCTTTTTTGGTCACTCCACAAGGCATGTGGGATTTTTGTTTCCTGACCAGGGATGGAGGCTGTGTTCCTTGCAGTGGAAGAATGGGGTCTTAACCACTGTGCCACCAGGAAAGTCCCTTTCTTTTCTTTTAAATAGTTTTTAGATGTTTACTAATCAAACCAAAAGCAGTTCTGGAGACAAATCAAACCAAGGCATGCATGTCACTCCATAACAGACCTTGACATTGCTAATCATTTCTTCTTGTTCTATTTTTAACCATTACTTTGTATTTTTATTAATAACTACTTTTTGTTTTAGAAGGTGAAGAATTTTTATGGATTGTGATCAGTAGTACACTTCGTGTTCCTCCACTCAAGGTTCACTTACAAGAAACCCATTAAACTTCCTTGGGCTTAACAATCAAAAGAAACAGAAAGGACATTCTGTTTTATTTTTGAATTATCTGATGCATTTTAAATATTGGAAAATTCCTAATTTGAGAAGGCTCTTTTTCTTGGATGCTTCTGCATCCTTAACTATTTGTTTTATGTTGCAATACTTCTTTATTTAACACTGACACTGACTCATTCAATATTTACTAAGAATCAACAATGTTGGATGGCATGCTTAGAAAAGAAAAGTTCAGGTAAGGATTGGAATGAAGCCAGAACTATTCTTCACCAGGTAAAGGAATGATAAACATATTTTATGACAGAAATGGATCAGAGGACATTATTCAGCCAAAGAATGCAATTTTGATATATGTGACAACACACATGCATCGTGAAAACATTTTGCTTAGTAATCCAGAAACAGAAGGACAAATAGTGTATGATTCAATTTATATGAGGTACCTAGAATAAGGAAATTTATAGAGACAAAGGGCAGAATAGAAAGTACCAGCAGCTGGGGAAGGGGGATAAGGGTATTGTTTAGTAGGTACAGAGTTTATGTTGGAGATGATAAAAAAGTTTTCAGTATAGACAGTGGTGATGAGTATACAACATTGTGAATATATTTAATGCCTCTGAATTGTACATTTACAGATGGTTAAAATAAAAAAATATTATATTATGTATATTTTACATAACAAAATATTTTACACAATTAAAAAATCAATTTTAAAAAAGGGCAAGGAAAAAATACATCGGGACTTCTGGGCCAATGGGAAAGACGGAACACATATGTAACATTCCATCCAATAACACTCAAATTTCATTGATATAACAGAAATTATAATTTTTTAAAGAATAAATAACAATGCTAGGTATAAACTTAACAAGAAAGGTTCAAAACTTATATACGGAAAAACTCGTAAAGGACCAAAAGTAACCTTAAAACGATGGAAAACAGCATATTTGGAGATAGGCAGTGCATAGGGCCACAAAGAGTCATACATGACTGAGCGACTAAGCAGACCTAACATGATAAAAGTGAAAAAAAAAAGTGAAGTTGCTCAGTCATGTCCGACTCTTTGCAACCCACGGACTGTAGCCTGCCAGGCTCCTCTGTCCATGGGATTTTCAAGGCAAGAATACTAGAGTGTTTCCCCATGCCTTCCTCCAGGGGATCTTCCCAATCCAAGAATCGAACCCAGGTCTCCTGCATTGCAGGCAGATTCTTTACTGTCTGAGCCACTAGGGAAGCCCAAGAATAATGGTGTGGGTAGCCTATCCCTTCTCCAGGGGAACTTCCTGACCCAAGAATCAAACCAGGGTCTCCTGCACTGCAGGCAGATTCTTCACCAAAAGTCTTAGTTGGCCCTTAAACAACACAGGTTTAAATGCATGGGTCCACTTTACAGGTGGATTTTTTTTTTCAATAAATACACAAAAATACACAAGTAGAGAATTATATGCAAAACTTCTATAGCAGTGGACAGCCTTTTCCTTAGATAGCCATAAAAGTGAGTGGTATTCAATATAAAATAGTATGTTCATTTTCTTACCGTTTTTATAACTTTGATCTCAAAGAATTACATTGTTATGCAGTATGCCTCTCTTTCTCATTGTGGGAGAATCTTCATATCAGCCTATGGTCACAGGTAAGTAGTTTTTTAAAAAGTGTAACAATTTTCCCAATAGTGTATTATGAGTATGACTGTAACACTCTGTGCACAAAATTTTACAATGACTCATTCATTAGTGTATAGGCTAGGCTACTGTGAAGCAATCGTATCTATCGATCATACTGCTGCTGCTAAGTCGCTTCAGTCGTGTCCGACCCTGTGCGACGCCATAGACGGCAGCCCACCAGGCTCCGCTGTCCCTGGGATTGTCCAGGCAAGAACACTGGAGTGGGTTGCCATTTCCTTCTCCAATGCATGAAAGTGAAAAGTGAAAGGGAAGTCGCTCAGTCGTATTCGACTCTTAGTGACCCCATCGACTGCAGCCTACCAGACTCCTCCATCCATGGGATTTTCCAGGCAAGAGTACTGGAGTGGGGTGCCATTGCCTTCTCCGATCGATCATACTAGGCTACCATAAAACAATCATATTACTACTTCTTCACTATCAATGCATGAATTGTTACACCTGTAAATAAACACGAATTTCTTTTTCACATTATCTTTTCTTTCCTGATATATAGTGTTAGTAATACATATAACATCTTGGTGTTTTGTAGCATATAACACAATATTGATGTAGGTACTGATAGGCAATTCATCTTATAAACAGATGATGTAAACTTACAGTACCAATAAATGCAGTACAGTGCTGCTATTGTATTTTCTCTTGCTTATGGTTTTCTTAATAATATTTTTCTTCTCTATATCTTACTTTATTATAAGAATACAAATATAATATACAAAACATATGTTGACTGTTTATGTTATTGATAAGATTCCCAGTCAACAGTAGGCTGTAGTAGTTAAGTCTGGGGGGAGTCAAAATTTATACACAAATTTTCAACTGTGCAGAGGTTCAGCGACCCCAATCCTTGCATTATTCAAGGGTCAACTGTATATATATTTAATATGATCACCATAAAAAATATCATAGGAGGGACTTCCCTGGCAGTCCAGTGGTTAAGACTCTGCATTTCCAATGCAGGAGGCATGGGTCCATCCCAGGTCAGGGGACTAAGATCCCAAATGCCGCAGGGTGCACCCTTCCCACCCCAGAAGAAAACACCAGATATTTGTTTCCTGGAATTCATTATAAAGCACTTTAGGAAGGAAAAGCAAGCAAGAGTAGTCAAACACCTGAAAAAGATAGACAGTGATAGGGGCTTGCCCTCTCAGATATCAAAATGTTATATAACCCAAAGCAGAAAATAAATATCCGAGAGTCCATGCTGATAAAAAAAAATAAGTGATCAAATGAATAAATAAATAAATGGGGAAGAGACAAATCTCTCATGCATTATTCCATGTAATTTGTGTAGATACTCTGACTTCAAGGAAATAGAGCCTAACTCCCCACTTGTTTAGTGTGAGTTGCACATAGTAACTTCTTTTGAAAGAGGACAAAACAAGAAATGAAGGGGGGAAAGAGTAGCTTTACAGTGAAGAAATCTGACAAACACTACCTCAGCCAAGTGATCAACATCAACAGTGACAAATCATGTTGATACGGGCCCTTTATGTAATGTGATGAGAATGGCCCTTCACCTCTGTGCTCTTCTACCCCAAAGCGCATAACCTCAGTCTAATCATGTGAAAAACATCAGATAAATGAGCCAATAGAGGGGCATTCTCTTTTACAATATGCCTGATCAGTGCTCCTCGAAACTATCAAGCTGATAAACCAGGAAAGTCTGAGAAACTGTCACACCAAGAGGAGCCTAAGGAAACATGAATGTCATATCCTGGATGGGATCCTGGAATGGAAAAAGGACATTAGGTAAAAACTAAAGACATCTGAATGAAGTACACAATTTAATTAAATAATAACGTATCAGTAACTGCATGGGAAATAGATGGGGAAAGAGTGGAAACAGTGTCAGACTTTATTTTTGGGGGCTCCAAAATCGCTGCAGATGGTGACTGCAGCCATGAAATTAAAAGACGCTTACTCCTTGGAAGGAAAGCTATGATCAACCTAGATAGCATATTCAAAAGCAGAGACATTACTTTGCCGACTAAGGTCTGTCTAGTCAAGGCTATGGTTTTTCCTGTGGTCATGTATGGATGTGAGAGTTGGACTGTGAAGAAGGCTGAGCGCCGAAGAATTGATGCTTTTGAACTGTGGTGTTGAAGACTCTTGAGAGTCCCTTGGACTGCAAGGAGATCCAACCAGTCCATTCTGAAGGAGATCAGCCCTGGGATTTCTTTGGAAGGAATGATACTGAAGCTGAAACTCCAGTACTTTGGCCACCTCATGCGAAGAGTTGACTCATTGGAAAAGACTCTGATGCTGGGAGGGATTGGGGGCAGGAGGAGAAGGGGATGACAGAGGATGAGATGGCTGGATGGCATCACTGACTCGATGGACGTGAGTCTGAGTGAACTCCCGGAGTTGGTGATGGACAGGAGGCCTGGCATGCTGCGATTCATGGGGTCGCAAAGAGTCGGACACAACTGAGCGACTGAACTGAACTGAACTGAACTGAATGGTCGATTACTTGCAGTAAAGGTACCATACTAACGTAAGATGCTAATAAGAGGGGAAACTGTGTGTAGGGTATAAGGGAACTTTGGAACTCTATATATAATCTTCTCACTTTCTTTTGTAAATCTAAAACTGTCTTTATAAAAGGAGCCTATTAAACAAAAAATGCACAAAACAGTTTTGTAGATGTCACCTTGTGGCTTTTGCCATAGGTTAACGGGAAAATGCATCTAGATGTGAAATTGCTGGATCATACAATTCTGCTTTGCTAGATATTGTCAAACTGATCTTAAAATGCTTACACCAATTTTCATCCCCCCCATCAGTGTATAAGAAATCTAATTCTACCCCTTCTTCCCCGGTAACACTTGTGTCAGCTTTGATTTTTGTATTTTCAGACTTAATTTTTTGAAAATTGACTGGGTGGAAATATGACAGAGATGGTTGTATTAACTTGAATTTTTGTGATTGCTGGTGAGGTGGATTATCTTTTCCTATTTCTGGACCACTAGGCTGTTCTCTTCTGTGTATTTATGCTTGGTAAGTTTCTTGTCGTTCAGTCACTAAGTCATGTCTGACTCTTTGTGACCCCATGGACTGCAGCATGCTAGGATCCTCTGTCCTCCACTATCTACTGCTCAAACTCAAGTCCATTGAGTCAGTGATGCCATCCAACCATCTCATCCTCTCTTGTCCCCTTCTCCTCCTGCCTTCAATCTCTCCCAGCCTTGAGGTCTTTTCTAATGAGTCAGCTCTTCGCATCAGGTGGCCAAAGTATTGGAGCTTCAGCTTCAGCAACAGTTCTTTCAATGAATATTCAAGGTAAGTTTGACAAGGTTACTATTTAACGAGCTGCCTGTTGTCTTTTACACTGTGATTTCCGGCTCTTTATGTAGTTTAGAACATTTGTATATTATAAATGTGTCAAATGTTTTTAAATCTTTTTAATGGTGTCTTTTATGACAGCAAATTTTTTGAATGTTGATGTAGTTAACATTTTTTTCTTTATGATATATGTATGTATATATATATATACACATTCTGTGTTCCTTTGGATAATCTCTCCAATTGAAATAATAAAGCATTCTTCTGTATTTCCATCTGAAAAAAAATAAAGTGTATAAAAAAGCACATTATAAAGCCTTAATAATTTAAGGTGGAGTATTGGCACATAGGACTTCCCAGGTGGCGTTCGTGGTAAAGAACCCACCTGCCTATGCAGGAGACATAAGAGATGCAAGTTGGATCCCTGGGTCAGGAAGATCCCCTGGAGGAGGGCATGGAAATCCACTCCAGTATTCTTACCTGGAGAATCCCATGGACAGAGGAGCCTGGCTGACTATGGTCCATAGGGTCACAAAGAGTCAGACACCACCGAAGTGACTTAGGATGCACACACTGGCACATAAGGGGCTTCCCAGGTGGTGCAGTTGGTAAAGAATCCTCCTGCAAATGCAGGAGACCAAAGAGATGTGCATTTGATCCCTGGGTCAGGAAGATCCCCTGGAGTAGGAAATGGCAACCTATTCCAGTATTCTTGCTTGGAGAATCCCATGGACAGAGGAGCTTGGTGAACTACAGTCCATAGGGTCGCAAAGAGTCGGACACTATTGAGCATGCACGCACGCACGCATTGGCACATAAGCAGAGTATCCAGAAATGGACCCACCTGCATACGGAAACTTGGCATATAAAGGTGGCATCTCAGTGCAGTGGAGAAAAGATGGACCTTTAATAAATGGTAGTGGAGTAGCTTGTTAGCTATGTAGAAAATGATAAAATGCGATCTGACAAATTCCAAATACAGCAGAAATTTAAAAGTAAAAAGTTAACCCACAGATGTCCAGAAGAAATCATAGGTGAATTCTTCTATAAATCAGGAATGTAAAAAAAACTTTCCTAACTAGGATTTAAAACCCAGAAGCAAGAAAAAAACCTATATTGTTTTATTTGACCACATAAAATTATAAAATGAAAATTGCATGCCAAAAAAAATATCACAAACCAAGGAAAACGACAAATGGCAAGTAAGGCATATTTGCAACTTGTATCACAGATAAAGGTTTAATTTCCTTTAAGTATCTGTTTAAAAATAGATGACTAAAAGGCCATCCTGTTCCATAGGATAAGAGAAAAGAACTCACATTTCAAGAAAAAGAAGTACAAATAGGCTTTAAACTTGAAAAGATGCTCAGCCTCAATGGTAATAAAAGAGATGCAAATTAAGTTACACAAAGATACCTTTTCTCACGTATCAGATTGGCAAAATCCAAAAGTTTGATGATGAACTGGCTGGAGCCCCAGTACAAAGTTGAATAAGAAGCACTTAAAATTGACTTCCTGGTCTCATGATCTCAATATTTAACCATTAAGTATGATGTAGACTTTTTGTAGATACACTTTACCAAACTGAGGAAGTTCCCTTCTTAGTTTCTTGAGAGTCTGTATTTCTTGAGAGTCTGTATTTTATAATTGTTTAATTTCATTAAATGTTTCTTCTGCATCTGACGAAGTGATAATGTAGTTTTTTCCCTGCAGGTGAAATACATTGGTTTGGAAATGTTAAACTGATCTTGTATTCCTGAAATGAACTCCACTTGGTCATTACATATTGTCCTTTTTAACAAATTGCTGGATTCTATTTGCAATTTTTTTCTAGCATTTTGGAGTCAATGTTCATGGAAGATATTAAACTTTAATTTTCATCTTGTAATTTCCTTGTTAGATCAAGATTTTAAGTCTATGATGGCCTCATAAAATAAATTTGGGAGTGTTTCTGCTGTTTCTGTTCTTTGGAAAAGTTTGAATAAGACTGGCATTATTTCTTCTTTAAATTTTGAAAGATTTCACCATTGAAGTGACCTGGGCCTGGACTTTCATTATGGGAGGCTTTAAATTGTGGATTCGATTTCTTTAAAAGACATAAGAATCTTCAGGTTTTATTCAAATTCTCTGTATCTTTGTGAGTAAATTTTCATAAATTGTGTTTTTTGAAAACTTTATCCATTTCATATAAATTTTCATATCCTGCCTTTCATATAATTAAGTAAATCTGAAAACAACTGAATAGTTGAAGGGGAAACGTTCTTTTTTTCTAAAAGAATTCAAGCTCATAAATTACTTGTTCAAGAACAAATAATGAACTTATAGCATCGCTATTTTGTTATCCCAAAATCATAGATATAGGCAGTCATTATTAATAGCTGCTCAAACATTATGTAATAAGCTGATGGGAAGTTTAATAATGGTTGGTTTAGGCTGGCAGCACTTGAATCCACTGACCAATTTTAATGCTTCCCAAAGAGAAATAACCAGACATTATGTGTCACCTCTTGCCAAACAACACAAAGTATATACCACTGTATGTTGTGTGTATGCTTAGTTGCTTCAGTCGTGTCTGACTCTTTCCAACCCCATGGACTGTAACCCACCAGGCTTCTCTGTCCATAGAATTCTCCAGATAAGAATACTGTAGTGAGTAGCCGTTTCCTTCTCCAGGGGATCTTCCCGAACCAGGGATCAAACCCTCATATCCTGCATTGCAGATGTATTCTTTACCATCTGAGCCACCAGGGAAGCCCAAATATACCACTACCTATGAACTAGTCTTGCCAAAAAAGAATCAAATTTGAATCTAATTATGTCTGTTGATTTAACTGTCGGTTTACAGGTAACTGTTATGGTCCGGGCGTGGGTTGGAAAAGAATTTCTAGACATGAGACAGAATGAGAGGGAAATAAAGTTTATTACAATGGGAGATGCTGTTAGAACAGCGGGCCAGCTCAAGGGAAAACCGATGTTGAACAGGGTCCTTAGTCCACTTTTATAGCCAGGGTACAAGGAGTGGGATAGGGGTCTTGCGGGTCATTTGCTGATTGGATGAAGGGGTAGGGGGAAGAGTAAGGCAAATACCTTCTCTCTATGGGGTAGGAGGGGAGACAGGTTCTACTGTTCAGGAGGACCTGAAATCCATTAATAGTTACAACATGGGGGAGGGAAGGACAATAAGGGTCTGGTTTTTCTGTTCCTTCATTCCAAGACCCTCCTTGGTTTTTATCTGCTCTTTCTTCCTTGGGTCACCACAGTAACACAGAGGCCAAAAGATCATGTTAAATGACACAACAAGGAGGCAATCAGCACTATTTAAAATGAAGTAAGTTCTGTAGGAAAACGACCTGGCTTCTTCAATGAATAAATAGGATGCTTGGGGCTAGTGCACTGGGATGACCCAGAGGGATGGTACAGGGAGGGAGGTGGGAGTGGGGTTCAGGATGGGGAACACGTGTACACCCGCAGCAGATTTATGCTGATGTATGGCAAAACCAATACAATATCGTAAAGTAATTAGCCTCCAATTAAAATAAATAAATTTATATTTAAAAAAGGAGGAAGTAGATTCGATAAATTAAAAGAAAATTAACAAACTTAATGGCAACCATATACAATGTGTAGACCCTGTTTAGACACTGATTTTTAAAAAATTAACTATAATAAAAAGAAGAAAATGACGTAATTGGGGAAAGCCCCCTATTTCATACTATTAAGAGATTATTGTTAATTTCTTTGGTATGATAATAGTAATATAGCTTTCTTTAAAGAGTCCTTATCTTTTACAGATACATACAGAAGTATTTACTGGTGAAATTATATTGGGTTGGCCAAAAAGTTCCTTTGGTTTTCAGTAAAAAGAGACACTTTTTTCATCTTCACCAAGAACTTTATTGAACAATGTATTCACCATTTTGTTTCACTACCTTCTGCCATCTGACATGTATTTCCAAATAATTGGGGGTGTGGCTAAAAACAGTGGGGCTGTGTAGCTGAAATAAAATTGTAAGTGTGTTGATTAATGTAGAAACTGAGAGATAGGTGCATGGGGGGTTTGTTGTATTATTCCCTCTACTTCTGTATATGTTTTGAAATTTCCATAATAAAAAGTTTTTAAAAACCATAATAGTGCCAAAGACCAAATTTTTTGTGAAATTTGAGACATTTGAAAGCAGATGGAATCGGAAGAGGTCAGAGAACAGGAAACCACAGATCAAGTTATCACAATGGCTCTTGCCAAAGCAGCCTTGAGAAAAAGGGTTGAGGAAGCATGCCTTCCCAGCATTATGTGTTTTCAAAATGTAGTGGTACGAATGGAGACAATTAGGGTCTTTTCTATCCATCTGCCCCTTTTTCCCCTCATCTGAAACATAATTGCTTGGGAAAGTCCAAGATTGTTCTCTAAGTAGCCCTAATGAGGGCATAAAACCTTGAGAAGGTAGCAATGGCACTATCCCGGGGTCAGGGAATAGAAAACAGAAAACAGGTTCTATCCCTTAGCTTTCCAGTAAGTTCTCCATGGATCTGCACCTGCCTACTACTCCCTGCCCCCACCAGTCTATAAATAAGGCCTCTTGCTGCTACAACTTGGCCTCACACTGAACCTGCCCCCACTCCTCATCTTCAAAGGAGCAGCACAGGAAAGCAGACCCGCAGGGCTGCCAAGAAAATCCACTCCAGCTATCAATATCAACCAAAACAATCTTTTTATTCATAAATATAAACTGAAAGTCAGGAGTTGCCAGGTCTTGAAAGAAAACTAGTCCCACAAAAGAAAAGTAAAATACAAAAAGTAAAACAGATTGCAATGAAAAAGAAACAACTAGAGATACAAAAAGGGTTCTTATCAAATGAATGAATGAATGAATATAATTACTGACCTAAGGCTTTTAATTAATAGGCTGAATGATAAAGCCACCTGAAAAATTCATGGGCTGGAAATAAAACAAAGCAACTATCCCAGAATATAGAGGAAAAAACAGATGAAAAATATTAAAAAGTTAAGAAGGGAAAATCTAGGCACTCCATCTAACCGATCAGTCTTCCAGAAATAAGAGGATAGATACGATGTTGGGGAAGAAATAATAAAAATCACTATTAAAATACAATTTGCTAAACACATTGATGGGGGTATGTCAGAGGGACACAGGAGCCAACAGAAAGGGCTTCCAATGGTTAAAGTTGGAACAATAAGAACAAGAAAATAAAGTCATATTGGATTAGAGCCCAAAGTACAAAATAAGTCTCCATGAATCTTTACTGATATAAATGACTGAACTAATTAATAAATGAGGGAGGAAACACATATCTCCCATGCAGAATTCCAAATACTTTATGTAGATATTCCACACTAAATGTTAGCATAATTCCTCCCCCTTTAAGTGTAAACTGTACATAGTGACTTCCTTCCAAAGTATACAGTAGTGGAAAGTGGAGAGAGTAACGCTCAAAAGAGAGAAGGCTAACGCTAGCTCAGTCAGGTGATCAAGGTCAACGTCAGCAGTGAGAAGTCATATGATGTTTACCCTGATGGGATATGATGAAAATGGCACTTTACCTCAGTGATCTTCTTCCTCAAAGCCTGTAACTCCAATCTAATCATGAAAACGCATCAGAAAAGGTTCAATAGAGGGGCATTCTACAATATACTTGGCCATTATTCCTCAAAACTGTCCAAGTCATCAAAAACAAGACAAGTTGAGAAGCTGTCACTTCAAGAGGAGCCTAAGGAGACATGACAACTAAATGTTATGTGATATCCTGGATGGGATCCTGGATTTTTAAAAAGGAATATTAGGTTAAAAACTAAATCTGAATGAAATATAGATATCAGCTAATAACAACTTATCAGGACTGGCTCATTAATTGGAACAAATGTACAACACAAATGTAAGATGTTGGAGGAGGGGGTGTGTGTGTATGTGTGTTACTTGCTCAGTCGTGTCTGATTCTTTGTGACCCCATGGACTGTAACCCTCCAGGCTTCTCTGTCCATGGAATTTTCCAGGTAAGAGCACTGGCATGGGTAGCCATTCCCTTCTCCAGGGGATCTTCCCGATGCAGGGATTGAAACCAGGCCTCCTGCATTGCAGGCAGATTCTTTACAGTCTGAGCCACAGGGAAGCCCTATAGGAGATAGTGAAGGACAGGAAAGCCTGACATGCTGCAGTTCATGGGGTCACAAAGAGTCAGACACAACTTAGTAACAACAATGTAAGTTGATACTAATAAGGGAAATGGAGGGCCTGAGGGAGATATATGGGAATATTCTGTACTGTCTGCTCAATTTTTCTATAAACCTAAAGCTGTTCTAAAAAATAAAGTCTACTTAAAAAGTACAATTTGCTTGAAGCAAATTGAGTCTTCAGAATGAAAGGATCTAGAGAATGCTGCATATAATGAAAGAAAAACTGTTTCATTTCCATGATTCTGAATCCCTCCCTCTCATATTTACTGAGCACTTATTTGGGGGCTCTCAATCTCACAATCTATGGCGCGAATTTAGATCTTCCCCACTGGCTTTGGTTTTTAAATGCTAGCTATTGTGTATCTTCTCTGTAATGACAAGAACACCTGGCAAAAGGACACTAACATGCATTTTTAAAGTTCTCTAATTCAGTTTTTAAAAACTTATGAAATTTCAAAACCCCAAGATAAAAGAAAATCTACAAAGCTTTCAAAAGAAAAGAAATACAAAAGAAAAGGTTACCCAGAAAGGTTCAAAATCAGACTGACATCATGCAACATCAGATAGTAGAATACAATGAAGCAATGTCTTCAAAATTCTAAAGGAAAAGAATTGTCAATCTTGAATTGTATGAGAACAGAAGATATTTTAAGCATATAAGAACTCGAAAAATTTACCTCCCACACCTATAAGAATTACTCAAGAAGAGTTCAACCAAAATATAAGTAATCCAAGAAAGAGCACATGATGTAAAAGAAACAGCAGGAACTGTTTGAAACAGTAGGAACAGTAGGTACTGAGTTTGTTCCAGATTAGGGGTGAGGATGGAGGATTAGAAGGAAAGTTAAGAGGCTTTGTTACACCTTGAAGCTTGGAGAATTCTCCACCAAACGGTGAAATTTTATAAACATTTCCTTTTCTGTGCCCCTAATCCCACTACTTAAGTCTATATTGAATGATGTTTATAGAATCACATTGTGAATTCTGTTCATTTTTCTTTTTGAAGTGTGATTACTAATATATATTATTTTTACCATCTTTTATGCTTCCTATTTACTCTGCTTTCTCTATGCTTCTTTATTCTTCCTCTCCTGCTTTCATTTAGAGTGCTTATTTGTACGATTGAAATATATATTTATCAGCAACTAATAGTAATTCACTTAAGGATTGCTCTTAAAATATGAACAAGCATGAATACTCAAAGTGTGAGGTTAATCAATACATTTTGGAATAATACAAGGACTTTGCGTTAAGAACACAAATATTTCAGTTCTGTTGTTGTTCTGTTGCGAAGTCATATCCGACTCTTTGCGACCCCATGGACTGCATGCCAAGCTGCCCTGTCCTTTGCTATCTCCTGGAGTTTGCTCAAATTCATGTCTATTGAGTCGGTGATGTCATCTAACCATTTCATCCTCTTTGCCTCTCTCCTCCTGCCTTTAATCTTTCCCAGCATCAGAGTCTTTTCCAATGAGTCAGCTCTTTACATCAGGTAGTCAAAGTATTGGAGCTTCAACTTCAGCATCAGTCCTTTCAATGAATATTTACGGTTGATTTCCTTTAGGATTGATCTCCTTGCTGTCCAAGGGACTCTCAAGAGTCTTCTCCAGCACCACAGTTTGAAAGCATCAATTCTTCGGCACTCAGCCTTCTTCACAGTCCAACTCTCACATCCATACATGACTACTGGAAAAACTATAGCTTTGATTAGGTGGACCTTTATTAGCAAAGTGATGTCTCTGCTTTTTAATATGCTGTCTAGGTTTATCATTGCTTTTCTTCCAAGGAGCAAGTGTCTTTTAATTTCATGGCTGCAGTCACTGTCTGCAGTGACTTTGGAGCCCAAGAAAATAAAATTTGTCACTGTTTCCATTTTTTTCCCCATCTATTTGCCATGAAGTGATGGGACCAGATGCCATGATCTTAGTTTTTTGCATGTTGAGTTTTAAGCCTGCTTTTTCACTCTCCTTTTTTACTTTAAAGAGGCTCTTTAGTTTCTCTTCACTTTCTGCCATTAGGGTGGTATCATTTGCATACCTGAGGTTATTGATATTTCTCCTGGTAATCTTGATTCCAGCTTGTGAGCCTTCCAGCCAGGCATTTCACATGAGGTACTCTACATATAAGTTAAATTAGCAAGGTGACAAATATACAGCCTTGACATACTCCTTTCCCAATTCAATTCAGTTCATGTATTGCCCTTCAACCTCCCTGTCCACCCTCCCTCCTTCAACTCCAGAAAATATTTAACTATTGCTTTATACAAGCAATGGCGGTTTAAGTTTACCCATAGTGGACTGTTGGTGTCCCACCCACATGTTCAGTCTCTAAGCTGTGTCCAACTCTTTGGGACCCCATGGACTGCAGCATGCCAGGCTCCTTTGTCCTCCAATACACTCATTACCCAGCTGTATATTAACCACTAATGGCTGACAATCATACCATTTTCAATGAAAGTTGCTCTCCGCAGGTCACTGCCTCTTTAGCCTGGAGGTTATACAGCCTAATCCCTAAGGGCAGACTGCAGCCAGTGCCTGATTGATAGGGGAATACAAAAAACTAGCTCTCTTGCCACAAGAGGACACAACTCAAGTGATGCCAGTATTAGTTTTTATTGCTGCTATAACAAATGATCACTAACACAGTGGCTTAAAACACAAATTTATTATCTTATAGATGTAGAGGTAAGAAATCGAAAGTGGGTCTCACTGAGCTAAAATCAAGGTGTTAGCAGGACTGTGCCTCTTTTTGGAAGCAATGGGGTGGTTTGTTTTCCTGCCTTTTCCAGCTTCAGGAGGCCACCAGCTTTCCTTGGCTCCTGGCCCCGTTCCTCAGTCTTCAAAGCCACAACAGCATCTGCCTTATCATTCTTCTTCCATAGTCACATCACTTTCTCTGATGCTCTTCTGCTTTCTTCCTCTTTTAAGGACTCTTGTGATCACACTGGGCCCACCAAGATCCACCAGAAAAAACCTCTTTGAGATCAGTTGACTAGCAACTTTAACTCCATCTGCAACCTTCATTCTTTTGTCATGTAACCTAATGTAGTCACAGGCTCAGGGGATTAGGACATGAACATCTTTGCCTGGGGGCAAGGAGCGGGTGTTTCGCTGCCAGCCACAGTGCCCTTCATGCTGCAGGGCTATTTGCAGGATCAGGCTAATGCTGGATTCTGACTGCAGTCACATAAATGAACCTATAGAAAATTGTGTCCTTATTCAACAGTAAACAATATTTGTCATAATATATAAAACTTTGTAGAAATTTAATAAATTGCTACTACAAAGATAGGAAAAAGAAAGTATTATAGAGTTAAATCCACATCTACCATAATAGGAAGTCCAAGTCTAGTTATTTATTATTTTAAAAGTCCAAGAACTATGGTTTCAGTAAATACCAAGAGAAACAACTAATGTAGTTGAAACTTCTATAGGCAAAGAGCCACCAAATGGAAGAAAGGTACTGGAATTAGTCAAATACTTGGCTTCTTGAGCTATTTCATTATTTTCACAAAAATCACTTAAAAAATAAATTCACTGAATAAAGCAGAAATAGCCCCCTAAAATAGCAATAATCTATTGATTCTTGGTTCTAAAAAAACAACTTTTGCTACCTATAAAGTAACATGTACTCATTGTAAACACTTCAGATGTCACAAAAATGTTGAAAATACATGAAAATCCACACTATGCTCACCTGCAGTTTTTTTAAAATGGGGTCATACTTTTTGTAACCTGATTTTATCACTAACAAGTGAGTCTTTCTAGATCAATTTATATATCTCTACATTCCTCTTAATAATTGTATAGAATCCTATCATTTGAATGTACCATTAAAAGTAATAATTTAACAAAACTCAGGAAGCCAGAGGAAACAGGGAGGAGGTGCACTTAAATTTTCCTCTTCTTTACTAACAGGAAGTTAACAGGAATTTTGTAAAGCTGGTAACTTAGGATAGAAAAAGCATATCCTTATGGGAATCCCCTTGTGTGTTATTTGTTGTTTTTCCCTTGCTGCTTTTAATATTTGTTCTTTGTGTTTGATCTTTGTTAATTTGATTAATATGTGTCTTGGGGTGTTTCACCTTGGGTTTATCCTGTTTGGGACTCTCTGGGTTTCTTGGACTTGGATGAGTAAAGTAAAAAAATAAATAAATAAAAAATAAAGAGCAAAAAAAAAAAAAGAAAAAAAAGCATAATATTTAAAGCAATAAAGGCATCTACTAGAAAAACTAAAGACATATTAGCAATCGAAAAAAAGGGGGAGGGGACAGTGACTGTGCACCAAATTCCTTACCTTTCAGAGTGACCATCCAATACGTACTATCCAAACTTGGACCAAAAAAACTAATTACAATATATGCATAAAGAAATTCTCATAATGGTTGCCTCATAAAAGGGGATGAGGATGGGCACTTAAATGTTTCTGTCATCATAAATGTACCTATTGTGTGTGCTTAGTTGCTCAGTTGTGTCTGACTCTGTGACCCCATTAAATTTACCTATTATAAAAAGATACTTATAAGTGAAAATAGCTATTTATAAAAGTGTATAAACTATGACTCAATTTTTATACAAAATACATATGTGTTCATATGTATGTAGAAAAAAATTCCACAGGCTATGTACCAAAATACAGATAATCATTTCTAGATACACGTTATCAACATCTTATATATTTTTGTTATGTTTTTTCGATAATAAGCATATTTAAGAAAACATTAAAAATCATCAGCTTTTGTGTGGGAGACTGGGGAGGGCTCTAAGAATAAACAAATAAAAATTAGTCAAAATGGGGAATTCTCTGATAGTCCAGCAGTTAGGACTCCACAGTTTCACAGCTTAGGGCATGGGTGCGATCATCGGGCAGGCAACTGAGATCCTGCAAGCTGTGTGGTGAGACCAAAAAGAAAAAAAACAAAAACAACTATCAGTCAAAATGTCCTTATACCTTCCAAAGTCTAAGCCACAAAATATCTATATTCCACATACTCAAGTTTTAATAAATCTTGCAAACAACCTTTACGCCCGCAAACATAAAAACCCCCATTTTAGACAACAGCAGGCCACAGGCTTTTCACTCAGGCTAAGCCCCACCAAGTCATTTCTGATGGAGCTTGATTCAGAACCTTCAGAGAAGGTTTCCTATAGGTTAACACTAACTCTAGCACAGTAATATGCTTTTCACATACTCATTCACAACACTGGCTGGATACCTCCTGTGAGCAAAGCATTACACAGGGGTGTGTCACAAGTTTATAGATTAATTAACACCACATATGACTGCATCAGGTAGCATACAACCTTGTGGGGTAACAGTGCAGACAAGAGGCAGAATACGGGGCACCAACAGAGAGGAGACAGTATGGAGAGCACTGACAGTATTTTGCCTTTGGTATATAAATCAACAATCAAAAAATACTTGGAAATGTATAGGTAAAAATGAGGTGTTCTTTTTCACTTTTCATTCATGTTTGGACTCTGAATGTAGTTATTGTTCCAACTCATTTGCCATTAAATCAAATGCCAGGCTCTCCTTTTTTATTATGTAACTTTTCATATAAGAATATTTAGTCTCCATTTGAGGGCAGTCATTTTTGTGCCCCCCATTTTCCCAATCACATAGAGAAGAGACACTTTGTATTTCCAAGATGAACAAACTGAGCCAGCTACTAGAGCTCCCTGTAGTAGCCTGCCTCACTGCATCAAATGAAAGGTATCAGGCAGATAGAGCACACAGAAGCACAGTCAAGGTTCCACCTAAGGAGAATACTTTTCCCTTTTAATTTCACAGTAATGAAAAGCTAGGCAAGGAACAAACAGAGCAAAGCTCAAAGAAGAAAAATTAAGTATTTATAAGCAAAATCACTTCATATTAAGAGAGTCCGAGTTTTATTTAGCATTTTATCTGAGGCGCTAATGAGAGTAAAAGAAGAAAATAAAGATCAATCCCACATTCAATTTTAAGGAGTCTCATGAGGGTGAAAGGACAAAGACTGGAACAACCCTGAAAGTATGAAACACCTTATGTTTATAATACACAAAAAATACTGTAAGGATTTCCTATCAAAAGGAGATAGTCTGAACATCACAAAGTCTTTTCAACCTGAAGACTCCAACACCCATTGTTCTTTGCCTTTTCCCAATTCTAACCTAGAACTGTACCCCACCAGGCTCCTGTCCATGGATTTTTCCAGGCAAGAATACTGGACTGGGTTGCCATTTCCTTCTCCAGAGATCTTCCCGACCCAGGGATCAAATCCAAGTCTCGTGTTTCCTGAGCTGCAGGCAGATTCTTTACCACTGAGCTACCTGTGATATTGGTCCTGAGAAACAAGTCAACTGGCCTAGTGTTCAAGCAACATAATGCTACCGAAAAACCTGAAAGCCTTAAATCCATACTATACTACTTTTTTTTAATTAATTTTTTTAACTTTTTTTAATATAAATTTATTTATTTTAATTGGAGGCTAATTACTTCACAATATTGTATTGGTTTTGCCAAGTGATTTTTACCTCTTTGTAAAGAAGGGGTCAGTATATTAATTAGGATTTTTAAAAATGAAATAGTGAGATTCACTCAAAGTTAATAAAATGAATCAGTGACCCAACTCTATGTACTCCCAAAATAATTAATTCTATCCAGGCTGCCAGGATAAACAAATGAATAAAAAAATTTAGAAGTTTACATACAAGAAGGTATTTTCATAACTACAGACACCAAAAAAACAAAAAAGAGCTTTAGATACGTAGTATTTTCCTAGAGCATTTCTTGAAACTGTTTACTACAGTTATTAAATAAGTAAGAACTGTATGAAAAAGCAACCTAAAAATTGGTATTAAATTTGCTTAATATCTTTAATAATTCTATTATCTGTAAATCCTTCCACAAAATGTGTTACAGTTCTTCAGTTTACTGCAAACATATTTTTTAAAAAA
Source organism: Budorcas taxicolor (assembly GCF_023091745.1). Taxonomy (NCBI): domain Eukaryota; kingdom Metazoa; phylum Chordata; class Mammalia; order Artiodactyla; family Bovidae; genus Budorcas; species Budorcas taxicolor. The sequence continues at coordinate 99,556,136 of NC_068935.1, read as the reverse complement.
ATGTCAGCCCTACAGTTGAAGCTATAATACAAAGTGTTAATTACTGGCACTATACTAAAAAAGCACAATGGAAAACATTTTATTTAAATAAAATGAGGATAATATTTCACTGGGGAATACATCCAACAATTCATTTTCTCTCCATATCTACATCCAATAGTAGTGTTTTATAGGCAAATTTTAAACAAACACAAATTCTTAAAAAATAATGGAAGCTATGTTTTGCTCAGGGATACTATTATCCACATACCATACAGGTTATTTTATAGCAGATACTAGTCTGCTAAATTTCAGATGGCAGAATGCTAAGCAGTGAGTTGGGTATTGTCCAGCTAGTTGTTTCTTGTCATCCTGGAGAATCTGTCAATGTGTAATGATGAGACCATCTTGTCACCACCACTTCTCTTCTTAGAGATGACTTCACTGTGATAGAACATTCATATTCTTAAGATGCAAGGCCTAGCAAAAAGCCTCCCACAAATCCACTGGATATCACAATGTTCTGTTTGACAAATTCTGTTGCCTGAAATAAAGTTTGAAGAAAAATACTCTGAATTATGCTACAACATTGATAAATCTTAAAAACACTAAGTGAAACAGACAAAAATAGACAATGCTATTATAATTTGCACTTACATAAATAGTCACATTAATCAAGACAGAAAGTAGAACAGAGGTTACCAAGGGCTAGGGAGACAGGTTAATTATAGGAGTTACTGCTTAATGCTTAGAGTTTCTATTTGGAATAATGAAAAAGTTCTGGTAGTAATGATTACATGAAAGTGTGAATATATTTAATGCCAGTGAATTGTGCACTTAAAAATAGTTTAAATGGTAAATTTTATGTTTTATATATTTTACCATAATAAGAAAAAGATAACAAATTTTTAAAAATACTCTTAACTATTAAATCCAGAGCTGAGTATTATTTTTCAGATGTTTTCCTCAATTCAGTAAATATTCAGCAAAAATTCTTGTGTTCCTACTATTGCAGATACCAACCATCAGGCAAGATGCCAGCGTTGTCTGTTACAAACTGAAGGAGCCTAGAGCCCCCAGCCAGGCCCAAAAGCTTCTTGCTTCTGAGATAACAGGCATATGGACAGCAAAATTCTCACAGATAAAAAGAAATCTCCCTACAGTGTAGGCATAAATGGTTCATTCAGCAAATTATTGACACAAATGATTAATAAATTCCCACAGCATGCACAATGATATTTATTAACTATCAGTCCACCTACCCAGTAGGAAAAAATATACAGGATCAGGAAAATAGCACCTTGATAAAATGTTTAACCCAAATAAAATCATGAAGAAGGAATCAGACAAAGCAAGACTGTGAGATACTCTGCCTAAATACTTTAAAAATGTGTCATGAAATTAAGAAAAACAAAAAACAGATGAGGGGACCATTTAAAATTAAAGAAGACTTCAAAGACATGACCACCAAATGCAATATGCAATTCTTAATTGGGGGGGGAATATATAAAAATTTTAACATGAACTGTATATTAAGAAATACTATTCTATCACATTAAGTTTGGAGGGATTCATAAGCGTAATTGTATAGGAGAATATCCATACTCTTGGAACATATGTACAGAAGTATTAAAGAATAAAAAGACACAATGTCTTAAATAATTCAGGAATAAAAATGGTAAATCACACACAAAGCAAATGTGAAATGCAAACAATCTGGTAAATAGGTGAAGAATACTTGGGTATTTACTGTTTTTGTCTTTCAACTTTTCAACTGATATAAAATTTTTCAAAATAGAAGTTGGAGAAAGTAAAAGGACAGAATTAAAAGCAAAGGAGCACTCAATTCAGTTCTAAATAATGTAAGAATAAAACAGAAAAATATACATAAAAATATTAATAAAACTAATATATTAATAAAATATATACATTTTCAAACTATTCCACCTCAACAAAAAAAATAGGTAGCTTTAGTTAACAACTAAAAAAAAAAAATGAGTGATTTAAATGGTGATTTGATCCCAAATTTTACTTAACACTCTAGACATGACCAGAAACACCAATCTTTTTTTTAAAGACCACATTCCCTAGTCACATTTTCTGCTGAGATCCATTAAAAAAAAAAAAATGGAGACAAAAATACACATTGTCTTACTTCTTCTATTATGTTATTGATTTCAGGTGCTGCCTTATTTGCTCGTTTCTTAATCTGTCTTTTTGCTTTGTTTACATCTTTTTCCACCCTCTTCCAGTCGATCTGCACATAGCCACTGTGACTGGCAATCTGCAAAAATGTAATAAAAATGGTCAATTTTAAACCAACTAGGTTGATGATACAATATATGAAGATGTCCAACTCTTTGCAACCCCATAGACTATAGCTCTCCAGGCTCCTCTGTCCATGGAATTCTCCAGGCAAAAGTACTGGAGTGGGTAGCCTTCTCCAGAGGATTTTCCTGATCCAGGGACTGAACCCAGGTCTCCTGCACTGCAAGCAGATTCTTTACCGTCTGAGCCACTAGGGAAGCCCCTATATGAACACTTAGATTTCAAGAAATGTATGAAGCTTATGTGTAACAAAGCTTAATTTAGTCACTAATTTATTCATTAACACACACTGAGCGCCTATTCTGTGCCAGGCACTGTTCTAGGCCTCCAAGTTGTGGCCAAGAACAAGGGAGACAAAAGTCCCCACCCTCAGAGAGCTTACAGTCCATTAGGGAAAACAGACTTAAGCATACAAAATTATTTAGATGTGATAAACACTATGTTAAGAAAAGTACAGTACTTAATGGCAAAAGATTCCAACTATTCTATAATTTGATCAGAATTTTTGGAATTTAAGAATTAGCTAAAAAGGCCGAGACTACTGAACTTGTATAGCTAATTAAAAAAAAGTACCCTTAATTAAACAGATGATTAATATAAGAGATCAGTAGCCCATCAGTTTTTAGGTCATTAAAGTAGCTTGATAAACTCTCTTCACTAACTCAGACTCTTCAGTCAAATTAAGAATACTTTTTCTGGTAACTGCTTTTGAAACTGGAATATAAAAGATATGCTCTATACAAATTTTATGTCATAAATACTTTTAATAAAACTACAGCTAAATGCTTACTAACGCTAATGTCTCATATGGTGCTACTGAGACACAGCAAAATCTGAACAGGAACAATAGCACGTGTGTAAGCCAGTACAGTAAGTCATCCCTTTAAACAGTACAATCGACATGTAAAGAATCACAAGAGTAGTAAACAATTGTATACCATTATAAATCACTTCTACCAAGCTGATGCTTTCTTTGTAATCTCTTAATGCATCACTTTAAGTATGAAATAGCTCAATTGGTAAAGAATCTGCCTGCAATGCAGGAGACCCCAGTTCGATCCCTGGGTTGGAAAAATCCCCTGGAAAAGGAAAAGGCTACCCACTACAGTACTCTGGCCTAGAGAATTCCATGGACTGTACAGTCCAAGAGGTCACAAAGAGTCGGACACGACTGAGCAACTTTCACTTTTACACATAAAATACTTCAAATTATAAAAATATCTGACTTTATATAAATAGGCTGGGAATCTTAGGTTCCATTTTCACTGTGAATGACTCCAGAGAAGAATCTATCTATCTCCATTTCTTCCTATATTTATTCACCTTATATCAGTTCTAACTCTAGCCTCAGCAAAACAGAGTGATAATCAAAGCAAATGGCAAGTGAAAGGTTTTCCTGGCAATACCTTACATGGTAATCTGGGTTACAGACATGGAAGTGATGATGAACCTTAAGGTCCCTCCCATAGACAGCAACTATAAACCCTGATTAAAACACAAGGGCTCCAGAATAATAAAAGGAAGCACATTTTAAAGAGGAGTTGAAACTTGTAAGAAGAGACCAATATAAGGTGAGGTGCCCATTTTTTTTGGCTTTATCTTGAGGACAAGATGCAGTTGCAGGGTGGCTAAAAGCTGAATAGAGAACATGCCATTTTTCTGGCCTAAAGAACCAGAGGACAGAGCCCAGGAGCAGAACAGCCAGAAAGGACAGTTATAGAAGGAAAGCCCCAAATTCTATGTGCAAATTCTACCCAAGTCCTGAACCACACATCCATGGGGCATAACGAAGTACTCCGGCTAAGGCTAAAAAAGAAAAAAAACTGAGATTTGAGCTACTCTCTACCACAGGTGAAATGGAGTTTGCAATTTGAGTCTAACCAAGTTAACTGCCTATTAAAATAAAAACATTAACAAATTTCAGAGGAATAAAACAGAATCCAGACTCTCCATGACATAACATTCCCAATGCTCAGGGATAAAATCCAAAGTTATCTGATACAATAAAGCAAGAAAATGTGGCCTAGTCTCAAAAGAAAATCAACAGATGCCAACTCTGAGATGACCCATATACTGAAATTATCAGGACTTTAAAGCAGTACCTCGATGAGGTAAAGGAAACTGCACTTGTAATCAATGAAAAGATAAGAATTATCATCAGAAACATAGAAAAATATAAAAAGAAACGAAAATTCTGGAATTGAAAAATATAATATCTGAAATAAATTCACTGGATAAATGGCAGAAGGTAGATGACACAGAATCAGTGCACTTGAAGCTGCTGCTGCTCAGTCACTTCAGTCGTGTCCGACTCTGTGCGACCCCATAGACGGCAGCCCACCAGGCTCCCTCGTCCCTGGGATTCTCCAGGCAAGAACACTGGAGTGGGTTGCCATTTCCTTCTCCAATGCATGAAAGTGAAAAGTGAAAGTGAAGTCGCTCAGTCGTGTCTGACTCCTAGCAACCCCATGGACTGCAGCCTATCAGGCTCCTCCACCCAAGGGATTTTCCAGGCAAGAGTACTGGAGTGGGGTACCATTCTAGATCACTAGAAATTATACAATTTTCAAAAAAAGACCGAAAAGAACAGATGAACCTTATCAAAGAGCCTAACATGCATCAGAGTCATGTTCAGAAGGAAAAGAATAGAAGAAAATATTCAAAGAAATAATGGCCAAAACCTTCCTGAACATACTTAAAGACATTAACTTACAGAATCCAGAAGCTCAGTGAACTCCAGGTAATGATCTAACACAATTATGAAATAACAATACTCAGATGATGTGGGGGTTGGGGCACACAGAAATTCAATAAATGATAGCTAAGTTCCCACATTCCATAATGGGAAGCCAACAGTTAATACCTCAAACTGAAAGATAAAGAAATATCCAATTAATTTGGTAAGGAAAAAGAAATAAATACCTTAGGAATCAGCTAATAGTTCAAACTGGTTGCCTCAAGAGAGGAAAAATGGGGAAGTAGTGAGGGAGGCAGAGGATTATTCTAATCTGTATTGAGCATTACACATGTACTTGACCCTTTGAATTATAGGCATGTACAACTTTAAAAAAAAAACCTGAATTTAAAAAATTTATATACCAACTGTCTATTTTTTAAGATTGCAGTGTGATAAATATATACTGGAAAACACCTGAGCTTTAAATATAAGTAAAGGTAATAAAAATATGGCAGCAAGACTAAATAAAAGGTAATTAGCCTAAAAGCCATTTGTTTCTTTTTTTGTCTTTGTTTCCTTCTATTGAGCTTTCAAGTAAGTCATATTTGTGGGAAAAACTGGTTTGATGCGGAGAGGTTCCATCTTCTACTCAGGGACTTCAAACATTACATGGACTAAACATGAAGTAGAAGGTGACAACCATAAAACATGGGTTTGAAGGGACTGAAATGGACTTCTGATAAATGACATGCAGAGTAGACTGAAATATATAATTCCATCTGTGAATATTCCAGGGAACTCTGCTTTGGTAGAGTATCCTTTTCCATCTTTTGAAACTGAGTTTTCAAAACAACTATAAAATTAACTATCTTGATTCTAGATAACTATATAAATAACTTAATTCTTGGTTCTATATAAACCAAAGTCAAAAATCTGCTTAAATAAAATTCTTTGTACAAATACTGGCATACCCATCCAAAGGACTAAATTTAGAATATGAATAATTATTTATTTTTACCTTTTACAAGAGATAAGCGATTACTCTTAATAATACCATCAATAGAAAAATATATATATATAAAATTTTAAAACTGTTTAGTAAACAACTGAAAATCTGTGCTTAATACATATGAATTCAGTCCTTCTGTACATCAAGCAATGACACTGGTTATTACATGATCAATGGCTAGGTGCTGAAGTCAGATTTCGGTTGCTATGACCATCAATCATTTTCAAAACCTGACAGATTTCTGTATCTTCAAAATTGTTGCTAACACGCATTCCCAGAGATTTTTCAATTTTAGGATTTATTATATTTGATCTTCAGGGAGTGATATTTTGGGGAAAATATATGCCAAACAGACATGAATGCCAGATAATATCCTGATAAACAACCTCTAAGAGCAAAGCATTTTTGAACCTTATACTTAGAGGAACATAAACAGAACTAAAATTTCAAATCAACTTGCCTCAGAAATAGGATTATGAATTATTTTTTAAGACCAATTTTCCACTTTTTATATTATTATGGTTTCCTAGTTTTAAAAAACATGTTGGAATGACTAGGAAACAGGGAAGGAAAGAGACTTTTTGATTTTCATATACTGCGTATGAATGTGCGTGAACTTTAAATATATGTTTTAAATTATCAGTATGAACAGGTTCTACTATTGATGAAATGTTTATTTGTTAAGCAGAGGCAAGGACTGAAAGCTCTGACATACCTGAAGGAGAAGAAAGCCACCACCTACTGCGGTTGCTGCAAGTTTTCCAACTTTCTGGAACAAAAATCCCGCACACCTTTAGTGGAAGAAATGGCAAAGGATGAAGACAATCAATGATGTATTAAACTCTCTCTTCTAGTTTTCATTGCTTTCCTAATAAAATCTTAACGTCTTCCCAGTTCTTTTGACCATGTTCCTCACCTGCTCAGAAACCCTCAATGTTTCCTTTCAGTTATACAGACTAGTCAAAACTGCACAGTCTAAATTGTCTGAAATGTGCTTCAAAATAAGGGATGAAGAGAAGGGAATTGACAGGGGAAAGACTGGCTACTGAAACTGAATGTGAGTACTCAAGGGTTCATTATACTCTTCCTTCTACAGTTGTATTAAGTTCAAATTCCTCATAACAAAATGCTTAGTTTTATGGGGCTTTTTTTAAAAAATGTAGTCAAGATGTTCCACATATCTGGCCAACTCTCACTCTACCCAAACCTTCTACTCCAATCCAATCAGTTTCCAAACAGGTCACCACTCTTGCTCAAGCTATTAATCCCCATTTCTCGGGGTTTCTACCTCGCTCCACCTATCTAAAACTTTTCTACCCGTTAAGGTCCAGTAAGAGGTCCATCTTCACGACTATACTTTGGCCCACATTTCTCATGGCTCCCTTTTCTATTTCTATCTCTATATTAAACCTGTTTTGTCTCATCTATCCTGTAAGGATGTTAACCCGTACTTTTTTGATTCTCTCCTTCAGTGAGTTCATTATTCCCTTCAGCATTCCAGATCCAATGTGCAAAGGAATCTCAGATTTCCAACTCCGGCCTTCTGTACTGGGTTGAATTGTGTCACCCCTGAAATCTATGACCTTCCTAGAACCTCAGAATGTGACCTTATTTGGAGTAAATTCATTGCAAAAGCAGTTAATTCAGATGAGGTTATACTAGAGTAGGGTGGGCCCCAAATTCAATATGTCATAGAGACACTCAGAAGGAAGACAGCCATGTAATGGCAGAGGCAAAATTGAGATTTCCTAGAGGAGGAAATGGCAACCCACTCCAGTATTCTTGCCTGGAAACCCCCATGGACAAGAGGAGACTGGTAGGCTACAGTCCATGGGGTCATGAAGAGTTGGACATGACTTAGCAACTGAGCACACACGTCTACAAGTCAAGGAATGTCAGGGATTGTTGGCAACCACCAGAAGATGGGAGAGAAACATGTAACAAATTCTCCCTGAGCCTCCAAGAAGGAACCAACCCTGCTGACACTTTTCAAACTTCTAGTCTCCAGACCTGTGAGAGAATAAGTTTCTCTCATTTTAAGTTACCTAGCTATGGTGCTTTGTTATAACAGCCTGAGGAAACTAACACCCCTTCATAAATGGAAAATGTACGTTTCCAATTACATGACGAGCTTCTCTTGCCACCCAGAACCACATATTCAAAATGTCCCAAAGCAAACACCATCTTTCCAACCAAACCACCTGTTGGTAAAGTCCCAATTTCTAAGTGATGGCACTATTCTCGAGGCTTCTCACCTCATGTTCATCTCAGACTACCTTCTTCATCGCCTCTGGGGTCCAAATGATGGCCAATTCTATACACCCGGGTTTCTCTAAAACATTTGATTGTCTTCTTTCCATCCTCAAAGGCATCGCTACCTTGCTTCCAGATCACACTAACGACCCTCTGGCTGATCTTCACACCTCCCATCTCACCTAGCAGCCACCCATCCTGCTGTCAGTTTTAGTTTTTTATTAGGATCAAGAACATATAACTACCTACAGCTAAACATAATTTCCTCAGCTTCCCAATCAAGTCCTGAATTGGTCTGAATTGTTAACTAGCTAACATCTTATTAACCATTCCTCCTTAACATATGCCACAACAGGACATCAGTTTTATACCCTAAAAAAATTGCCAACGTTTATTACGCTGAATCTAAAGTCATTGCAACAAATCACCTGTATAATATTAGAGTCCTATTACACAGCTCCTGGATCAACACCTGGCTATAATCCAAACATATGTGTCCCTCAGTAGGGGAGACAGCAACAAAGACTCAGAAAAGGGAGCAAAGGAGCCAAGCAGCAACCAGGTCTTAACAGTATCCTGGGGACTGTGCTCCACAAGCATGTCTATCCTTTGCTTGATGGTATGAGAAACTACAATCAATATACTAATGTCCTCTGTTCTGTCTCTAGGCTTTCCAAGCAAACTTCTTCCAATTATGGGGCTTCTCACCAAGTTTGGCCTACAAGGAGAAAACACACAGTGATTTAATTCTACTGCTCAATTATTTTTTAGTCTCTTTCAAGATGGGGCTCTAGGCCTGGACTCACATTAACCAATCACCCAAGGCACCAGACTGTGAGCTTATTTAAGTGGAAGGCCAGGCCCTGAATTGTGGGCATCAAAGTATAACCAGCTTGAGAAGAATCATCTGAATAACCAGGGCTCTGACCAGGCAACTCTCTTAACTGCAGGCTTTTTTCATAAGCAGCACTAATAAGTACACATCATGAATAAATACTGTACCTGTTCATCACAGAAATCTTCACAGTGAATGTCTCTACCATAAAATGGCATTTATTTTAAAAAGGCGTTAAAAAAAAGGCATAAAAGAGCGCATCATTGTTCCAAGGTGCAAATAAAACACAAATTAAAACAAACACTTTATACTTATCGAGTTTAAATATGTAAATATTTAAATTAATGTAGGATGAATTTAACCTAGAATCTAAGAAAAAAAAATGATTACTCACAGGTTAAGCACACCCACTAGCTTCAGAAATTCCCTAGGGTCATGAACATTTTCAAAATAAAGGGTCAAACTTCTTTCTGACCCTTGTTATTTGGCTAATCTTTTTAGTCTAAGAATAACAGAATTAGATCTACAGTAGCAATTATATAATCATGTGATCTGAAATGTTAAGTGGTGAGGTTAATACTTATTAACCTCTCCCCCTTAATGTACTCCACAGTATTATCACTGAGTAATTCCAACAAAGACCCAATGTTCTACAACTCTCCTTCTTCAAAGTATTATCATAATTTAAATTGGCCCACAAAATTAACAGAACCATCTGTATCATAATCAGTAATTTTTACTGAGAATTTTACACTGCTTTGCACAGGGCTGATAATCCTGGAGATTAGTTTTACTGTGGGAGTTCTCACAGGGTTTTCAACCAAACAAGTAAAAATTATTTACATATAATTAACTCTTCTCTTCTATATTTCTTCCTCTTTACCCACTGGTACTGAATCAGATCCACTACATCTGCTAAATCTGAGAAGGGGGGAAATATGCAAAAAAAAAAAATTAAAGGAAGGATGAGGAGGAGGATGATCACCAAAACTCAGCAAAGAGTCTGAGTGTAGATTACACTAATCATATCACCGAGAAAAGTCTCAAGGTACAGCTCTTCTGGGATTAACACTGTAAAACCACTGACTGAATACGTAGTTGGCCCAGATACAAAAGGGCAGCAGTCAGGCTCCCAGTGAAATTTAACAAAAAAAAAGGATGTTCTCACCAGCCACTCACTCCACCCATTACAATCTGGGTGGCTACCGAGTATTTTTCTACCATAGGTCCGGAACTGTGGCCAAACACGCGATTCCACCAGTGATGTCTTCTGGCATACTCAGTTAAATCCAACACTTCGTAAGAATCATCATCACTTTCATATTCTTGAAAGCAGAAAACGAAAGCAACACATTTTCAGTCAACTGAAAGTTAAAAATGTCATGTACATTTTCATCTGTTAAAATTCATTGTTACATTGGCATACACCTAAAAACGCCCGGATGTAGACAGTTTCTTAAACCCAATCTCTGAGACTTAGGGCCTGGAGAGTAAAGGGCCTAGCATCCCCTTCCCAAAGAGCTAGACACAGGTCGGGGGGGGGGGGGGGGGGGGGGCGGGGCAACGTCAGTTACACAGCTGAGCACAGTTACACCCCTACCCCAAATCTCTGCAGGGGTGGCTCAGTTTCACAGCAGGGTCTCCCCCAATCTCGGCGGGTAGGTGAGTTTCACAGCATGAAGGGTCACCCCCAAATCTCAGGTTCAGGGTCAGTGCAGGGTCCATTTTCATCAGTGGGAGGAAAAGGGGGGTCTTCCACTGGCCGAACCGGTTAGAGGCCCAGCATGAAGAAATGACTTCAACAGCAAGACTTAAACGTTAGAAGACCGATAGGAAGGGAGGTGAAGGTAAGACAGGTGGGGCCGTGTTGAGGGCGAGGGTCCAAGAGGGGGAGGGGAGGTCTAGTCTAAAAGAGGTGCCCAAAGAGGTTGCCTCAAGAAAACAGAGCCCCCAGGATCCCTGGGACAGAAGGAAGAGGCGAGCCTGAAGCAAGGTCGAGAGCTGTGAGCCGCCTCTAAGATACTACTTCGGGCCCCGGCCGCTCACCTTGGGGAGGGGGGTTCCGGGTCGCCATGATACCGCCGGCGGCCTGTACTGAGGCGGTCCCAACCCGCCCGCCTCTCGCCCCTACTTTAAAAACCGCTCTAGGCCCAGGTGGAAGTCTATGGTCTCTTTTTTATCTCCTCCTCCTTTTCCTCTAGGCGCATAGTCCTGTCCCCGCCCCCTCCTCTAAGCGCAGGGCCTTCCGCGCAAGCGCAGGGCAGAGGGGCGCGAGGAGGGGGGAGGGGGGAGACAGGTTGGATACCAGCCCGCAAGGATTTGTGGGAGTTGTAGTCAGTTGCCCTCCGCAACACTGGTTTCCCACCCCTCCCCCCCGAGAATTTCCAGAAGCTAACTTTTGATATTTTGTTTCAAAGGGCCTCACTGGAGGGGAGGGGGCGTCACATGGTGGTTAAACGAAAACCAGCTTGCTATTTCTAACACGGTACCAGAAAGAGGCTTTTAAAAAGAGATAAGAGAAACCCTCTTTCGAACCACACTTTTCAAGCAGTCAAAGGCTCACTAACAGATGGAAAATTTTTCTAACGCGCTGCTGCTAGGAATTGGAACCTTTTCATCTTCTCCACGCGTTTCCTGCCAGGAACCTGAGGGAGGAAGAGGGAAGCCCAGAAAATGACCTGACACGAGTTACTCAAGAGGACATAATTTTTAAACATCATTTTTATTATTTAAATCTGACAGAGGAACGAGGATAAGTTCTTCACCCAAGAAGCCTCACGGGATTCTGTTGAATGAGAAACCGTGTTGAAAACCAAGCGGCTAACTCAGGTTCACATAAACTGGCCCCGAAACTTGTTTTGAATTTACGTTGCATGCACCCGCATTCGCTGTACATTTAAAACAACCCTATCAGTATTCTTATTCTGAGACTATGGAAATGAAGAAAAATAAGAAATCCTGGTAGAGGCTGCATTACTTAAAATATTAACTTACATAATTGTACTTGGCTTTTCAAGTCCTGGTGCTTTAAATGCAAGGGTTGATGTCTCTCAAGTTCCTCAGCTTGTGCGCCTCAAAATACAATTCTAAGACTGGCTGGAGATATTAATCTTCACTTTGTGTGAGATTACTGTCGTGGGCCATGTGTGGATTGGAAAAGAATTTCCAGCCAAGAGGCTGAATGAGAGATGAATAAAGTTTACTAGAGAGGGACACACGATTACAACACATGTCGGTTCAAGGGAGAGCCCAACCCTTTCGCAGGGTAGCAGCCAATTTTTATGGTCTCAAGATAGAAAATTTCTACTAGAAGGATGGTATTAGGTTATTGGTTAGGATGCCATAGGGAGAAGGCAATGGCAAACCACTCCAGTACTCTTGCCTGGCAAATTCCATGGACAGAGGAGTCTGGTAGGCTGCAGTCCATGGGGTCGCTAGGAATCAGACATGACTGACAGACTTCACTTTCACTTTTCACTTTCATGCATTGGAGAAGGAAATGGCAACCCACTCCAGTATTCTTGCCTGGAGGATCCCAGGGACGGGGGAGCCTGGTGGGCTGCCATCTCTGGGGTCACACAGAGTTGGACACGACTGAAGCGACTTAGCAGCAGCAGCAGGATGCCATATGGGCTTCCCTTGTAGCTCAGCTGGTAAAGAATCTGCCTGCAGTGTGGGAGGCTTGGGTTCAATCCCTGGGTTGGGAAGATGCCCTGGAGAAGGGAAAGGCTACCCACTCCAGTATTCTGGCCTGGAGAATTCCATGGACTGTATAGTTCATGGGGTTGCAAACAGTCCCACACGACTGAGCAACTTTCACTTTCACTTTAGGATGCTATAGGGTGGGTAATCCAGTAGGTATTTCACCTACTTCGGGGTCAGAGAACTGGCTGGTTTAGATCTGGAGGCTCATGGCAACAGTTGCTATGGGCTTTGGTCAGTTCCAGAGATTTTTATTCTGTGGACTGTGAAGAAGGCTGAGCGCCGAAGAATTGATGCTTTTGAACTGTGGTGTTGGAGAAGACTCTTGAGAGTCCCTTGGACTGCAAGGAGATCCAACCAGTCCATTCTGAAGGAGATCAGCCCTGGGATTTCTTTGGAAGGAATGGTGCTAAAGCTGAAACTCCAGTACTTTGGCCACCTCATGTGAAGAGTTGACTCATTGGAAAAGACTCTGATGCTGGGAGGGATTGGGGGCAGGAGGAAAAGGGGACAACCGAGGATGAAATGGCTGGATGGCATCACTGACTCGATGGACGTGAGTCTGAGTGAACTCCGGACGTTGGTGATGGACAGGGAGGCCTGGCGTGCTGTGATTCATGGGGTCTCAAAGAGTCGGACACAACTGAGCGACTGAACTGAACTGAACTGAACTGAACCGAACCTTGGTGGAGGGCTCCATACCTGTAACCCTGGTATGAAAGTGAAAGTTGCTCAGTCATATCCGACTCTTTGCGACCATGGACTATACAGTCCATGGAATTCTCCAGGCCAGAATACTGGAGTGGGGAGCCTTTCCCTTCTCCAGGGCATCTTCCCAACCCAGGGATCGAACCCAGATCTCCCGCATTGCAGGCAGATTCTTTACCAGCTGAGCCACAAGGGAAGGTATAGGGCTCCACAATTACATGTTTTGGAAACAAAATAACTTTGAGGGACATAACTTCTGAGGTCGTCACTGAAATTTTTTCCAAGAGTTAACACTTTTGAGTTCATAAACGACTTCCTCCCCATTGTCTCCCCACTCCCAGTGAGGTGCTAACAGATAAGAGAAATAGCAAATGATGGGCCACTGAAAGAAGAGAGAAAAATTACAAATCAGAAGAGCAAAATTACAAATTGGAAGAGGATTGACTGGGCCAATGACATCCAAACACTTTCATCTACTTCTAGCACTATCTGCCAACTACAGAAAGAAGTCACTTTCCTGTCAAGGCAATGATATTTAGCATCAAATGATTATGGAGAAAAGAGGGAGAAAACGGAAACAAAACACTGCTCTTAAGATGCCAAAAAATGAACTTTTGAATCTAAAATGCATCCTAAACATGTCCAAAAATGAATTAAAGGCAATTATTTCTGTAGCGCACTTAAGGGTTGAGAAGGAACTTTTTAAACACTCTTCCTTTTGTTTTCTTACAGTGATATGCCCTTGCCATTACCTCAACCAAGTTAGTTGTATAATTTATTTTACTAGTGTGAGTCTTTTCTTTCCCAGTACCAAAAAAGCTGTTATTTTGTTGGCTCAGTGATGAATGGTTTAATGTTTAACAGACTCTAAAAGGTGCTATGATCCTCCTGATTTTTTAAATTAATTCCTATTTTGAATAGGTGTTTTTTTTTTTTTCAGTCAGCACTAATAAGCATTTTCACTGTGAATACAGGTGTCTTACCTACCCACTGTGAAGTGAAAGTGAAAGTCGATCAGTCGTGTCCAACCCCATGGACTATACAGTCCATGGAATTCTCCAGGCCAGAGTACTGGAGTGGGTAGCCTTTCCCTTCTCCAGGGGAAATTCCCAATCCAGGGATCGAACCCAGGTCTCCCACATTGCAGCAGGATTCTTCACCAGCTGAGCCACAAGGGAATCCCAAGAATACTGGAGTGGGTAGCCTGTCCCTTCTCCAGGGTATCTTCCCAACCCAGGAATTGAACCGGGGTCTCCTGCATTGCAGGCAGATTCTTTACCAACTGAGCTATCAGGGAAGCCCCTACCCACTGTACTAAAACATAATTCATGTAGCCTCCAGTTTTTCAATGGGTTCCAAAAGTTTATGAGTAACTTATTCAAAATAGAGAACAGTTTCTATTTAATCCATAATGAAACTGTAATAAAACTATTCCTTCCTGATCTCTACCTTTCCTCACTGTCTTTGGAAACCTTATTTGTTAAAACATAATTCAGTCAAAATTAAGAAAAGCAAAAAGCAGACATAAAAACAAACAGAAGAACAATTCACAGTTGCTGGGCAATCTAACCTCCCCCATTGGCTACAACTAATCCCAACCCAATGGAGCCCACTCATCTCACATTTGCATACTTAAAATACTCCAAGACTTAGACTCTAAGTGACCTTTCAAAGCACTGAGGTAATCAATTGCTGATGAGAAAAGTGTAGCAAAGCTGATGCTGCATGCACTAGCTTGTAAGAATATAAGCAAGTAAAAAGTTTGATAATATCTATGCACAATCTTATAGATGCCACTTCATTAATCCCACTAAAGACCAGTGCCAAAGACAATATAAAGAGTCCTTAATCATAAAGATATTCATTGTAGGGTTTTTGTTTTGTTTTTCATGATGAAAAGGAATAGAAACAATAGGGGACAACAGAAAGTGTCCAATAGTAGATGAACAGTTATAGAAATTAGGGAATGTTATGTTTATAAAGATTGTAATAACAAGAAAGTGCTTAAGTGAAAAAACTTGTTTACCAAGTTGCACTGACCATTTTATTGCAAGTGAAAGTGAAAGTCTCTCAGTCGTGTCCAACTCTTCATGACTCCATGGACTATACAGTCCATGGAATTCTCCAGGCCAGAATACTGGAGTGGGGAGCCTTTCCCTTCTCCAGGGCATCTTCCCAACCCAGGGATTGAACCCAGGTCTCCCGCATTGCAGGCAGATTCTTTGCCAGCTGAGCCACAAGGGGAGCCCAATTGAAAGTGATTTATTCAATTTCTGCTAAAAAATGCAGACTTGATAAAATGGAGTAGATAATGTTGCAAACTTGATTCTAGCCTGTTGGCTATTACTGGACACAAATTCCTGTGCCCCACACACGGTGAGGCCAGACAAACTGAAACATCAGAGTTCAGAGCAAAGAAAGTTTCACTGTAGGGCTATGCAAGGAGATCCAACCAGTCCATTCTGAAGATCAGCCCTGGGATTTCCTTGGAAGGAATGATGCTAAAGCTGAAACTCCAGTACTTTGGCCACCTCATGCGAAGAGTTGACTCATTGGAAAAGACTCTGATGCTGCGAGGGATTGGGGGCAGGAGGAGAAGGGGATGTCAGAGGATGAGATGGCTGGATGGCATCACTGACCCAATGGACGTGAGTCTGAGTGAACTCCGGGAGTTGGTGATGGACAGGGAGGCCTAGCGTGCTGCGATTCATGGAGTCGCAACGAGTCAGACACGACTGAGCGACTGAACTAAACTGAACTGATGCAAGGAGAGAAGGTGGCTTGTGCTCAAAACCCCCAAACTTCCTGATGGTTTTGATAGGGATAGAAGAAGATAGTTATACAGGTAGTTGTAGAAGTCTCAGTGGGATTATAGATAGAGAGAGGAACATAGAGAACTTTGGAAGACCACTGTAAGTTAATGATCGCTCAAGAAAGCTATTGGAATGTTGTGGAATGAAGCTGGCTTGCTTAACTATAGAGTCATAAATAAAAACATGAGATATACCCCAGGTCATTAAATGAAAGAAAAAATGTTACCACCCTTCTGCTGATTTGAATAAGCACTATGATGGTCCTAGTGTGACCTCAAAGGATCAGACACTCTCCTGCCCAATGAGAAGAAGGAGCTAATGATGTAAGCCTGATGTCTACTCGAAGAATAAGGAAGAAGCAGTCTTTTTCCCCAAACCCACTTTCCTTTGATTATAAAAATATAACCCGCTTAATCCTTAGGGTAGAGCCTGCTCCCTGCCTTCTTGCATCTCTCAGAAGTGGCCTATATTAATAAATCTACTTCTTACCTATCACTTTGCCTCTCACTGAATTCTTTCTGTGCCAAGACAGAAAAGAGCTTGAGCCTCAGTAAGTCCAGACACCAGGTGACTGATTCTAATTAAAAGACTATAGGTTCAAGTCCCAATCTGGGTTTAGACTGGGTTCGAGTCCCAATCAGAGGTGCATGGTTTCAGTTTTAGGGGAAAAGTTTTTATAGGCAAAAGTTACCTGAAGTTGCTATACTCCACCTGGGTGGGAGCCTTAATTCCTGCAGAACTCAAAGTATTGTTATGTGTAGTCCTTGAAGAGGAATCAGGACCCTGCCCCAAGGCTGCAATATTTTTTTTAAGTTGATTTTTTTTTTAAACATAGTTTTGTTTTTGCCCTGGTGGCTCAGATGGTAAGGCATCTGCCTACAGTGTGGGAGATCTGGGTTCTATCCCTGGGTCAGGAAGATCCTCTGGAGAAGGAAATGGCAGCCCACTCCAGTACTGTTGCCTGGAAAATCCCATGGATGGAGGAGCCTGATAAGCTACAGTCCATGAGGTTGCAAAGAGTCGGACACGACTGAGCGACTTCATTTTTATTTTTGCCTGTGCTGGGTCTTCATTGCTACCTGCAGGCTTTTTCTAGTTGCAGCAAGCAGGGACCACTCTCCAGTTGCAATGCAAGGGCTTCTCACTGCGGTGGTTTCTTTTGTCATGAAGTATGGGCTCTAAAGCCCAGGGGCTTCAGTAGTTGTAGCACATGAGCTCAGTAGTTGTGGCCCTCAGGCTGCAGAGCATGGGTTCAGTAGTTGTGGCACACAGGCTTAGTTGCCTGCCCCCTCTCCCGTTGGCATGTGGAATCTTCCCAGAGCAGGGATCGAACTCCTGTCTCCTGCACTGGCAAATGAATTCTTTGCCACTGGACCACCAAGGAAGTCCTGCACTATTGTCTCTTGATGTCTCCTCCCTTGTTTCTGCATCAGTTTCCTTCCCTGATTAGCAAATGTTTGAATCTGCCCTTTGGAACTCAGAGAAGGTCAAGGGGGATGAATGAAGCCTATTTCCTATAAACAAGAAATGAGGGACATGATAAGGATTTGTACCAGGGAGGGCCCCATAGAATCCTGCTTGTTTGAGAGATAAATGGTTATAAGATAGTGTTACCAAACCAAACTTGGGTCTGCTTACCTATGCCCAGTAAAACCAAACTACTGACATGGTGAAACAGGAGGGAATGGGGCAGGTCACAAATTTTAAAAGAATGACATAGTTCAAGGACTTGACATAAACTGATTAGAACCAAATAGATCCAAGTTGAGAGACAGTCAACTTCCACTAGACCTTGAGCCTCATTATATACACATCAACAAGCTAAATGACACACCCACAGGCACCATGGCAGTTCCAAGGCCAACCATAAAGGTGAAAAAGTGGGCAGTGGCTCAATTCCTGGAAATCCCCACCCGCTCCCCCAAATAGCTGGAATACTGTTCCCACTAATTAGCCTAAGAAATTACTCAACCCCATAAAAACTGACAATCCCATATCTTAGTGCCGCTTTCACCTTCTGAGCTAGCCCACACTCTGTCTGTGGAGTGTGTTTTTCTCTAAGTAAATCCACTTCTTACCTATCACTTTGTTTCTCCCTGAATTCATTCTGAGATGAGACATCAAGAATCTGAGCTTCAGTAAATCCTGAGACCAGGTGTAATCTCAGTTAAAAGACCGTGGGTTCAAGTCCCAGTCTGGGTTTGGCCATGTTCAAGTCCTGGCATGTGAGTTCAAGTCTCAGTCTGAGATGCACAGCTTCACCAGGTTGTGGTAGAAGAAAGTGCAGCATTTAAGTTGCCACACAAGTAGTTCAGGACAACTAATGCTCAGAGAGCCTGAACACCCCAGTGTGGCTCAGCAAAGCATTTTTAAAGGCAAGTGGAGGGTTGGACCATAAAGAAAGCTGAGCGCTGAAGAATTTATGCTTTTGAACTGTGGTGCTGGAGAAGACTCTTGAGAGTCCCTTGGACTGCAAAGAGATCAAACCAGTCAATGTTAAAGGAAATCAACTATTCATGTTAAAGGAAATGACTATTCATTGGAAGGACTGATGCTGAAGCTGAAGCTCCAATACTTTGGCTATCTGATGTGAAGAACTGACTCATTACAAAAGACCCTGATGCTGGGAAAGATTTAAGGCAGGAGGAGAAGGGGACAACAGAGGACGAGATGGCATGGCACCATCGACTCAATGGACATGAGTTTGAGCAGGTTCCGGGAGATGGTGATGGACCTCCAGATGGGTGCCTGGAGTTCATGGGGTCGCAAAGAGTCAGACGCGACTGAGCCACTGAACAACAGCAACAGGGAGGGAGGAGGAGTCCCAGGGCAAGTGATCAGCTCCTGCACAGTTCTCTGATTGGTTGATGGTGAGGTAACAGGGGTTAACAGGGTAACTGGGGTCCTTTCAGTTCAGTTCAGTCGCCCAGTCGTGTCAGACTCTTTGTGACTCCATGGACTGCAGCACGCCAGGCCTCCCTGTCCATCACCAGCTCCTGGAGTTTATTCGAACTCCTGTCTATTGAGTTGGTGATGCCATCCAACCATCTCATCCTGTGTCATCCCCTTCTCCTCCCGCCTTCAACATTTCCCAGCATCAGGGTCTTTTCAAATGAGTCACTTCTTCACATCAGGTCCCAAAGTATTAGAGTTTCAGCTGCAGCATCAGTCCTTCCAATGAATATTCAGGACTGATTTCCTTTAGGATGGACTGGTTGGATCTCCTTGCAGTCCACGGGACTCTCAAGAGTCTTCCCCAACACCACAATTCAAACATATCAATTCTTCAGTGCTCAGCTTTCTTTATAGTTCAACTCTCACATCCATACATGACTACTGGAAAAACCATAGCTTTGACTAGATGGACCTTTGTTGGTAATGGTCTCTGCTTTTTAATATGCTATCTAAGTTGGTCATAGCTTTTCTTCCAAGGAAAAAGCATCTTTTAATTTCATGGCTGCAGTCACCATCTGCATTGATTTTGGAGCCCAAGAAAATAAAGTCTCTCACTGTTTCCATTGTTTCCCCATCTATTTGCCATGAAGTGAGGGGACCGGATGCCCTTAGTTCTCTGAATGTTGAGTTTTAAGCCAACTTTTTCACTCTTTCACTTTCATCAAGAGGCTCTTTAGTTCTTCTTCACTTTCTGTGATAAGTGTGCTGTCATCTGTGTATCTGAGGTTATTGATATTACTTCCAGCAATCTTGAATCCAGCTTGTGCTTCTTACAGCCCAGCATTTCTCATGTTGTACTCTACATATAAGTTAAATAAGCAGGGTGACAATATACAGCCTTGACGTACTCCTTCGCTGATTTGGAATCAGTCTGTTGTTCCATGTCCATTTCTAACTGTTGTTTCTTTACCTGGATACAGATTTCTCAGGAGGCAGGTCAGGTGGTCTGGTATGCCCATCTCTTGAAGAATTTTCCACAGTTTGTTGTGATCCACACAGTCAAAGGCTTTGGCATAGTCAATAAAGCAGAAGTAGATGTTTTGGGGGAACTCTCTTGCTTTTTCGATGATCCAACAGATGTTGGCAATTTGATCTCTGATTCCTCTACCTTTTCTAAAACCAGCTTGAACATCTGGACGTTCACATGCTATTGAAGACTGACTAGGAGAATTTTGAGCATTACTTTGCTAGCGTGTGAGATGAGTGCAATTGTGAGGTAGTTTGAGCACTCTTTGGCATTGCCTTTCTTTGGGATTGGAATGAAAACTGACCTTTTCCAGTCCTGTGGTCATTGCTGAGTTTCCCAAATTTGCTGGCATATTGAGTGCAGCACGTTCACGGCATCATCTTTTAGGATTTGAAAGAGCTCCACTGGAATTCCATCACCTCCACTAGCTTTGTTCATAGTGATGCTTCCTAAGGCCCACTTGACTCTGCATTCCAGGATGTCTGGCTCTAGGTGAGTGATGACACCATCGTGATTATCTGGGTCATGAAGATCTTTTTTGTACAGTTCTTCTGTGTATTCTTGCCACCTCTTCTTAATATCTTCTGCTTCTTGATATCAGTCCTTTAGGCACCAGTAGGTCTGGGGCCTACATGCTCATGGTCATCATGTAATTAATTTCTTCCATTTGGTGGAGTTTCTTGCATCTGCAAAACAACTCCAGAAATGTGCAACAGACATTATTATCTAGATACTTCACAGAGGAGCTACAACAGAGGATATGGGGGAGGGTTCTGTCCCAGGATAGCCCCATAGGGTCCTGCTTGGTTAAAGTAGTGATAAAAGAGTACAGGGTAGGAAAATAAGTGAAGACAGCCAGAAGAACTCTAAAAAGGAAGAGGAATGAGAGAGGACTAGCCTGGGTGCATATGAAGACGTAATTTTTTTAAGTTACTAATTAAAACAGTGTGATACTAGTGTATGAACAGACAAACTAAGGAACTAGAATAAAAAGTCCAGAAATAAAAACAATATTTACCAGGGAATTCACTGGCAGTCCAGTGGTTAGGGGGCTTCCTTGGTGGCTCAGACAGTAAAGAATCTGCCTGAAATGCAGCAGACCTGGGTTCAATCCCAGGGTTGGGAAGATCCCCTGGAGAAAGGAGCAGCTATCCACTCCACTATTCTGGCCTGGAGAATTCCATGGACAGAGAAGCCTAGCAGGCTACAGTCCTTGGGGTCACAAAAGTGAAAGTGAAAGTGAAGTCACTCAGTCGTGCCCCACTCTTTGTGACCCCATGGATAGTATAGCCTGCACTAAGCTCCTCTGTCCATGGGATTTTCAAGGCAAGAGTACTGGAGTGGGTTGCCATTTCCTTCTCCAGGGAATCTTCCCAACCCAGGGTTCGAACCCAGGTCTCTCACATTGTAGACAGACGCTTTACTGTCTGAGCCACCAAAAAGTTGGACACAACTGAGCAACTTTCACTTTTAACTGCCTTTCCAGGGGTTAGGATGTGGCATTTTCACTGCCATGGCCCGGGTACAGTCCCTGGTTGGAGAACTAAGATCTCACAAGCCACAGGGCATGGCAAAAAAGAAAAAAAAAAAAACACTCCAAAACAAAAACAATATATATCAGAAATGAGTATACAATAAAAATGGAATTTCAAGTATTCAGGTAAATATGACCTTCATTTTAAAATCTGTTGTTGAAACAGCTAAAGCTGATGTCTGACATCTGGAAAAAGATATAGCTGAATCCATACTTTACAATATGTGCCTGGATGAACTCCATTTAAATTTTTAGATATAAAAATTAAAATAATTAAAACTAATTGAAGAAAACTAGGCAAATTCCTTGATAACTTTGCAGCAGGGATGACTTTTTATGAATGACTCAAAATTTGATAAATTTGACTATATAAAAACTCAAACTTAAGCATAAAAAATAAGTAAAATCAAAAGACAAATTACAAACTGAGAATAATCTTTGTAATTTTTATTGAAGGCAAAGGACTAACTTTCCTAATATATAAAAGTTCCTTAAAAAGGGAATTTAAAAAAGACCAACCACCCCAGTAGAATAGCAACAGGCCCATAAGCAATTCACAGAAAAAAGAAATATGAATGGCCCTAAAGCACACAAAAAACTCTCAACCTTAATTATAATAATTGGAGATTTTAATTCTCACTTAAGAGATTAGTTAAAATTCATAAGTAATATGATTAGACTTGATATGTTCATGGGATGCAATCACATGTGTGTACAAGCATTCACTGTAGCACTGTCTGGAATAACAAAAGATTGGAAGAAACCCATGTGTCTAGTCTTAGAGGACTGCTTAATAAACCATAGTATATCTGCACAACCACAGCTATAATAAATAAGTAAATTAAAAAATAAGAACAAGGAATTTATCTATGTTCTGATTTAGAAAGTTTGCTAGGATATATTGCTAAAAGTAAAACAGCAAGATACAGAACAATGTGCTCACTTTTTCTTTTTTAAAAGCAGCTTTATTGAGATATAGCTCATATATTATACAATTTATATGTGCCATTTAAAGTGTTAAATGGTATAAAATATTATACCATTTAAAGTGTACAATTCAGTATTTTTTAGTATATTACATTATTAATTTTTAAAACTGTGGTATGGTAAATACACATACACACATACATATATAATTTAAATTTCCATTTTGGTGATCTCAAGAGCATAATTCACTGGTATTAATTACATTCACAAGGTTGTACAACCAACACCACTATGTATTTCTAAAACTTTTTCATAACCTCAAACAGGAACTCTGTAATCATCAAACAACAATTTCTCATTCCTCTTCCCCTCAACCCCTGGTTACCTCTATTCTACTTTCTGTCTCTATGAATTTTCCTGTTATAGGTACCTCATAAGTGGAATTATGTAATATTTGACCTTTTGCATCTGATTTATTTCACTTAACATAATGTTTTCTAGGTTTATCCATGTTGTAGCATATATGAGAAAATCTTTTTTTTTTTTTTGCATAGCTGAGTAATATTCCATTGTATAGATACACTTGATTTCTCCTTTCAAGCTATGAAAGTTCTAGATGGCACCTTCTGAGAAAAGGCTGTTTCTTATACATTGAAAACCTGTTGTTTAGTGTGTGTTAGTTGCTCAGTTGTGTCTGACTGTTTGTGACCACATGGACTGTAGCCCACTAGGCTCCTCTGTCCATGGAATTTTCTAGTGGGTTGCCATTCCCTTCGCCAGGGGATCTTCCTGACTCAAGGATCGAACCCAGGTCTCATGCATTTCAGGCAGTTTCTTTACCGTCTGAGCCACCAGGGAAACCTGGTTGTTGTTGTTTAGTGTAGCCACCTTTATTAACTCATTATTTTAGATAGATTTTCTGGATAAACTTGCTGCAGCTACTACATCAACGCTTGGTTTTTCATCTTGCATTTTTTGTAACAGAGATGGCTTCATTTCTTAAACTTCAGGAACCAACCTCTGCTAGCTTCAAACTTTTCTTCTGCAGCTTCCTTACCTGCTGTCAGCTTTGTAGAATCGAAGAGAGTTAGGGCCTTGCTTTGGGTTATGCTTTAGCTTAAGGGAATGTTGTGGCTGGTCTGATCTTCTCCCCAGACATCTAGAACTTTCTCTATATTAGCAAAGAGTCTATTTAGCTTTCTTACCATTTGTGTGTTCACTGGAATAGTACTTTTAATTTCCTTCAAGAACTTTTCCATTTTATTCACAACTTGGCCAACTGTTTGGCACAAGAAGCCTAGCTTTTGGCCTATCTCAGCTTTCAACATGACTTCCTCACTATGCTTAATTATTTCTAGCTTTGATTTAAAGTGAGAGCTGTGTGACTCTTTCTTTCAGTTGAACACTTAGAGGCCATTGTAGGGTTATTAATTGTCCCTATTTCAATATTGTTGTGTCTCAGGTTATGGGGAGGATGAAGGAGAAGGAAAGAGATGGGGGAAAGGCTGGTTGATGGAACAATCAGAACACACACAACGATTATAAATTAAGTTCATTGTTGATATGTGGTTCCCCAAAGTAGATGCAATACTAACACCAAAGATTGCTGTTCACTGATCACTATAACAAAATAATAATAATGAAAAAGTTTGAAATACTGTGACAACTATTAAAGTGTGATATGGAGACATGAAGTGAGAAAAAGCTGTTAGAAAAATGGCACCAATAGACTTGCTCAATGCAAGGTTGCCATAAACCTTCAATTTGAAGGAAAAAAACCTGCTAACTGAGAAGCACAATTAAGCAAAGCACAATAAAACTAGCTATGCCTGTATTTCCAGTAGATCTAATTACATATACAAATTATAATTCTTAAGCCTTAGAAACTTAATTGTTGGTGAAAATTAAGTAAGCTTATTGCCAAATTCAGACTTAAATAAAAGAAAGTAGGGAAAACCACTAGACCATTCAGGTATGACCTAAATCAAATCCCTTATGATTATATCAAATCCTTTATGATTATACAGTGGAAGTGAGAAATAGATTTAAGGGACTAGATCTGATAGATAGAGTGCCTGATGAACTATGGAATGAGGTTCGTGACATCGTACAGGAGACAGGGATCAAGACCATCCCCATGGAAAAGAAATGCAAAAAAGCAAAATGGCTGTCTGGGCAGGCCTTACAAATAGCTGTGAAAAGAAGAGAAGTGAAAAGCAAAGGAGAAAAGGAAAGATATAAGCATCTGAATGCAGAGTTCCAAAGAATGGCAAGAAGAGATAAGAAAGCCTTCCTCAGAGATCAATGCAAAGGAATAGAGGAAAACAATAGAATGGGAAAGACTAGAGATCTCTTCAAGAAAATTAGAGATACCAAGGGAACATTTCATGCAAAGATGGGCTCAATAAAGGACAGAAATGGTATGGACCTAACAGAAGCAGAAGATATTAAGAAGAGGTGGCAAGAATACACAGAAAAAATGTACAAGAATGATCTTCAAAACCCAGATAATCACGATGGTGTGATCACTCATCTAGAGCCAGACATCCTGGAATGCAAAGTCAAGTGGGCCTTAGGAAGCATCACTATGAACAAAGCTAGTGGAGATGATGGAATTCCAGTTGAGCTATTTCAAATCCTAAAAGATGATGCTGTGAAAGTGCTGCACTCAATATGCCAGCAAATTTGAAAAATTCAGCAATGGCCACAGGACTGGAAAAGGTCAGTTTTCATTCCAGTCCCAAAGAAAGGCAATGCCAAAGAATGCTCAAACTACCGCACAATTGCACTCATCTCACATGCTAGTAAAGTAATGCTCAAAATTGCCCAAGCCAGGCTTCAGCAATATGTGAACCGTGAACTTCCTGATGTTTAAGCTGGTTTTAGAAAAGGCAGAGGAACCAGGGATCAAATTACCAACATCCACTGGTTCATCAAAAAAGCAAAAGAGTTCCAGAAAAACATCTATTTCTGCTTTAGTGACTATGACAAAGCCTTTGACTGTGTGGATCACAATAAACTGTAGAAAATTCTGAAAGAGATGGGCATACCAGACCACCTGACCTGCCTCTTGAGAAATCTATATGCAGGTCAGGAAGCAACAGTTAGAACTGGACATGGAACAACAGACTGGTTCCAAATAGGAAAAGGAGTACGTCAAGGCTGTATATTGTCACCCTGCTTATTTAACTTATATGCAGAGTGCAACATGAGAAATGCTGGGCTGCAAAAAGCACAAGCTGGAATCAAGATTGCCAGGAGAAATATCAATAACCTCAGATATGCAGATGACATCACCCTTATGGCAGAAAGTGAAGAGGAACTAAAAAGCCTCTTGATGAAAGTGAAAGAGGAGAGTGAAAACGTTGGCTTAAAGCTCAACATTCAGAAAACAAAGATCATGGCATCCGGTCCCATCACTTCATAGGAAATAGATGGGGAAACAGTGGAAACAGTGTCAGACTTTATTTTTTGGAGGTCCAAAATCACCACAGATGGTGATTGCAGCCATGAAATTAAAAGACGCTTACTTCTTGGAAGAAAAGTTATGACCAATCTAGATAGCATATTCAAAAGCAGAGACATTACTTTGCCAACAAAGGTCCGTCTAGTCAAGGCTATGGTTTTTCCAGTAGTCATGTATGGATGTGAGAGTTGGACTATGAAGAAAGCTGAGTGCCAAATAATTGATGCTTTTGAATTGTGGTGTTGGAGAAAACTCTTGAGAGTCCCATGGACTGCAAGGAGATCCAACCAGTCCATTCTGAAGGAGATCAGCCCTGGGATTTCTTTGGAGGGAATGATGCTAAAGCTGAAACTCCAGTACTTTGGCTACCTCATGCCAAGAGTTGACTCATTGGAAAAGACTCTGATGCTGGGAGGGATTGGGAGCAGGAGGAGAAGGGGATGGCAGAAGATGAGATAGCTGGATGGCATCACTGACTCGATGGACATCAGTTTGAGTGAACTCTGGGAGTTGGTGGTGGACAGGGAGGCCTGGCATGCTGCAATTCATGGGGTCACAAAGAGTCAGACACGACTGAGCGACTGAACTGAACTGAACTGAACTGTGAACTGTTAACACCGGCATTCTGTAGATGGCAAAACTGCAAATACAGTTCACAGTTTCTAGAAGCATGTTTTTCCTTGTAGTAAATTCTTCAATGAGTTACAAAACACATTTACTGAAAAGCCCAAATATCTTTCATTCCTTTGTAAAAAATCAAAGTAGATAAATCTGTGTTCAATAATTAGTATTTCAATATTTAATCTTATTTGGAAATAATATATTTACTCAATGAACATCCATTATTTAACTTAACTTAGTCTCACTCTAAAGTTCAAGTTACCAAAAAGATTTTAGAAACTATTTTTCAGAAGACATACCATGAAATATAATTATTGTTGAAAAGTTTATTTATAATCTTTTATCTTAATTACATCTATTTAATTCACTTCTTCGTAATACTTATATTTAGCTTACTCATGAAAATTTCATGAGACATTGAACAGATATCCATCATCTTAAGTTTTTTCTGTTTCTGGCTAATAAATTCTGTAATAAGGATGATATGAACTTATTTTAGTAGAGAACTTGGGTAGAATATAAGTTCCATGTCTGCATTATATTAAATGCTGATAACTCTGAAGACATGCCTATTAAAGTAAAGTCAACAGACTTAAACCAGTGTTTATTTACCTAAGATTGTCCCAGAGCCCATGAACTTAAAAAGCACTGGATTAGTTTCTATATTTTTAAAATTGTTAAGAATACTTAATTTATACATTTCTTTTTCTTTAAAACAAAGCTCTTCACAGATTAATTTTGGCAATACCATACAGAGGTGGAAAAATCACACATCTATAACATGCATATATACATATATGATATACAGAAACATAAAGACAGATGCAGAGATCTTATAGCTTTTGTTCCAAAATTTTAGCCAGTAGATGTAGAAAACAATGCAAACTCACTAGTTTACAAAAGAACAGTTGGGTGTGACTCAGGGAGCTCAAATCAGGTGCTCTGTGACAACCTAGAGAGGTGTTAAGGGTGGGAGGTGGAAGAGAGGTTCAAGAGGGAAGGGACATATGTTTACCTATGGCTGACTCATGTTGATATATGAAAGAAATCAACACAATATTGTAAAGTAGCTATTCCCAATTTAAAAAAATTTAAATTAAAAAAAAGAACAATGGGGTCCAGACTGTGCTTCTGATGGATAGCATACTGCCCAGATGGCTAAAGTTTTTACTAACATCGACTCAATGGACATTAGTTTGAGCAAACTCCAAAAGATTGTGAAGGACAGGGAAGCCTGGCATGCTGCAGTCCTTGGGGTCACAAAGAATCTGACATGACTGAGTAACTGAACAACAATAACATTAATAGAGAAGATTTTTAAGGTTTTCATTCCTTGGTATCCAAACAACCTCCCACCACTCTTTTTTTTTTTTGCCCTTCTTTTAAGAATTACCTCTCTGTAGTTTGCATTTCCAAAAAATGGCTCTGGGTTCCTAAAGAAGATGAGGTAGAATATTTACATCTCAAAGGCACAGAAGAAGGATATAAGTTTCTCCAAGAAGGATTTTGTTTCCTAAGTCCAGATCTTTTACAATATCTACAAGCTTTTTGAGGTAAGCAAGGGAGGGTTTGGTAAAAAGGATAGATGGGCTTTAAATTGCTTTTAGAGCTGCATTTCTGTTCTTATAAAGAAAGACTCAATTAGTAAGACAAGAAGAGTTGTTTTTAATTCTTCAAATAATTGGGTTGCAATCTGAGTGATATAAGGGGCTGATCCCACTAGATTCTTTTCAATTTGCTTCTTTACATTAGGGAGATTTCCAACTAAGATGGAAATCAAAAGATTCCTATCTTAGGACAGGATATCTAAAAAAAACCAGTTCCTATCAAACTGAATATCAGCTTCCAATGTAGCCAAATTTTGACCATAGAGCTACTTAAAAAAAATTCTGGCAAACATCTTATCACTTTTAGTCAAGACAAATAGTAAATATCCCTAGAAGTATCACACAACCTTTTTTCTTTCCTTTTTCTTTTAAACTAAAGGCATCTGGGCTTGCCTGGTGGCTCTGTTGTTAAAGAATCTGCCTGCACTGCAGGACATGTGGGTTCAATCCCTAGGTTGGGAAGATGCCCTGGAGAAGGAAATGGCAATCCACTCCAGTATTCTTGCCTAGAAAATCCCATGGACAGAGGAGCCTGGCAGGCTACAGTCCATAGGGTGGCAAGAGTTGGACATGACTTAGTAACTAATCCACCTAAGGCATATCTATCAAATGACAAAACCAAAACCAATTAGCCCTTTATAGCTTATCCATGGATGCAAAATGTATCACCATAGAGAGTGAAAAAGATACTACCCTCCCAAGATCTAGGGCCATGGCCAAAGATAACCAAAAGAAAGAGAGCTGGCAAGTCAATAACATGCTATCTGCAAATGGAGTACAATCCACATTTTGTCTGGCCATATTTTCAGTGCCCCTAAACTCAGCAGTGGCCACAGGACTGGAAAAGGTCAGTTTTCATTCCAATCCCAAAGAAAGGCAATGCCAAAGAATGCTCAAACTACCACACAATTGCACTCATCTCACATGCTAGTAAAGTAATGCTCAAAATTCTCCAAGCCAGGCTACAGCAATATGTGAACCGTGAACTCCCTAATGTTCAAGCAGGTTTTAGAAAAGGCAGAGGAACCAGAGATCAGATTGTCAACATCTGCTGGATCATCGAAAAAGCAAGAGAATTCCAGAAAAACATCTATTTCTGTTTTATTGACTATGCCAAAGCCTTTGCCTATGTGGATCACCACAAACTGTGGAAAATTCTGAAAGAGATGGGAATACCAGACCACCTGACCTGCCTCTTGAGAAATCTGTATGCAGGTCAGGAAGCAATAGTTAGAACTGGACATGGACCAACAGACTGGTTCCAAATAGGAAAAGGAGTACGTCAAGGCTGTATATTGTCACCCTGCTTATTTAACTTATATGCAGAGTACATCATGAGAAACGCTGGACTGGAAGAAAGATTGGAATCAAGATTGCCAGGAGAAATATCAATAACCTCAGATATGCAGATGACACCACCCCTATGGCAGAAAGTGAAGAAGAGCCAAAAAGCCTCTTGATGAAAGTGAAAGAGGAGAGTGAAAAAGTTGGCTTAAAGCTCAACATTCAGAAAACGAAGATCATGGCATCTGGTCCCATCACTTCATGGGAAATAGATGGGGAAACAGTGGAAACAGTGTCAGACTTTGTTTTTGGGGGCTCCAAAATCACTGCAGATGGTGATCACAGCCATGAAATTAAAAGACTCTTACTCCTTGGAAGAAAAGTTATGACCAACCTAGACAGCATATTCAAAAGCAGAGATATTACTTTGTCAACTAAGGTCCGTCTAGCCAAGGCTATGGTTTTTCCAGTAATCATGTATGATTGTGAGAGTTGGACTGTGAAGAAAGCTGAATGCCGAAGAACTGATGCTTTTGAACTGTGGTGTTGGAGAAGACTCTTGAGAGTCCCTTGGACTGCAAGGAGATCCAACCAGTCCATTCCGAGGGAGATCAGCCCTGGGATTTCTTTGGAAGGAATGATGCTAAAGCTGAAGCTCCAGTACTTTGGCCACCTCATGTGAAGAGTTGACTCATTGGAAAAGACTTTGATGCTGGGAGGGATTGGGGGCAGGAGGAGAAGGGGACGACAGAGGATGAGATGGCTGGATGGCATCACTGACTTGATGGACGTGAGTCTGAGTGGACTCCGGGAGTTGGTGATGGACAGGGAGGCCTGGCGTGTTGCGATTCATGGGGTCGCAAAGAGTCGGACACGACTGACTGAACTGAACTGAACCTGACAGTTGAGCCACTTGAATATTCAGAACCAAAAATCTCCATGCCCTGAACACAAAGAAAGTCAAGCCAAGTTTTCAGAACATACAGTGAAACAAACAGGAGAAAAACGGCTGTCCCTGGGTAGGAAAAGTTCAATGACTAATAGGTACCCCCAAACCAAATTTTAATCAGAATCACAATTCAAAGAACTAATTCTTACAAATGTTTTTCTCCTGATAATATGAATTTGGAGAGGAAGGGACAATGTGAAATTTTTACCTTTCTCTCTTGACTGAGAAGTAGACAGAGAGCTGACTTTCATAAAAATTTTTACCCTTCACTGCCTTCTTTCAGTTTTCCAGGATTCCATCTGCAGGCTCTAAAGCAAGCAGAGCATCTCAATCGGTCCCATCTGGGTTGCCAAAGCCTCTGTGGAGGAGGAGTGAATAATTTTTCTCTAGCATTCTATTGCTAATTTCTTGTGGGAGCCCCCTCCCCACCCCCACCAGTAATAAAAAGATTTACAGGAGAAAAAGAGAAGTTTAATAAGATGTATATACCTCATGTACACAGGGGAGATACCTAGGAAATCTGTGTAAAACCTCTCCCAGAATGGCCCAAGCCATCACCTTATGTGCCAACTCCAGCTAAAGACAAAAGAAGGATGCCGTGGACTGGGGAGGTTAGTTATGGAAAGTTATAAGGAAAAACACAGTGAACAAGGAGAAGATTGTCATGCACATTTAAGTCAGGTGCCTCCTCCAATGAGTTTCTTATTTTTAGTTTATTTTACTTTATAATACTGTATTGGTTTTGCCATACATTGACATGAATCCAACACGGGTGTACATGCAATCCCAAACATGAACCCCCCTCCCACCTCCCTCCCCACAGCATCCCTCTGGGTCATCCCCGTGCACCAGCCCCAAGCATCCTGAATCCTGCATCCTGCATCGAACATAGACTGGCGATTCGATTCTTACATGATAGTATACATGTTTCAATGCCATTCTCCCAAATCATCCCACCCTCTCCCTCTCCCTCTCCCTCTGAGTCCAAAAGTCCGCTATACACATCTGTGTCTTTTTTGCTGTCTTGCATACAGGGTCATCATTGCCATCTTTCTAAATTCCATATATATGTGTTAGTATACTGTATTTATGTTTTTCTTTCTGGCTTGCTTCACTCTGTATAATCGTGATTTGGAGTCATCCTTCTCTTTTAGGTACAGAGAGGGAGAGATTTCCCTTATAAATGTAAATGTCCCTTACAAAAGGGTAAATTCTACTCTGCTTTCAGAGTTTTTCCTGTGTCTGCAGCCTCTCAAAATAATTATATGAAAATAATCTTTAGGCCAAAGAGGCATATTTTGAAGTGGCATATTCTGCTATTCTTCAACACTAAAAAAAGTGGCTGAGGGTGAGGAAAAGGGTAGGTAGATATGGGGAGTAAGACTTCTCATTAGGTACACCTTTTTATATTGCCTTTAATTTTTGACCATCTTATAGTCCCAAAGCAGAACATTCAAACCTTATGATGTTCTAGAATTACTAACAGCAACAGACCCATTAATAAGGCAGAAACCCATGTGTGAGGAAGTGTGAAGGGGCAAGGTAAACATGAGTAGCAAGTTATCCACTCTCCAGTTAGTGAACTATTTCTTCAAGTCCAAATTTAGTAAGGAATAATTTAATTTAGTCACTTAATTTTTTAATTTAGTCACTTACTAATTTAATCTAGTCACTTAATTCATTCTTTCAAACCATGTTTATGTTTTCCTCTATGCAAAGGACAAGAATGTCAAATTATGCTGATACTGCTGTTTATATTAAAATAATGACACTTGTAAATAGCACACAGCATTGCTAGTAATATTTTTAGAAAAAAATTCACCCTAGTAAATTTGAAGATCTAATTTACCTTATTTGACAATTTATCCCATTTAGCAACTAGAAACATGTTCAGAGGGGTTGTACAAAATGGGAGGTTTTTATAAGAAGAAAGGTGGGGCAAGGGAACTATTAGCAAAAGAAAGAAAGGATTATTCTTAGACCAGGATCTCCCCTTTGGGGGGGAAGGGAATGGCAAGGGTTTTATCATGCAGATTGCCCCTTCTTCCTCTAGGGAATGGAGAGGACCCAGCTGGCAGATTACCTCCTTGGTGCTGACCAGAAAATTACATATTAGTTGATTAAGATTACATTTGCAGTGAAGGTAGAAATGGCAATTAGTTTAGGTATTAGATCTAGGTTTGGTTTCATGGGCTTTAGCTTAAGTGATGCCATTTTGTTTTTGTTTTTGTTTTAATATAAATTTATTTATTTTAATTGGAGGCTAATTACTTTACAATCTTGTATTGGTTTTTCCATACATCAACATGAATCTGCCATGGGTGCACACGTGTTCCCCATCCTGAACCCCTCTCCCACCTCCCTCCTCATACCATCCCTCTGGGTCATCCCAGCACACCAGCCCCGAGCATCCTGTATCATGCATCGAACCTGGACTGGCGATTTGTTTCACATATGATATTATACATGTTTCAATGCCATTCTCCCAAATCATCCCACCC
Organism: Budorcas taxicolor; assembly: GCF_023091745.1. Lineage (NCBI taxonomy): Eukaryota > Metazoa > Chordata > Mammalia > Artiodactyla > Bovidae > Budorcas > Budorcas taxicolor. The sequence goes on along the minus strand of NC_068935.1, from coordinate 99,523,021 downwards.
TTGCCCTCTCCCACAGAGTCCAAAAGACTGTTCTAGACATCTGTGTCTCTTTTGCTGTCTCGCATACAGGCTTATCGTTACCATCTTAAGTGATGCCATTTTGGACCTATGGTATTCCTCTTTAACAATGCTATCTAGCTCTTTTTCAAATTACACTATCCTGGGATGTAAGAAAAGTAATCTTCATAGGAGGGGAACAGTGGTTGAAGAAAGTCCATTGCACAAGTAAATAAATGAAATAAAAAATAAAGCCAAATTTCCCTGGTTCTGTCTGGAGTAGATAGCCTCACTGGAGAAATAAACTCACACTGCCTCATACCTCCTTCCAAAAATGTTGGATTTTAATGGTCTAGGACCAGGAAAAGGAGACTGGGAAGCTGTCGTCTTTTACTGTAAACAGAAAGGCCCAGAGCAAGAGAGAAAGCATTCATTTTTCAAAGAAAGGCACAGAAGGAAGCAGGCAAGGTCCATAATAATGTCACCCAATCATTTAACAAAAGGAAAATGAAAGCAGCACTCTTCTCAGATCAGTAAACATGCTATTGTTAAAGAGTATACAGAAGAGAATATTTTTCAGATGAACCAGAGAATGGTGGAGTAAGGAAATAACTCTCAATCAGATACAAATCCTTAAAGTCATAGACAAAATAATTTGCTTCAGCACCTGGCCATTCAGAGGCTATCCAAAGCTTGTTGGCGAGTCCCAGGACAACTCAATCTGTGGCTTTATCTTTTCTGGCCAGTTTCGCTATAACTCAACACACTTCCTCAGGGGACTAAAAGCAAGCATGTGACCAAGGCAGTCAGCCTTGAGTGTATCAGGAGACAGGAAGGCTGCCAAGAGCCCCATTCCCTGATATCAGTCTTCCTGCCCATAAGCAGATTTCAAAATAACCAGAATATCTAGTGCATTCTAACAGTTCATGGAGCAATGGAAGTGGGTCTGTTCTTTGAGGGTGTTTTGAGAGTACACCTCTCACACTGAGTTTTAAGACCCTACATTCATTCAATGGAGAAATATCCAAAACATCAGACCATTAAAAACAAACATACAAGACAAAACAAAAAAAATGACCATTTTTTTCAGCAACCTGCTGTGCCATAATCACCTGGCCCTGTCTCCAGGGCTAGGAGCTTAAAAGGGACCGTGCCGCACCCAAGGCAGGCAGCCAACTCATTTCCTCTAGATTTGAAATGAGTGTGTGTGTGTGTGTATGTGTGTTAAACCATTGTTATCTGCCCAGGAAAAACTAAATAGTCAACTGCCTATAAACTCAGAGCCTCTATCTGACTGATCCAATCATATTGTTGGATCCAAATAGTCCACAAATGGAGATGGGGCAAAGTGGGAGGGTGGAAGGAGGAAGCTGAGTTGTGCAGGTATTCTCTCAGTTGTAAAGTCATATTGGAGGAAATACTGATCCCTCAATTCTACAAGGGAGCTCATTTCTGTCCTATTGTACTCATAATTATTCAACAATTGGATGAATTTTGAGAAATGCTGTCAGCATTAAAAAAATCTAACTTAGTGCCATGATGTTTTACTTTCATATAAGCAGGTAGTTATCAGCTTGTTTTTAACAGATACTCTGGTGGTAGGGCAGCTTTATGTTTCTTTGTACATAAAAAAGATTTCAAATACTGACATGCAAGGTATCATTCCTGTTATCACTGAAAAAATGAAAAGAATAAACATACCCATCTGCTGATTTTAAAAAGCTCCTTGAGAGCAATTTTAGAGTTGTTTTAAAACCATTTTGAAGCTATTGTATGGGATTTAAGAGACTGGGTGAAGTGGGATTTTTATCTTATTTATGATTTTCTGTATTTTCCAATTTTTCTATGACATTACTTTTAAAAACAATTTGAAAGTAAAGTTTACACTCCTATAATGTAACTGGTATACAAGGATTGTTGCAAAGAACAGCAGTTCCCCAGTCCCACAAAGCCCATATCTCCAGAGGTGACAATTCTCAACTCTTTTGACTGATTGTATTTACCTTGATATCTCCAAATATTCTTGATTTTGTAGTTTCAGGCCCTATCTATTGACTTCCCTCTATAGTAGAAGAGTTTTTACTTCTTTCATACAGGCATGACTCCCATCCTAAAACAGGAGGGAAGGAGACAAGGCACAGCCTTTAAAAGAATGACATAGCCTAAGGACACAATATAAACTGATTAGAACCAAATCCAACATGGCAGATGAGTCCACTTCCACTAGACCTTGAGCCTCATTATATGCTGATTGTAACATATCAGCAAGATAAATGACACACCCACAGGCACCATGACATTTCCAAGGCTGACTATGAAGGTCAAAAGTGGGCCCAATTCCTAGAAATCCCCACTGTTTCCTCAAAATAGCTGGAACACTCCTCCAACTCACTAGCCTATGAAATTACCTACTTCTATAAAAACCGACAACTCCATACCCTGGTGACGCTCTTACCTTCTGAGATGGCCTATACCTTCTGGAGTGTGTTTCTCTCTAAATAAATCTAGTTCTTACCTATCTCTCTGTCTCTTACTGAACTCTTTCTGGGATGTGGTATCAATAACCTGAGCTTCATTAAGTCCTGAAATCAGGTGTGTGATCTCAGTTAAAATAGCGTGAGTTCAAGTCCCAATCTGGGTTTTGGCTGGATTCAAGTCCTGACATGTGGGTTCAAGTCCCAGTTCGAGTTGCACAGTTTCAGCCCCTTTTATAGCCATTGCCTGGAGAATCCCAGGGACAGAGGAGCGTAGTGGGTTGCCGTCTATGGGGTCACACAGAGTCAGACACGACTGAAGCGACTTAGCAGCAGCAGCAGCAGCAATATAGTCACAGTATCATTTTGGCTAGATCCTTTAGGTACTTACATTCCTATGACTATATAAATCCTATTGGCCACTGAATATGTTATTTTGTACACAGAAAATGATACTCTTTGTTTTACAATTTGAAGGGGGAAAAAAATTTATACTGGCCACTTCGGAAATGTAGGTAATTTATCTGTATACTGTGTCACTCAAAGACCAGAAATTTGAGAGAGCTTTTTGGCTGACCATCCATTTGGCACATTGCTGGCACTCAATACATAGTGCCAATACATAGTATGAATGAATGATTAAACACAGGCCTTCAAGTGACATGTTTTGTCTGTTCAAGACTCTGATTATTTGACCAAGGTACACTATGTGAACAAGACATTTGAAGTCATCACAATAGTCTTTCCCGACATTATCACTGTCAGACTTTTTTTTAAATAATCACATTCCTTGTTCCCCAAATTCATGTGGGCAACTTTCCCCTCACCAGGGAACAAATTTCAGTATGGAAAAGCAGGCTTCCAGTTTTTTACATATTGCTCATTTCTTCCCACATGATGCTGAAAAACCACACGATTTAATCACACTCAGAGCTCTTGTTTTTCTTGCAATGCACAACCAGTCTGGTGGTTTGGTGGTTTCCCATGGATTATTTTCTATAAATACAGCCAACTGTGGATCAGCATCAGGTTGAACCTGTTCCAGGTACACCCCTCACTTTGCCAGGCTACATCATGGCTCACCAAATAAACTCTAGTGAACAAAAACCTCTCTCCTCCCAGAGTATCACGTCTCAGTTAGAACAGAGCAAGCTGTCAGTCAGCCCTTCTCTTCCTGTATGTGCTACATATTTGCTAAGCACTGAGTCATACTTGACACTTCACTGGTTTCGCCTCACTGTAAAGCAAAATAGGAACCTAGTACATGATATTGTTTTTGCCAGTCGCGAATCTGCGTTTTCTTTGAGCATTATATATATAATCAATTTTGAATTTGCTATTACAAGCTTCCAGAAGTAATGTGATTCACGTGTGTGTCGGCCAGAAGAGGGGCTTCCCAGGTGCTGCTAGTGGTAAAGAACCCGCCTGTCAAGGCAGGAGACATTAAGAGATGCAGTTTCGATCCCTGGATCAGAAAGATCCCCGGGATGGGGGTGGGGAGTTGGGGGTGGGGGGTGGTGGTGAAGAAGGAAGGAAATGTCCACCCACACCAGTATTCTTGCCTGGAAAATGTTGTGGACAGAGGAGCCTGGCAGGCTACAGTCCATAGGGTCACAAAGAGTTGGACACGACTGAAGTGACTTAGCGTGCATGCATGGCCACAGGAAGGGCGACTTTGGATCATGAGTATTCAGGTTGGTCTTTTCTCTATCCTGAGATATAAAATTCATAATTTACATAATGGAAAGCATTGTTTTATATTTGCTTTGAATAAACACGATAAATTTACCAGGGAGATCACCCTGATTTGAAAAACGACAAGTTTCAATGTCTTCATCCCACTATTTAACAAAGTTACATAATAGGGTGTTTAAGCAGATCACAGGTCCAATAAAATCCAGTTTTCAGATATTGCTCATTACAGTTCCAATTCAAACTTTCCTTTCTCAGCTACTTGTCAGAAGTCATCACTAGCAGATTCACTTGTAGTGGCATTTACAGACTCAACAGTAAAAATTAATTTGGAGCCTGTTGACTATATTTATGATATTATTTTAAGTTGGAGCATTCATATCACTATTTTCATCACTGCTTTTCGATGAAACATTCGTGAATCATTGACCCATTTAGATGAATTGTGGATTCAACATAACAATGTAATGGTAAATAAGAAAAAACACAGATTTACCAAGTGTACTCAATAGCCTGGAAACAATGAGAGATAATATTAGCCAAGCCAAACAATGCTGTTAATGTCAGCAGTAATGAACCAGCTATAATGGTGCTTGCAGAATATGTTTATCTGAAGATATACAAGTTCAGGAACTGAAAGGAAGCATGGCTGAAGTAAGATTTAGGGACTGGGTCCATACCTCTGGTTGAGGGGAGAGCGAGTACCTTAGGAGCACATTAAAAGGACCTAGACCCTTAGGCTACCTAATACTTGTGTTCAGTTCAGTTCAGTTCAGTCACTCAGTCATGTCTGACTATTTGTGACCCCATGGACTGCAGCATGCCAGGCTTCACTGCCCATCACCAACTCCCAGAGCTTACTCAAATGCATGTCCATCCAGTCAGTGATGCCATCCAAACATCTCATCCCATGTCATCCCCTTCCTTCTCCTCCTGCTTTCAATCTTTCCCAGCATCAGGGTCTTTTCCAATGAGCTCATTCTTTGTATCAGGTGGCCAAAGCATTGGAGCTTCAGCTGTATCATCAGTCCTTCCAATGCACATTCAGAACTGATTTTCTTTAGGATTGACTGGTTGGATCTCCTTGCAGTCCAACAGACTCTCAAGAGTCTTCTCCAAACCACAGTTCAAAAACATCAATTCTTCAGTGCTCAGCTTTCTTTATAGTCCAACTCTCACATCCATATATGACTACTGGAAAAAACATAGCTTGACTAGATGGACCTTTGTTGCTAAAGTAATGTCTCTGCTTTTTAATATGCTGTCTAGGTTGGTCATAGCTTTTCTTCCAAGGAACAAATGGTCTTTTAATTTCATGGCTACAGTCACCATCTGCACTGATTTTGGAGCCCAAGAAAATAAAGTCTCTCATTGTTTTCATTGTTTCCCCATCTATTTGCTATGAAATGATGGGACTGGATGCCATTATCTTAGTTTTCTGCATGTTGAGTTTTAAGCCAACTTTTCACTCTCTTTCACTTTCATCAAGAGGCTTTTTAGTTCTTCTTAGCTTTATGTCATAAGGGTGGTGTTATCTGTGTATCTGAGGTTATTGATATTACTTCTGGCAACCTTGAATCCAGCTTGTGGTTCATCCAGCCCAGCATTTCTCATGAGGTACTCTGCATATAAATTAAATAAGCAGGGTGACAACATACAGCCTTGACGTACTTCTTGCCGATTTGGAACCAGTCTGTTGTTCCATATCCACTTCTAAATGTTGCTTCTTGACCTGGATACAGATTCCTCAGGAGGCAGGTCAGGTGGTCTGGTATGCCCATCTCTTGAAGAATTTTCCACAGTTTGTTGTGATCCAAACAGTCAAAGGCTTTGGCGTAGTCAATAAAGCAGAAGTAGATGTTTTGGGGGAACTCTCTTACTTTTTCGATGATCCAACCGATGTTGGCAATTTGATCTCTGGTTCTTCTGCCATTTCTAAATCCAGCTTGTACAACTGGAATTTCTTGGTTCATGTACTGTTGAAGCCCAGCTTGAAGGATTTTAGGCATTACCTTGCTAGCATGTGAAATGAGTGCAATTGTACAGTAGTTTGAACATTCTTTGGCATTGCCTTTCTTTGGGATGGAATGAAAACTGACCTTTCCCAATCCTGTAACCACTGCTGAGTCTTCCAAACTTGCTGACATATTGAATGCAAGCACTTTAACAGCATCATCTTTTAGGATTTGAAATAGTTCCACTGGAATTCCATCACCTCCACTAGCTTTGTTCGTAGCGATGCTTCCTAAGGCCCACTTGACTTCGCATTCCTGGATGTCTGGCTCTAGGCGAGTGATCACACCATCGTGATTATCTGGGTCGTGAAGATCTTTTTTGTATAGTTCTTCTGTGTATTCTTGCCACCTCTTCTTAATATCTTCTGCTTCTGTTAGGTTCATACTATTTCTGCCCTTTATTGAGCCCATCTTTGCATGAAATATTACCTTGGTATCTCTAATTTTCTTGAAGAGATCTCTAGTCTTTTCCATTCTATTATTTTCCTCTATTTCTTTGCATTGATCACTGAGGAAGGCTTTCTTATCTCTCCTTGCTGTTCTTTGGAACTCTGCATTCAAATGGGTATATGTTTCCCTTTCTCCTTTGCCTTTCACTTCTCTTCTTTTCTCAGCTATTTGTAAGGCCTCCTCAGACAACCACTATGTCTTCTTGCATTTCTTTTTCTTGGGGATGGTCTTGCTTCCTGCCTCCTGTACAATGTCATGAACCTCTGTCCATAGTTCTTCAGGCACTCTGTCTATCAGGTCTAATCCCTTGAATCTATTTGTCACTTCCACTGTATAATTGTAAGGGACTTGATTTAAATCAGACCTGAATAGTCCAGTGGTTTTCCCTACTTTCTTCAATTTAAGTCTGAATTTGGCAATAAGGAGTTCATGATCTGAGCCACAGTCAGCTCCCAGTCTTGTTTTTGCTGACTGTATAGAGCTTTTCCATCTTCGGCTACAAAGAATATAATCAATCTGGTTTTGGTGTTGACCATCTGGTGATGTCCATGTTTAGAGTCTTCTCTTCTGTTGTTGGACGAGGGTGTTTGCTATGATCAGTGCATTCTCTTTGCAAAACTGTTAGCCCTTGCCTTGCTTCATTTGTACTCCAAGGCCAAATTTGCCTGTTACTCCAGGTGTCTCTTGACTTCCTACTTTTGCCTCCTACTTCCAGTCCCCTAAGATGAAAAGGACATTTTTGGGGGGTGTTAATTCTAGAAGGTCTTGTAGGTCTTCATAGAACCGTTCAACTTGAGCTTCTTTAGCATTACGGTTGGGGTATAGACTTGGATTACTGTGATAGTAAATGGTTTGCCTTGGAAACAAACAGAGATCATTCTGTCGTTTTTGAGATTGCATCCAAGTACTACATTTTGGACTCTTTTGTTGACTCTGAGGGCTACTCCATTTCTTCTAAGGGATTCTTGTCCACAGTAGTATATATAATGGTCATCTGAGTTAAATTCACCCATTCCAGTCCATTTTACTTCACTGATTCCTAAAATGTCAATGTTCACTCTTGCCATCTCCTGTCTGACCACTTCCAATTTGCCTTGATTCGTGGACCTCATAGTCCATGTTCCTATGCAATATTGCTCTTTACAGCATCGGACTTCCATCACCAGTCACATCCACAACTGGGTGTTGTTTTTGCTTTGGCTCTGTCTCTTCATTCTTTCTGAAATTATTTCTCCACTGTTCTCCAGTAGCAAATTGGGCACCTACTGACCTGGGGAGTTCATCTTTCAGTGTCCTATCTTTTTGCCTTTTCATACTGTTCATGGGGTTCTCAAGGCATGAATACTGGAGTGGTTTGCCATTCTGTTCTCCAGTGGGCCACATTTTGTCAGAACTCTCCACCATGACCCATCTGTCTTGGGTGGCCCTACATGGCATGGGTCATAGTTTCATTGAGTTAGACAAGACTGTGGTCCATGTGATCAGTTTGGTTAGTTTTCTGTGATTGTAGTTTTCATTCTGTCTGCGATCAGACGGGTAAGGATAAGAGGCTTATGGAAGCTTCCTGGTGGGAAAGTCTGACTGAGGGGGAAAATGGGTCCTGTTCTGATGGACAGGGCCATGCTTTAATCCCATTTTCTGTTGATGGGCAGGGCTGTGTCCCCTCCCTATTGTTTGACCTGAAGCATGGTGGAGCTGATGAAGATGATGGCGACCTCTTTCAAAAGATCCCGTGCACACACTGCTGTACTCAGTGCCCCCAACCCTGCAGCAGGCCACTGGTGACCCATGCCTCCGCCGGAGACTCCTAGACACTCATGGGCAAGTCTGGGTCAGTCTCTTGTGGGGTCACTGCTCCTTTCTCCTGGGTCCTGGTTCATACAAGGTTTTATTTTTGCCCTCCAAGAGTCTGTTCTGGCAGCTCTATGGTGGGGTTAATAGTAACCTCCTCCAAGAGGGCTTATGCCATACCCAGGTCTGCTGCACCCAGAGCCCCTGCCCCTGTGGCAGGCCACTTTTGACCTGTACCTCCACAGAAGACACTCAAACACTGAAAGGAAGGTCTAGCTCAGTCTCTGTGGGATCTCCTGGTGTGCATAATGCTTTGTTTGAGCCCTCTGAGCGTCTCTGACAGGTATGGGGTTTGATTCTAAATGTGATTTTGCCCCTCCTATCATCTTGCTGGGGCTTCTCCTTTGCTCTTGAACATGGGGTATCTTTTTCTTGATAGGATACAACATTCTCCTGTCGATGGTTGTTCAGCAGTGAGTTGTAATTTTGGAGTTCTCCCCAGAGAAGATGAGCGCACATCCTTTTACTCCACCATCTTGCAAGCTCCTTGTATTAAGGTCTAGCTTTTCCCCACTGCTTCATCTAACAGCTTTTCCCCACTGTTTCATCTAACAGCTTTTCACCACAATGTTAACAACTGTCAAGCCAACATGATATCTTAAACATTGCTGAAAAGTTAAACTTTTTGAAGGATCTGCTGAGAGATTTTCTCTACTCACCACTCCTGCGTCTCCCAGCTACACTAAAAAGGCAATGCTCATTAAGAAAATGCAGTTGACTAGAGAGTAAGTCATACTAAGTGAAGTAAGTCACACAAAGACAAATTTCATATGATAGCACTTATTTGTGAAGTTTAAAAATATGATACAAAAGAACTTATTCACAAAACAGAAAGGCACTCACAGATATTGAAAACAAACTGGTAACAAATGGTTACCAATGGGAAAAGGTGGAGGGAGGGATAACTTAGGAATATGAGAATAACATAAACAGAGGGCTTCCCTGGTGGCTCAAATGGTAAGGAATTTGCCTGCAATGCAGGAGACCTGTGTTGAAGCCCTGGGTGAGGAAGATCCCCTGGAGAAGGAAATGGCAACCCACTACAGTATTCTTGCCTGGAGAATCCCATGGACAGAGGAGCCTGGTGGGCTACAGTCCGTGAGGTCGCAGAGTGTCAGATACAACTAAGCAATTACTTTATGCAAACTACTATATATAAAATAGATAAATAAGAACCTACTGTATAGCACAGCCTCAATATTTTGTAATAACATATATAGAAAAAGAATCTGAAAAAATATATATATATAACTGAATCACTTTGCTGTACACCTGAAACTAACATGACATTGTAAATCAACTATACTTCAATAAAAAATAAATTTAAAAAAATGAAATGCAGCTGAACCTTTAACAATACTGGTTTGAACTGTATGGATCCACTTATATGGTGGATCAGTGGTAAATACTACAGTACTACACTGTGGTTGAATCCCTGGATGCAGAGGAACCTTGGATACGGAGGGCTGACTATAAATTGTAGGAGGTTTAATCCTATCATTGTTCAAGGGTCAACTGTAATAGGATCACTGTGAAAATAACAATTAACCTTTTATTTCAACTTTGATGAAAGTGGATGATCAGAATTGTTTCAGTACTTTTTCCTCTGAAGCTACCTCACCATCCACAGACCCACTCCCCCTCAGTCCTCATCCCTTTTTTGCATTGGTCTGCAATTACATCCCTTTTTTGCATTGGTCTACAATGGATAGCATTTGAAGCACTGCACTATAGTGATTGAGTTTTTACTTCTCTCATTTTCCCTTCCTTCTTTTTCTCCCTTAAGTTAGGGTAGACAATACAGATCATAAGAGATATTTGGGAGACTGCTGTTTCTCATCTGTCTTCAGCTCAAAATGATCCCTATGTCAAAATGGCATATTTTGTAGTGGCATATTATAATCCCTTACATGTGTATTATGCTTAGAACAGTGCCTGGCACATAATAAGTATCCAATTCACATGTGTGAGTATTAGTATTAGAGTATTAATATTAATAATCACCATTGTAAGGTACATGGCACATAAATAATAATAAGTATATGGTGGCTATCATTACTTTTCTTCTGAACTTCCATGGTACTCTTCTTGTTTCTATCTCTCCTGCAAAAGTTATTGTTATGTTGCCATTAGTTAAGTACATCCTTCCTTGCTGAATTATAAACTTCTTTAGGGCAGGCTGTGTCTCACTCACATTTATGTTTCCAGTTGTATTTGTTATTGTTCAGTTGCTCAGTTGTGTTTGACTCTTTGAGACCTCATGAACTGTAGCATGCAGGCTCCTCTGTCCTCCACTATCTCCCAGTTGTATTCAGTTAGTTCAGTTCGGTCACTCAGTTGTGTCTTGACTCTTTGCGACCCCATCGACTGCAGCATGCCAAGCCTCCCTGTCCATCACCAACTCCCGGAGCTTGCTTATACTCATGTCCGTCCAGTTGGTGATGCCATCCAACCACCTCATTCTCTGTCGTTCCCTACTCATCCTGCCTTCAATCTTTTCCAGCATCAGGGTCTTTTCCAATGAGTCCATTCTTTGCATCAGGTGGCCAAAGTATTGGAGTTTCAGCATCGGTCTTTCCAATGAATATTTAGGGCTGATCTCCTTTAGGATGGACTGGTTGGATCTCCTTGCAGTCCAAGAGACTCTCAAGAGTCTTCTCCAACACCACAGTTCAAAAGCATCAATTCTTCAGTGCTCAGCTTTCTTTATAGTCCAATTCTCACATCCATACATGACCACTGGAAAAACCATAGCTTTGACTAGATGGACATTTGTTGGCAAAGTAATGTCTCTGCTTTTTAATATGCTGCCTAGTTTCGTCATAGCTTTTCTTCCAAGAAACAAGTGGTCTTTTAATTTCATGGCTGCAGTCACCACCTGCAGTGACTTTGGAGCCCCCAAAAATAAAGTCTGTCACTGTTTCCACTGTTTCTCCATCTGTTTGTCATGGAGTGATGGGACCAGATGCCATGATCTTCGTTTTCTGAATGTTGAGTTTTAAGCCAACTTTTTCACTCTCGTCTTATACTTTCATTAAGAGGCTCACCAATTGTATTGACCCTCCATTGATGTGCTAAATAACTTTGTTGTTGTTGTTTTAGTAGCTAAGTAGTTAAATGACTACATGCTTGTAAAACAGACCACTGATGATAACATTACATTTTCTGGGGCCAAAGACTACTATACTGTGAACAAATACTATCTTTTAATAGCAGTCCTCCCTACAGGAGACTACAATAGGTTCTGGCCTTCCTCTAACACAATATAAAATGCTATAGTTAACTAAGTAGATGTTCACTGAAACCACTAGCTGATCCAACCAACAGTTGTCTTCCTTCATCAGAGAAGTATAAATTTATTAATTTTCCCTTTTTGGTAGTAGAGCTATAGTCTAACTATAATGTGGTTTGATGCTTTCTATATTTCTATGTCTAATCCAATTTCAATAAGAAATACTTCAAATATGAATAGGTAAAAATGTATTCCTCCTTTTACTAAAAAAAAAGATTATACTAGCATATTAATGAAGAAAAGTTGAGAAATGATAGAATTTTAATTCAAAATGGACATTTTATGTCATGCTGTTTTGCTTCTAATGCAACAAGAAATTTTGTGTTTTCAATAAATGCAGACTGCACAGTGACAACAGATGTAATAAACAGAAAATACAGAGATCCATTTTGTCATCATGAGTTTCAGATTGTAAACAAATTAAAAGAATGCTATATTTAGCCCCTGAGAAGTCAATAGTAATACTTTGCTTGTTAGGATAAAGAATTTTATTCCTATCCAAAGGAAAAATGAATTCAAAACTCAAATACAATGACAAAACACACATAAACTTAATTCTACACTTTACGCCAATATATGCAGAAATGTACTGTAGCTGTAACTACAACCCAGGCAGCAGCTGTAAGACTTGGGAGTCAAGAGACTGGAAGGAATTACAGAAACCTATCCAAAATAAAGGTTGCTTTACAGGGTCACCTCCTGAAAGATGGTTTAATTTAACTATACAGTAGTTAAAAACAAAGATGGCTCCTATCTTGAGGGGATTTAAATCTAAAAACTGTAAGCAGAGATGTCTCAGGTATTATTAATAAGCTATGTCAAAAATTAAACTAAGAATCTTCTATTGTTTTAGATTAACATAAATGGTATCACACTGTACATATTGTGCAACGGGCATTTTTCTCTTAATACTGTATGTCTGAAATACACCTATAGCTCCATTGTACAAGTGCACTACATTTGTTTATCCATTCTATTATTGATGAATATTTAATTGGTTTATGTATCTCTTCTCAACTCTGTAGTTACTAATGTCAGGAGCTAGAAATCAACCACAATGTATTCACATCTGAGTAATCTACAATGTCAGAAAACAGGGCTCTTTATTCCTCCGAGAGCCAGCAGTCACATATGGACCCACACACTACTGCATATCCTGGTGTTTGTAAGAGGAGCCTCTCTAGATTATAGCCCTAAAAGCTGAATTTAAATTTTATTATATGTCATCTAATTTCCAGGAAAGTATTTTGTACCATTTCATCTTCCCCCAACCAGTGTAAAAGTTTATTTTTTTCAAATTCTCACCAACATTTGGTATTTGTTTCTGTCAAAGTAATGAGTCTGAAATGGTATCACTGGCTTTTGTTTGTTAGTAACTGCCTTATTGAGATATAATTGACTTACAATAATTGCAATATGTAAAGTGTTCAGTTCAGTTCAGTTCAGTCGCTCAGTCGTGTCCGAGTCTTTGCGACCCCATGAATCGCAGCACGCCAGGCCTCCCTGTCCAACACCAACTCCCGGAGTTCACTCAGACTCGTGTCCATCAAGTCAGTGATGCCATCCAGCCATCTCATCCTCTGTCGTCCCCTTCTCCTCCTGCCCCCAATCCCTCCCAGCATCAAAGTCTTTTCCAATGAGTCAACTCTTCACATGAGGTGGCCAAAGTACTGGAGTTTCAGCTTTAGCATCATTCCTTCCAAAGAAATCCCAGGGCTAATCTCCTTCAGAATGGACTGGTTGGATCTCCTTGCAGTCCAAGGGACTCCTAAGAGTCTTCTCCAACACCACAGTTCAAAAGCATCAATTCTTGGGCGCTCAGCCTTCTTCATAGTCCAACTCTCACATCTATACCTGACTACCGGAAAAACCATAGCCTTGACTAGACGGACCTTAGTCGGCAAAGTAATGTCTCTGCTTTAGAATATGCTATCTAGGTTGGTCATAACTTTTCTTCCAAGGAATAAGCGTCTTTTAATTTCATGGCTGCAATCACCATCTGCAGTGATTTTGGAGCCCCCCAAAATAAAGTCTGACACTATTTCCACTGTTTCCCCATCTATTTCCCATGAAGTGATGGGACCGGATGCCATGATCTTCGTTTTCTGAATGTTGAGCTTTAAGCCAACTTTTTCACTCTCTTCTTTTACTTTCATCAAGAGGCTTTCTAGTTGTAAAGTGTATAACTTTATTTTTAAGTTTTCATTGATAAGCAATGGCACTCATAAAACCATTGCTGTATTGTGGCAAGAAGTAATGAACATACCTGTCATCACAGAATGTTTCCTTGTGCTCCTTTGTTATCCTCTCATTTCTCTTACACTACCCCCAGCCCAAGTCAATCACTGATCTACTTGATATAACTATTGATTATTTTGCATTATGTAAAATTTATATAAATGGAATTATACAGTGCATATTCTTTTTGGTCTCATTTTTCTCAGTATATTTATTTTGAGATTCATTCATGTTGCTTGTAATTCATTTCTTTTTATTACTAATTAGTATTTCACTGTATGGTTAAGCTACAATTTGTTTATCCATTCATATGTTCACTGATAATTGGGATATTTCTAGCTTTTGGCTTTCACAAATGTCTTTGTGTAGAAATATGTTTTCATTTCTCTTCAGTAAATATTAATACCTAAGGATGGTGTTCCTGGGTCATATCATATGGTAAGCATAGGTTTAATTTTATAAAAAATTGCCAAACTGTTTTCCAAGCAGTTGTGTAATTCAACATTCCCATCAGCAGTGCATGGGCATTCCAGTTGCTCTGAATCCTTGTCAACACTTGGTTTAGACAGTTTTGGTTTGTTGTTGTTGGGGGTTTTTTGCATTTTAAGTCATCTAATATGTAATAGTAACATCTCATTGTAATCTGCATTTCTCTAATGACTAATAATTTTGAGCATCTCTTCATGTGCTTATTTGCCAGCTCTATGTCTTTTTTGGAGTTCCCAGGTGGCTCAGTGGTAAAGACTCTGCCTACCAATGCAAGAGATCTGGGTTCAATCTGTGGGTCGGGAAGATCCCCTGTAGGAGGAAATGGCAGCCCACTCCAGTATCTTTGCCTGGAAAATCCTATGGACAGAGGAACCTGGGGTCTATAGTCCAGAGGGTCGCAAAGAGTCAGACATGACTGAGCACACAGCACACATGTCCTTATTGGTGACATGCTTACTCAAAACTTCTGCCTATTCTTTTGTTGGGTTGCTTGTCTGCTTATTAGTGGGTTTGCGAGTTCTTTAGGTATTCAGAATACAAATCCTTATCAGCTATGTGACTTTTAATTATTTTCTCCCAATTTATGTCTTATATTTTCATCCTCTTAACCACATCTTTTGAAGAACAGAGGTTCTTAATTTTGATGAAGTACAATATATCTTCTTTTCCCTTTTTTTCAATTGCACTTTTGATGCTGTATTTTTGACAGCTTTCCTTCATCCAAGATCACAAATATTTCCTCTTATTTATCTGCCCGAGGGGAGAAAAAAGATATATTAGGTAGAAGACTGTTGAGGAACATCTTTAAAGTACTGAATATTATATCAATTGAGGATATCTGTCAAAAGTTAAAGCAAAATAAAGACTTTTTTGAACATACAAAACCTGAAAGAATTCTTTACCAGAAGATCTGCACTGCAGGAAATGTTAAAGAAAGCCCTTCAGGCAAAAGGGATTATACTACTAGGTGGAAATTTGAATCTACACAAAAGAGTGATGAACACTGTGAATGTATATATATATATATGTAGGGATGTACTAGTTTTCCACTGTTGCTGTAACAAATTACCACAACCTTAGTGACTTAAAATAATAGAAATGTATTCTTTTACAGTTATATATCAGAGGTCTGACACATGTCTCAGCTAAAATCAAGGCATTGGCAGGACTGTGGTCCTTTTGAATCTGAGCAGGGCCCTGTGGCGCCCCTGGGCACAAAAACCTTTCTGTGTCCCCCATTTCTTTTTTTTTTTTCCCCATTTCTTGATTGCAGGAAATGAGCTTCATTCAGCTTCTATGACTTTCCCTGAATTCCAACAGTTGCAACAGTTGGGCAGGTTCAAAAAGGTGCTAATCAGGGAAGCGAGGGGATGCAGAGACAGGGGAGAAACAGTCAAGAAACAATAGTGCAGCCTTGGGAGAGGGTCCTGGTTCCCCCTCAAGGGACATTCATAACAATATTTTTGAGCTGTTTTGCAGGTACTGAAACCCCCACCAGATCGGAGAAGTTACTCTTTGCTACCCATGAGCATGCTGACCCCAGACAGGTTGGAACCAGAAGGCTGATGATGCTGACTCCCACTTACCTCACCACCAACCAATCAGAAGAATGTCCATGAGCTGATCACACCCTCTTTGAATCATCATTATACAACTCCTCACTACCCCCTCCAGGTTGGTACATACAATTTTGGGAGCATTAGCCCACTGTGGCACCCTTTGCTTGGCAAAACAATAAAGCTATTCTTTTCTACTTCTTCCAAAACTCTGTCTCTGAGATGTAATTTGGTGTTGGACTGCAGAGGCTGGATTTGGCTTCACTTTTGGGGGCATCTAGGGAAGAATCCATTTCTTTGCCGACTGTAGCAAGGGACTACCCTTAGCTCTTAGAGTTCTTGGTCCTGCACATAACCCTCTACATCTCAGTATCCTCACACTGCCATTTCTCTGACGACTCTTGTGAATAGAATGAGCCCACCTAATAATCCAGGATAATTTCTCCATCTCAAGGTCCTTATCCTTAGTCTCATCTATAAAGTCTCTTTTGTGCTATAGGATAACATTCTTAAAGGTTCTTGAAACTGGGACATGGACATCTTTGGGGGGATTAATATTCTGCTTATCATAGTGGTAAATTTGGAAGACTGTTTTCTTTTTATTTAAATAACTTTCAAGATATTTGACTGTTTAAAGCTAAAATAAAAACACTATGTTTTGGGGTTTATAACATGTAAAAGTCAGATATATGACAACAACAGCACATAAGCCTGTAGGGGAGAAAAAGGAGTATAATATAAGGTTCTAATACTATGAAGTGAAGTGAAAGTCACTCAGTTGTGTCCAACTCTTTGGAGTCCATGGGATTCTCCAGGCCAGAATACTGGAGTGGGTAGCCTTTCCCTTCGCCAGGGGATCTTTCCAACCCAGGGATTTGAACCCAGGGCTCCCACACTGCAGGCACATTTTTTACCAGCTGAGCCACAAGGGAAGTCCTCTAATACTATATATGAAGCCATATACTGAAAGTATTGAAGAGAGATTGAAAAAAATTACATGAGGTTTCCAATTTTACCTAATATGAGAAATGTACATCCTTGTGCATTTTTCCTTGTATTGTGAATGAGGCCTTCTTTAGGTTATCAGTGAAGGAAATTTGTAAGGTCAGAAAGCATGCGCATATTCAGCTTCACTAGAAATACAAAGTAATTGTATTCATTTACAGATTTGTCAGCAATGAATGAGAATTCCTATTTTATCATGACCTTACTTGATGTTCTCAGATTGTTTAACTTTCATCAACTTCATAGGTAAGAATATGATATCGCATTTCATTTTACATATTAAGCATCTTTTCATACCTTCCACATATTTATTGATTGCTTAGGTTTCTTCATCTATGAAAGCCCTATTGCTCCATTTTATTATTTGTTGGATTTATAGTCATTCTTTATATATCTGTATATTGACTCTCAGTCAGTTACATAGATTGTAAAACCCTTTGCTTAGTCTATGACTTGTTTTTCCATTTTGTTTAAGGGGTCTTTTTTGTATAGATTTTTATATTAGTGCAGTCAAATTTGTTGATATTTCTTTGAAGGATTGCATTTATTTTTATGTGTTACTGAAGACACTTATATTTTCTTTTGAAAGTTTCACAAGTCTTCTTCTCACATTTAAGCCTTTAATTTACCTGAAATTCATTTTTGTTTAAAGATCAAATTGGTATTTTGTTTCCATTTGTCCCAGTTGCCCCAATATCAATCCAGTTTCTTGCTTTTGCTTTATAATGCTGCCTCTGCTATATGTCAAATTTCCATAATTGCGTGAGTTTCTAAATGTTTACTATATTCAATCTATTTATCTATCTCTGATGATTAGCACACTGGTTTATTTTACTATAGCTTTGTAATAAGTCTTAATATTCAGTAGGGAAAAATCTCACCTCCTGTTCTACAGGAGATTTGGGGATATTCTATAAAATTTATTCATTGCAGATATAATTTATTATCTTTATTGTAATTTTCTTTGATTGTAAATGAGCACTAATTTGATTAAAAAGCATATGTCAGTTTTCACCACACCTAGAAAAATGTCTAAATCCCTTAACCCTAACTCACAAAACCCCTCTGTGGTCTGTCCCCTATACATTCCATCATTTGCCTTTAATCTTTCATATGGATTTTTAGAATTGGGTTGTCAAGTTCCAAGTAAATTCATGTTTAGCTGTGTTTAAAATTGCATCGCATTTGTAGATTACATCTATTCTGCAATGCCATAGATTGTAAGACACATCATTATTTTATGTGTCACTAAGAAAGAAAAATTGCTTCCCATTAAACTATGACATAATGCTTTCTTATCACTTAGACTTTTTGTTTTATATGTATTGAAAAAGCTCCCTTAGACTTACTTAGATACACACTTTTATCACATTTTTTTTCTTGTGGGCCCACAAAAATGAGAATGTAAGTGAAATAAAGTGGTTAAGATATCCTTAAAACTTCGTGGCATTCAGAATCTGGCTTTTCTGAATCAATATAAAACTTCAATATCTATTTTTTTTTCACACAATAATAGCTTCTGTGCCATCAAGGACATTGGTAATGCAGCATTTATTACAAGTAAAGTCCATCCACTTCTGTCTCTGAAATATTCTTCCCAACCACAGTACCAAACATAATTCAGCTACACATACTTGTGAAATATTTCCCCTTTCTTGGGTCCTTGACTGTTCTTGGCAGGAAAATATGCAATCTCAGTCATTCTTATAATAAAAGAGACTTGCTTCCTTGATATCAAATATATGCCTCCTGCTCTGTTTCTGTATCTTCCTGCATTTACAATAAATTTTCATTTTAATGCTAAATAATAATATTACCATTTTAGGACATTTTAAATAGCCATTCAACTCAACACATGCAGTCCCAAAATGCACATAACTCAACTGAAGTGACAAGAATATGACCAGCTATGATGAAAAGTTTATTCATGTTCAGACAATGACAGCTACATCATAGTCTATCCTGGGTATAAGGTATAAGAAATCACTCATTGTAAGCTACATCCCAACCTTAGAGATGCTTTAAAAAGTATGTTTATAATTGATGAACTATGGTATTTATTATAGTAGAATTGTCACCTTATAATAAATAGAGTTACAGAATTCTTAAATATCATAAATGGAGATTTAATATAGATCTTCTTTGTGTATTTTAATAATGTTTAGTATTTTCTGATAATGTTTTTGGCATTATAAATGCTATATTGTAGTCAATTACATTTTATAGTTGATTATTGGATTTAGAAATATTACTTTTGTTTTATATATTGATTTTATATTCAGTAATCCTGCTAAACTTTCTTACTAACTCTATAGATTTCCTTAGATTTTTCTATCCAGACAAATAATGTTGTCTACAAAAAACAGCACTACTTCTCTCCTTTGGCAGTCTATACTTCTTAATTACTTTCCCTTTCTGTTTTCATTGGTTAGGACACTAATACAATTTGGAATAGATGTGGTTATAATGAGCATATTTGTCTTGTTTAAAAGTTAATACTTCTTAAATTTCACCACTAAACAAGAAGTTTGCTCTAGGTTTTTCAAGTTAAGGCCATTCCCTTATATTACTGGTTTGCTATAAATTTTAATCTTGAATCAGTGTTAAATTTTATCATAGGCCTTTTCTACTAACAGGACCATATATTAATGGTTCTTCTAATTCACTCTGTTAGTGTGAATCCTGTTGATAAAATTTTCTAATTTCAGACAATCCTTGCAATCCTGGCATAAAGCCTACATGGTTGTAATGTATTACTTCTTTATGTAGGATGTCAGTTAAGTTGCTATTATCTTATTTAGAATCTTTGAATCCACAATTCCATGTAAGATTAGTCTATAATTTTTCTTATACCTCATAAAATAAAGTATGTAGCTCTCTCTCCTTTTTTCTATTCTCTGATACAACTTGTATAAAATGAGCTTGTGGGATTTCATAAAACCTAACCTGTAAAACTTGGAGAAGGAAATGGCAACCCACTCCAGTATTCTTGCCTGGAGAATCCCATGGACAGAGGAGCCTGGCGGCCTACAATCAATGGGGTCCCAAGAGTTGGACACGACTTAGCGAATAAACCACCACCACCACCACCTGTAAAACTGTCTTAATCTGGGACTTTGGTGGAGGTATATTTTATTACCAGTTAAATTGGTTGATAGTCTGCTCAAGTTTTCTATCTCTTCTTGAATCAACTTTGTGTGTGTACATATATATATATAATATATATATAGTATATATAAATATATATATTATAATTACCCCACCTTTTTCTTTTTGCTGCACTGTGCAGCATTTGGGATCGTAGTTCCCTGACCAGGGATCAAACCTCTACCCCCTGCATTGGGAGCACAGAGTCTTAACTACTAAACCCCTTAATTACACATTTTATATGTTCTTTAATTTAATGGCATAAATTTGTTAACAGTATTCTCTTACTATTTTTGCATTTCTACATTAACTTAATAAGAAATACTTTTTATTCCTAATTTCATTTCACTCATTTTTTTCTTAATCAGTCTTCTTAGAGATTTGTCTTTAATTTGTAAAAACATTTTCATAAGTGCTTTGCATAAAAATATTGTCTGGTTTTTTTTTCCCCTGGGAATTACTTTTGTAAGTTTTCAATATCTTTATTGCTGCCTTCTAATTTAAAAATTAATGCTTGGTCAATATTTTAAAATTTCATAAGTAACTGATGTGTTGAATGTAGCAAATGATCTATTTGCTTATTATTCCTTTTAAAAATATGATCTTAAAGTACAGAATGTTTTACTACTTGCTATTATCTGGTATGAATATGCATTTTTTCCAAGTAAAGATATCTTACTTAGAGTGAGGAAAGTATTAACCTTAATGATATCAATTTAAACCTAAACAAAATTAATGAATTTGCTAAGTGTTATTTTTGGCTACAGACATTAGCCTGCAATTTGCCATGTACATTATATTCAGGATGAATCTTACACTTGCTCTGCATGTAAATATTTAATTCTGCCATTTTAACTTGCGGGTATGTGTATTAAAAAACTTCCTTTTTCTTGGCTTGACTTAATAACAGCTCACATTTTGCTCTTAAATACATTAGTTTTGATTTTAATCAATTTTGTCTATAATGTCACTACATTTTTTCATCTTCAAAATATTTGGATTTCTCTTTTTTTTGGATTTGGAGCCCCAGTATACTCTCCATGTACACAGCTTCTTGAGAGCAATGGCCTCAGGTCTCCCTGTTTATGAATCTCAAACCTCCAGCACAATGCCTGGACCATGACAGAAGATGGCATTATCAATAACCACCACTCACTGAGCAAGTGCTATATTCCAGGCATTGTGCCAAATGTTTTGTATGCCTTATCAAAATTTGATGAAGTAAGAATTACTTTGTAAAAGTCAGGCCTTCTTAAATCAAAACCACAATGAGATATCACCTCATACCCATTATGATCGTCACCATAAAAAAATAAAGGCAGAAAATAACAAGTATTCGTGAAGATGTGGTGAAATTGAAACCCTTGTGCATTGTTGGTAGGAATGTAAGATGCTGCAACTACTAAGGAAAACAGCAGGGAGGTTCCTCAAAAAAATTAAAAATAAAACTATCATATGATCTAGTAATCCCACTTTTGGGTATATATCTGACATAAGCAGTGTCTTGAAAAGATATTTGCACACTTGTTCTCATTGCTGTGTTACTCATAATAGCCAAGAGGTGGGAGCAACCCAAGTGTCCACAGACAGATGAATGGATAAACAAAATATGGTGTATACATACAGTGGAATATTATGCAGCCACTTTAAAAAATCCTGTTACATGCTATAACATGGATAAACCTTGAAGACATTATACTAAGGGAAATAAACAGGTCATGAAAGGACAAGTACTGTATGATTTCACTAACATATCTAAAGTAGTCAAATTCTTAAAAGCAGAAAGCAGAGTGGTAGGTGCCAGGGACTGAGGGGAGGAGTAAGAGGGGTATTATTGTTCAATGGACACAGAATTTCAGATTTCCAAGATGCACAAGTTCTGGAGACCTGTTACATATAGCTTACATGAGAAAACTGTTTTTAAAAATGGTTATAATGGTCAGTTTTATGTAATGTTCTCTTTAATATGACAATTAAAAATTTTTTTAATGTTTTAGATCAGGCTTTCTGACTTTAAGGATGAAGAAACTAAGATTCAGAAGGTTTTGTGGTTCATCCAAGGTCAAAGAACCTACTTCAAAGCACAGAGCAAGAGTGTTCAAGCCACAGAATCGTTTCTTCACTTACTTTAAATTTTGGTTTTATTTTCCTTAGAATCTAACAGAATTCAATACGTACTAAAAATATCCTCGTGTAGATCTTTTAAAGGGGAAAGCAAACCTTTTCATGCTTATTTTTAGTCAACATGACCTTATGATTTGTCTTCCTGTAAAGGTTCACTTCTGGACAAAGAAAATATGAATGCTTCCAGAGTCAACATTCATTTTCAAATAAAGTGATAAAGGGGTTTCCCAGGTGGTGTGTTAGATCCCTGGGTTGGGAAGATCCCCTGGAGGAGGAAATATCCACTTCAATATTCTTGCCTGGAGAATCCCATGAAAAGAAGAGGCTGGCAGGCTACAGTCCACAGCATCAGAGTCAGACATGACTGAAACAACTTAGCACACACACAGTAAGATAAAAATAAGTGAATGAGACCATTTAAAATCTTCAAGTATCTTGTATGGGGACTTTTTTTTTTCAAATTGAGATGTAATTGACATATAACATTATACTGTTTTGAACTGTAAAACATAATGATTTGATATTTGTAGATTGTGCAAAATGGCCACCAGGATTAGTCTAATAACCAGGGTAATATTTTGAAAAAGAAAATAAATAAATTTATATTAAAGAAAATTTAATAAACTTATTGATATAGAATGTGTGAAGTGTGCCAAGGAAATCAAAATGTGTTCCTCTACCATTTCATTTCATTTCATTGAGATTTCCATTTCATTGAGTTTCTATTAACCTCTCTCCACTGACTGTAAAGAATTGCTGCTTTCTTCTTGCCTCAGTGAACTTCTCTAAATCATTATCCTCCTTCCACCCTCAGGATTTCAATAGCTACGCTTTTCTAAACAGTCTTAACTCTAGTGTGAGAGAGAAAGGGAAGAACTCAATTGGTATTGTAGTAGGTTGACTGATGTTCACCCAAAAATACCTCATCCTCATCCCTGGAATTTGTAAATATCACATAATTTGGAAAAAGGATCTTTGCAGATGTGATTAAATCAAGGGTTTTCAAATGAAGCAATAACGCTGATTATCAGGGTGGGCCCTAAATGCCACCACATATTTCCTTATATGTGGAACAGAACTCAGGAGGGATCTTACACCTAAGTCCCCACCTCATATAGCAATTTTGGCTTGGAGACAAAGACTTGTCTGTGAGCTACATGTGTGGGGATTCGGAAGTGCACAGGGATGGGGGAGAGGGCTGCCTAGATCTACAATATTTAAATAGGGAGTGCAGAGGCCCTTGTCTGAGTCCCTGAACTTTTGAAATAACGCTAAGGGTGAGCTAGCACAAGACCTAAAGTCTACTATTTGAGTGTGCACAAGAGCAAGTGCTCCTGATCCAGTGAGATCAGAAAACTATTCATTGCTACCTAAATTCCCTAGATCACAAAAATCATATTTAATTGAAGATGACCTAGTGAACTCTGGGCTTCACAGGTGGCTCAGTGGTAAAGAATCCACCTACCAATGCAAGAGACCCAGGAGATGTGGGTTCTATCCCTGGGTTGGGAAGATCCCCTGGAGAAGGAAAAGGCAAGCCACTCCAGTATTCTTGCCCAGAAAATTCCATGGACAGAGGAGCCTGGTGGGCTACAGTCCATGGGGTCACAAAAGAGTCAGACACTACTGTGCATCCACTCAACAGCTAGTGAGCTATAACTATTTACTGAGAGTGGAGAATTGTGTAATGGAGTTTCCTTGACCAAGAAGGCAGAGTATTTTAGAGAGGAGGCTAATAGCTTTTCAATGTTAAACTAAATTTGGTTATATTCATTCTCCTTTAAAGAAAAAAAAAAGTAATGAATCTCTCTGAATATCAGTCCCAAGTTCCATGCTTATAATTTATGGTAACATCTAATCAACTCCTAAGTAGCATACATCATTGTCAGATTATATTTTCTCATTTCAGCGCCTTCATTTTCTGGCTGTCCATCCAGCCTGATACACATGAGTCTTTATTTTCCATCAGGGTATACCCAGGAACACTCATCTGTAATGTATCATTTGTTCATGTCTTATACTTAAATTTGTTTGAGAAGAGTAAGTATCTTGCTTGTGCTGTCATTAGGGAGACTACATGTTACCATAGCCATGTGTAGGAGTGTTTTTATTCTTTTATGAGTTCAAAAAAGGGCATCTCCCCAAAAGCCTTATTTGTATGTCCAAGTACAAAAAAAAAGCAAACCAATAACTGCAATCCTAGCCATACCAAATATCTATTTTATTCCACTTATTTCCAATTTTAAATGTATGGTCTAAAGAAAAGAAAACAAAGAAGAAACTAATTTTATTATACAGCTAGGCATTCTATCCAATTTGGTGCCTGAGAAGACTATAACTGCACAGTCTGAACCTAATAGCCACTCTGTAAGTCTAATCAAACCACAGATCTTCCTTGACTTACAAAGGACTTATGTCCTGGCAAACCCACTATAAGCAGAAAATATACCAAGTCAGAAATGCACTTAATACACCTAACCTAAACATCTGCAAGAAGATCAAACCAATAAATCCTAAAAGAAATCAGTCCTGAATATTCATTGGAAGGACTGAGGCAGGAGGAGAAGGGGATGACAGAGGATGAGATGGTTGGATGGTATCACTGACTCGATGGACATGAGTTTGAGCAAGCTCTGGGAGATGGTGATGGACACGAGATGGCATGCTGCAGTCCATGGGGTCGCAAAGAGTCAGACACAACTGAGCAACTGAACTGAAACATCATAGTTTAGCCTAACCTACCTTATACGTGCTCAGGACAGTTACATTAGCCTTCAGTAGGGCAAAATCATCTCACACAAAACCTATTTTACATTCAAGTGCTGAATATCTCATGTAATTTACTGAATACTGTACAGAAAGTGAAAAATAGAATGGTTGTATGGGTGCAGAATGGTTATAAGTGTATTGGTTCTTTCCTTTTTTTAAAACATAAGTTTTATCTCTATCTATTATATCTATCTAACTAGCTGCCCCAGGTCTTAGTTGTAGCATGTAGGATCTTCTAGTTGCATCATGAGAGCTCTTAGTTGTAGCACGTGGGATCTAGTTCAGTGACCAGGGATTGCATCCGGGCCCCCTGTATTGGGAGCACAGAGTCTTAGCCACTGGACCACCAGGGAAGTCCCTTTATTGGTTCTTTACCTTCATGATCATGTAATTGACTAGGAGCTGTGGCTTGCCTCTCCTCTGCCCAACATCATGGGAGTTTTTGTTGTTCAGTTGCTAAGTTGTGTCCAACTCTTTGCAACCCCATGGACTGCAGCTGGCCAGGTTTACTTGTCTATCTTCTGGAGTTTGCTCAGATTCATGCCCATTGACTTGGAGATGCTATCTAAACCATCTCATCCTCTGCCACCCACTTCACCTTTTGCTTTCAATCTTTCCCAGCATAAGGCTCTTTTTCAGTGAGTTGCCTCCCTGCATCAGGTGGCTAAAGCTTCAGGAGTTTCAGCTTCAGCATCACTTCTCCCAGTGAATATTCAGGGTTGATTTCCTTTAGGACTGACTGGTTTGATCTCCTTGCTGTCCAAGGGACTCTCAAGAGTCTTCTCCAGCACCATAGCTCGAAAGCATCAGTTCTTCTGTGCTCAGGCTTCTTTATTTGTGATCCAACCCTCACATCCGTACATGACTACTGGAAAAACCATAGCTTTGACTAGATGGACTTTTGTTGGCAAATTAGGTCTCTGTTTTTTAATATGCTGTCTAGGTTTGTCTAGCTTTCCTTCCAAGAAGCAAGTGTCTTTTTATTTCATAGCTGCAGTCACCTTCCGGACTGATTTTGGAGCCCAAGAAAATAAAGTCTGTCACTGTTTCCATTGTTTCCCCATCTATTTGCCATGAAGTGATGGGACTGGATGCCATGATCTTAGTTTTGTGAATGTTGCGTTTTATGCCAGCTTCTTCACTTTCTTTCACCTCATCAAGAGGTTCTTTAGTTTCTCTTAATTTTTTGCCATTAGAGTGGTATCATCTGCATATCTGAGGTTATCGATATTTCTCCCGGCAATCTTGAATCCAGCTTGTGCTTCATCCAGCCTGGCATTTCACATGGTGTACTCTGCATATGAAAAAGTGAAAAGAAAGTGAAAGTCGCTCAATCATGTCCAACTATTTGTGACCCCATGGAATTCTCCAGGCCAGAATATTGGAGTGGGTAGCCTTTCCCTTCTCCAGGGGATCTTCCCAACCCAGGGATTGAACCCAGGTCTCCTGCATTGCAGGTGGATTCTTTACCAGCTGAGCCACTAGGGAAGCCCAAGAATGCTGGAGTGGGTAACCTATCCCTTCTCCATCAGATCTTCCCAACCCAGGAATTGAACCGGGGTCTCCTGCATCGCAGGCAGATTCCTTACCAACTGAGCTACCAGGGGATCATATAAGTTAATATAAGTTAATATGAGTTATATGAGTTAATATGCAAATAAGCAGGGTGACAATATACAGCCTTGTTTTATGCCTTTCCTAATTTTGGTTTTAACTGTAGCTTCTTGACCCACATACAGGTTTCTCAGGAGACAGGTAAGATGGTCTGGTACTCCCATCCAAGAATTTTCAGTTTGTTAAGATCCACATGACCCACACAGTCAAAGCCTTTTCAAAAAGGCTATTGTCAATGAAGCGGAAATAGATGTTTTTCTGGAATTCCCTTGTTTTCTCTGTGATCCAGTGAATGCTAGCAATTTAATCTCTGGTTCCTCTGCCTTGGAAGAGATCAAAATTCAAAGTAAAGTTTCTACTGAATGCCTATTGCTTTCACGACATTGTAAAGTTGAAAACTTGTTAAGTTGAACCATTGCAAGTTAGGGACTATCTTTTTTTATACTCTATGCTGATATAGCAGACCTCAAAATAAAATTATTTCCCTTCTATGTAATCAAGAAAAGAGGAACTAAGTGTTAATCTTGAGAAGTGTTTACTGTTCTTTGATTTAATAATTGATTTTATCTTCGATGCTACTTATAAACATATGTAATTTTCCCAAAGTAAAGCTCCATTTAAACACAAAATAATAAAAAGTGTTTTTCCTATAACACATAAGAAGTTGTTTTTAAGAACTAGAGGCCCAGTTCCTTGAGGATTCTTCAAAGGAGATTTTTCTTATTCTTTTTGTCATTTTCCCCTTTCAAAACATTTATTCTTTACCCTTTAAAAAGAATTTATGCATCTGCTGTTTTGAAAATATTTCAAGGTCTTCTTGGGAATATACATATTATGCTCTCAAATCTTGAAATAGCTAGAATTCTGGAATATTTACCAGATTTGCTTACTTCTGAAGTTCATAAAGTCTTTACTTTCTTCAATTTTTGTATGTTTTCAGTTCTTCTGTTCTTGGGTTTCTGAGCATTATAGTCCTTTTAAAATTGTATTAGTGAATTTGTTTGTTTTTGGCTGTGCTGGGTCTTTGTTGCTGCACAGGCTCTTCTCTAGTTGTGGTGAGCCTGGGCTACTCTTCATTGCAGTGCACAGGGTTCTCATTGTGGTGACATCTCTTGTTTCAGAGCATAGGATCTAGGCCTGCAGGCTTCAGTAGCTGTGGTGCACGAGCTTAGTTGCTCCCTGGCATGTGGAATCTTCTTGGACCAGAGATCGTACCCATGTCCCCGACACTGGCAGGCAGATTCTTATTCACTGCGCCACCAGGGAAGTCCTGAGCATTATAGTCTTAAACCATCACTTTCCTTGCTCAGTATATCAGATGGTTATGTCATCAAGTTAGAGTCATGTCTAAGAAATATCTTCTATATTTAAGTCCTGACTTAAGCCTTTCATATGATGAGGCTAAGGTTCCTTTGGCCTCATTAAAAGCCCAAAAGGCTGTGGGGTGGAGGCAGACATTGGTACAAGAGGTATCTTCCATTAGTGCACTTTACTGTCATTCAAGTCCTGTAAAATGTTAAAACTTCTAAAGCTCCAAACATTATCCTTGTTTGTCGATCTAATGCAGTGAGATTAAATGTTTCCAAAGGAGTTTGCTCAAGAATATGCAAACCTATATCTGTGGGATATCTGCTGTTGATTAGTATCCCTTGTGTGGCTCTACAATGGTTTATTCAATCAAATTCCTATTGACAGCCATATGGGTTGCTCCCAAACTTGGGTTTGTTCCACTAAACTCAATAAATAATTTTGTGTAAATGTTTTTTAAAATCTATACAGATGTGATTCACATTTGATTCTTAGAAGTGGGATTACTGGGTCAATCTATAAATGCATTGGCATATTTGTTATATATTACCCACCCCTGCCCATCCCTCATCCCCTGACCCCCCCCCCCCCCACCAACACATATACATTTTTTTCAAGTTTTTACTGGAGTATTGTTGCTTTACAATGTTGTGTTAGTCTCTGCTGAACAGCAAAGTGAATCAGCTATATGTGTACATTTATCCCCTCTTTTTTAGATTTCCTTCCCATTTAGGTCACCACAAAGCATTGAGTAGAGTTCCCTGTTCTGTACAGTAGTTTCTCACTAGTTATCTATTTTATACACAGTATCAATAGTGCATATATATCACCCAACCACCCTCCATCCCCCCATCTCCCACCAGCACATATACATTTTTTAATGACTTAAGACCCACATACAACTCTTGTGTGTGGTTTCTGTGTAGTGTTCTTCCCTGCTCCATAGTGATTCCGGAGCGCTGTAGCCGCTCAGTGGTGTAACATTAGAGTCTTCCGGGAAGGACAGGCAAGCATGACCCCCCAGTGTGATGTAGACAACACTTGTCCTCACTTTTTTTCTGTTGCTCTCTGCCTCTCTCAACATCTGTTATGGACTGAATACTTGTGTCCCCCTGAAATTCAAATGTTGAAACCAAGCCCCATGTGGTGGTGTTGTGGGTCTTTGGGAGGTGATTAGGTCCTAAGGTTAGAGCTTTCATGGATGAGATCAATGCCCTTATGACAGAGACCCCATACATTTATATAATGAAATGTTACTCAGCCATTAAAAAGAATGAGATAATGCCATTTGCAGCTACATGGATGGACCTAGAGATTGTCATACTAAGTGAAGTAAGTCAGAGAAAGAGAAATATTGTATGACATACCTTATATGTGGATTCTAAAAAGAAATGATACAAATGAACTTACTTACAAAACAGAAAGGGACTCACAGACTTAGAAAATGAACTTATGGTTGCCTGTACACACTGCAATATTTAAAATGGATAACCAACAAGGACCTGCTTTATACCACATGGAATTCTGCTCAATGTTATGTGGCAGCCTGGATGGGAGGGGGGTTTGTAGGAGAACGGATACATGTATATGTATGGCTGAGTCCCTTTCAGCTGTTCACCTGAAACTATGACAACATTGTGAACTGGCTATGTCCCAAAACAAAATAAAAAGTTTAAAAAAAAAAAAGGATAAATAGAGACCCCAGAGAGCTCCCCACTCCCACCCCTACTATGTGAAGATAAAATGAAAAAATGGCCATCGGCAACCTGGAGAAGGGCAAACTTGACCTTGCTGGTGCCCTGATCTTGGATTTACAGCCCCTAGAACTCTGAAGAAAAAAATGTTTGCTGTTTGTAAGCCACTCAGCCTATGATACTGGTTTGGCCAAAATTCTGTTTACAGAAAAACCCAAACAAACCTTTTGGCCAACCCAATACTTTGTTATAGCAGCCTCAGCAGACTAAGACAGTGTTATTATTCTCTTCAAGGCCTTTGTGAGACACCAATGCTTCCCTCCCCTGGCCCCACCCAGGGCACCCTGGCAATGTTTCATCCATCCCTGCCCTCTCTCTGGTAACTCAGAATGACCCTCTGACTTCATCAGAAAGCATCTCTTACTTTCCCAACTGACACCTTGTGTGAAGATTTAGAAACAATTCACAACATCATGTATTACTGCTTTACTCAAAGGACCAACCCTACTGGTGGGCCTAGTGACAGTCACCGCTCTATAGGGAGCCTTTGCTCCTGCTCCATATCTCCACTTGAAGACGAGGTGCTGGGTGCTTTCCTCCCAGTCCTCTTCAACCATGTGCCAGCACAAAGGATGCATTGCTTGTTTCTGCTGAATAAATTCCTGGATTATTAAGTTTGATCATAGAAATATGGCCTGGCGCCTGGTGAAAGAGTAGTTTCCATGCTCATTTTTTAATAAACTAGCCACAATCCTACCAAAAACTATGTTTTAGGGAGTTGACCTTATGAAGAGCTTAGATTTGATGACTGATGAATCAGCAAGGAGATAAATTCATTCCTTTTTTTCTTGCTTTCTCCCTCTTCCTCCTGCTTCCACCAGCCAAAAAAGTCCTAACATACAGATGATAGAGATTTGGGTGTCATGCACATACTGATCAAGCAAATATTGTGCTTAGAGGTGGTCAGCTTGATAACACACCCTTGTATTGACTCTCTCTTCTTCTCTGCTTTACTTGCCCAAAGAGGTAACAGCATAAACGGCTTCTGCTTCAGGCTTTGCTTTCCAGGGAAACCGATTTAAGACATAAAAGGAAAAAAGGAGTAACAGGAGCTATAGCGTAGCTAAAATCTCTGATTCTAATTGAGAAGGGCTCATGAGAAGAAAGGAATCAGACTTTGGTGAGCAATGACTCAGAGAAAGATATAGTTCAGGAAGGTTTTTTGGGCTGGGAGCAGCACGAATTCTTGTGTATTAAAAACTGAAGGAGAAAAAAACATTTTACATGGCAAAAAGCCATGGATATTGTTCAAGAAATAAAAGAAACAGAAAAAGTATTTGCAAATTATATATTGAAAAAGCTCTTTACAATTGAGAAAAAAAAAGTAGGAAAATAGATAAAAGATCAGAAGGTTCCTATGAAAAGAAAAGCAAAGAATCTTAAACATGAAAAAGTGCTCAACTTCACCATAATAAGAGAAATGCAAATTACAACTACACAGAAACACCATGTCTTGTTTATCAGATTGGCAAACATTCAAGATTGAAAATGCACTCTGTTGGAAAGCTTGTGGGGAAATAGGCACTCTTATGCATTGCTGGTGGGAGTACAAAATGTTACAGCCCCTATGAAGGGGAATTTGGCAATACCTAGCAAAAATGTAAATGCATTTACAGTTTGACCCAGCAATCTCACTTCTGAGAATTAAATGTAAATTACACCTGAACAGACTTGAAAGAACATGCACAATGATATTTACTGAGCATTATTTGTACAAACAAAAGTTTGGGAGCAACCCACAAGTCCATCAATAGGCAACTGACTGAGTAAACCATTGTATAGCCACACAAGGGATACTATGCAGTTATTAAAGCAAAAAAAGAATAAGAAAGATCTCTGTATTAGTTTATTGTGATTGCCTTAATAAATGATCACAAGCTTGGTGGCCTAAAGCAATAGAAATGTATTCTCTCATATTTCTGGAAGCTCGAAGTCCAAAATTAAGGTGTCAATAAAGGTTCCTTCTGGAGGTTCTGGGGGAGAATCCATTCCATGCTTCTTTCCTAGTTTCTGGTCACTGACCACAGTCTTGGGTGTTCCTTGACTTGTAGCCGTCTCACTCTAATCTCTGCCTCAGCATTCATATGAGCTTCTTCTCTGTGTTTCAAATTTCCCTTTCCTTTCTCTTGTATCTACACTCATGACTGAATTTAGGGCTCAATCTAATTCAAGATGATCTCATCTTAAGATCTTGGCCTTAATTCTATCTCCAAAGACCCGTATTCTAAATAAAAACACATTCTGAGTCTCCAGGTGGACATAGTTTTTGGAAGACACGATTCGGCCCACTACAATCTCCATGTAATGATATGAATTAATTTCTAGAATATGTCTAGCTAGAGAAGCAAAGGGCAGAGCAATGTTCATAGTATGCTATATTTTAATGTGAGAAAGGAGAAGATATAAGAATACACACACACACATATGTATATACACATGTATATATTTTCAAACAGTGACAGTGGGATAATAAGCCAGAAACTAATCACAATGATTAACTTTGTGGGTGGGGAGAGAGGTGACAAGACAGGAATAGAAGGGAGACTTACGAATACACCTTTGAGTATATAAGTATTGTTTCGGTTTTTGAAACATAAATGTTCTACCTATACAAAAATAAAATTTAATATTTTTAAAACCCTAAAGCAGAAAACAAATTTGAGTAAATGAACCTAACTCTTTATCAGATAATATTACTACACAGAGAAAATCATTATTTGATGTGACATTATAATACTGAAATCTGTATCTCTT
Source organism: Budorcas taxicolor (assembly GCF_023091745.1). Classification (NCBI taxonomy): domain Eukaryota; kingdom Metazoa; phylum Chordata; class Mammalia; order Artiodactyla; family Bovidae; genus Budorcas; species Budorcas taxicolor. The sequence continues at coordinate 99,490,492 of NC_068935.1, read as the reverse complement.
CATTGGGACATATTCTGAGATAAAAAAAACTATAACAAATACTTAACTTCATTCCATATTTTCTTAGTAGTAACATTAGCGTCATTGTTTAAAACCCATTTTATGTATATTGTAAGAGACAGCAAATAAATAATTATGTTAATATTATTAGGAACCAATATGTTCAATGTAAGAGAAAAGAGATACAAGTAAAACTTCTTTTAACTCTTTCCTAGCTCGATTGAGATATAACTGACATATAACATTGTATAAGTTTAAGGTGTACTACATGACAATTTGATATATGTCTATTGCAAAATAATTACCACAATAAAGGTGGTTAATACATCCATCACCTCACATAATTACCTTTTGAGTCTGTGTGTGTGTGGTGAGCACTTAAATTTAAGATATATTCTCTTAACAACTTTTATGTATATAATACAGTATTGTTAACAATAGTCACCATGCTGTACAGTAGAGCCCCAGAATTTTCTCATCCTATAACTGGAAGTTTGTCCCTTTTGACCAACATCTCCCATCTCTCTAATCCCTCTACCCTCTGGCAGCCACCAATCTACTCTTTGCTTCTCTGGGTTTGGCTTTTTTAGATTCCACATATAAGTGAGATCATACAGAATTTGTCTTTCTCTATCTAATATATTTCGCTTCGCATAATATCTTCAAAGTCTTTCTATGTTACTGCAATTAGCAGGATTTCCTTCTTATGATTAAATAATATTCTATTTTCTATTTCAGGAGTAGAAAAATAGTCCCAGACATAAGGGAAAGCTCTTCATTTATGCAAAACATCTGCTAATAAATGGAGAAGAATTGATAACATTAGAACAATCACTATTTTTCTACCTTCAGTGAAATAATAGATTCAGACAAAAATCATTGAAATCATTACACCTCTGTTACCTCATGGAGAACTGGATAGTCCCATGGTATCACAGATAACTTGCTCGATAAGATTTTCTTTTAATGTTAACTTAATAATGGAGAGATGTAGAATATAGGAAAAACTGTGAAAGGCTTTGGAATGGACCAAAGATTCCATTCTTCAAAGGAAAAGTAAATGTCATACAGGTCATCTGATTCTATTGGGTCTCTAGGTCTTACTTTCATTGTCTTTGAGCTATTTTATGACTCTTTAAATTGTAGAATACTGAGACTGCAGATGATTCTTGTCTACAAAAGTGAAACTTGTCTATTAGAAATACAGTTGGCTGTTTCCCTATGGATATTGACCAATTTACAGCCTGTATATGTGTCTGCTCTTTGGATTTTCCTGTGAACCAGCTGTAGCATCTTATTGGTTCCCTCATTAAAGAACAAGTTAAATAAAATCTCTGACACATATTCATTTAATATTTGTCTGAGAGTCCTGAGTTTACCCTTGTCAAAAATCAAAGTGCTTCTGGTGTTTAAAAAAATAAATATAAAAAAATTGTCCTTTAATAATCAGGAATCATTCTAACCCAGCAAATAAAGTTAGCATAATTAATAATGGACACATTAAAAAATAGGCTTTTTGAAGTGACGTATATGAAGCATACAACATCACCTCTATAGTGTTCTTTAAAAGAATGTTTAACCTAAATCTAATCAAGCCTTTAAATCTAACTTTCGTTTATAAATCAACTGTGGGAAAAGAAACATTTTAAAGGCTCCAACAGAAAAATAATGATACAAAGTCAGAAAGTGAGACATTATATGAAATATTTGATCATTCTCTTCCAAAAGTCAGTGCCATGAAATTTGGGGAAAAAGGTCTAAATTTAAAAAGACTAAAGAGTGGCTTTTCTCGTGGCTCAGTGGTAAATAATTTGCCTGCAATGCAGGAGATGCAGGCAGAAGATGCAGGTTCAATTCCTGGGTTGAGAAGATCCCCTGGAGTAGGAAATGACAACTCGTCCGTTCCAGTATTCTTGCCTGGCAAAAAATCCATGGGATTGGAAGAGTCTGGGCAATTAAACAAGTGTATATGTGTGAGTGAAAAAGACTGAAAAGACATGATTACAATGATCTTTGACTGGATTCTAACTCTAAAAAAAGTGATCAATTGGGGGCACTAGTAAAGGAAATGAGTATTTTGTGATCATAAGAATTACTTCTTTTCTTAGTATTATGATGATGCTTATGTGAAAGAAACGTATCTATTTGGAGAAAGATGCTAAAGTTTTTAGAAGTGAAGTATCGTGGTAACCATACTCTACAAAAGTTTAGAAATGAAGCAAATAAGGCAAAACGTTTAGTTGTTGCAACTTCAATTTCCTCTTCTTTCTATTTTGCTGTTGTAGAGGAAGAAAAGCAAATTTCTTTCCTCCTATCTAGGTTCTTGACTGAGATATCCCCTGCTATCAACACAGATTAGCAGGAGAAAAACAAAGAGAAGTTTAGTAATATGTATATCTCCTGCACAGATGGGAGATACCCAGGAAAATTGAGTTCCTCATTGAAGTAGCCCAAGCTACCACCTTAAATAGTATCTCCAGCTAAAGAGAAAGGAAGATGTTGTGGAGGAAGGGTAGGGCAGTTACCAGGCAAAGCACAGTAAACAAGGGAATGACTGTTAGGCAGATTTAAATCTTTGATTTCCCCATTGACAAGAGTTTCTAAAGATTTAGTCATCCTCTTCTAAGTACACAGGGGGAAACACCCTTACAAATGGGAATTTCCTTTATAAATATAAATATAAAAGTCTCTACAAAAGGCAACTTCTGCTGGATTTTCAGAGCTTCTCTTGTATCTGCTCTTCTTCAAAAATAACCAGCTCAAGATAATCCTTATACTAAAAGAGGATGTTTCTGGGGTGGCAGATTCTGCTCTGCTTCATTGTATGTTTGAAATATATCATAATAAAAGTGAGAATAAAAGAAATCCCTTTGTGTGGAGGCAACATGGTTGAAAACAACCATGAGTTGGGAAGATAGTCTCAGTCACGTTTGTTTTCCAATTTTATGATGGGATGTTAATAAAATTAATGGTGATCAATTTATAATGATATAATTATCTGTGTCCCATTTCATTAGTAACTTTTAAGTGCTAATCCCATTTAGCAGGAACCTGGCAACAGAAGTAGTAATGATGGGTGGTCTATTAATCATGTGTACTGTTAAAGTTTTGCCAAGGAAACACACTGGTCATAGCAAACACCCTGTTTAAACAACACAAGAGAAGACTCTATACATGGACATCACCAGGTGGTCAATACCGCAATCAGACTGATCATAGTCTTTGCAGCCAAATGTGGAGAAGCTCTATACAGTGAGCAAAACAAGACTTGGAGCTGACTGTGCCTCAGATCAGGAACTCCTTATTGCCAAATTCAGACTAAAATTGAAGAAAGTAGGGAAAACCACTGGACCATTCAGGTATGACCTAAATCAAATCCCTTTCAGTTATACAGTGGAACTGAGAAATAGATTCAAGGGATTAGATTTGATAGACAGAGTACCTGAAAAACTATGGGCAGAGGTTCATGACATTGTACAGGAGGCAGTGATCAAGCCCATCCCCAAGAAAAAGACATGCAAACAGGCAAAATGGTTGTCTGAGGAGGCCTTACAAATAGCTGAGGAAAAAAAGAGAAGTGAAAAGAAAAGGAGAAAAGGAAAGATATACCCATTTGAATGCAGAGTTCCAAAGAATAGCAAGGAGAGATAAGAAAGCCTTCCTCAGTGATCAATGCAAAGAAATAGAGGAAAACAATAGAATGGGGAAGACCAGAGATCTCTTCAAGAAAATTAGAGATACCAATGGGACATGTCATACAAAGATGGGCACAATAAAGGACAGAAATGGTATGGACCTAACAGAAGCAGAAGATATTAAGAAGAGGTGGCAAGAATACACAGAAGAACTGTACAAAAAAGATCTTCATGACCCAGATAACCACGATGGTGTGATCACTCACTTAGAGCTAGACATCCTGGAATCCAAAGTCAAGTGGGCCTTAGAAAGCATCACTATGAACAAAGCTAGTGGAGATGATGGAGTTTCAGTTGAGCTATTTCAAATCCTAAAAGATGATGTTTTGAAAGTGCTGCACTCAATATGCCAGCAAATTTGGAAAGCTCAGCAGTGGCCACAGGACTGGAAAAGGTCAGTTTTCATTCCAATCCCAAAGAAAGGCAATGCCAAAGAATGCTCAAACTACCGCACAATTGCACTCATCTCACACGCTGGTAATGTTCAAAATTCTCCAAGCCAGGCTTCAACAGTATATGAACCATGAATTTCATGGAGTCAGCAATGCCAGAAAACAGGTATACTGACTTTCAGTGTATTATGTATATTATTTCTTATATTACCCAATGGTTCTCAACAGGAAGGCCCACCTAGGGGACACTTGGAAAGGCGTTACAGATGGGAGGGTGTGGGTTGTCACAATGACTTGGGGTTGCTAATGGCATTTAGTAGCTAAAGGTTCGGAGAAGGCAATGGGAACCCACTCTAGTACTCTTGCCTGGAAAATCCCATGGATGGAGGAGCCTGGTAGGCTTCAATCCATGGGGTCGCGAAGAGTCAGACACGACTGAGCGACTTCACTTTTACTTTTCACTTTCATGCCTTGGAGAAGGAAATGGCAACCCACTCCAGTGTTCTTGCCTGGAAAATCCCAGGGACAGCAGAGCCTGGTGGGCTGCTGTTTATGGAGTCGCACAGAGTCAGACACGAATGACGCGACTTAGCAGCAACAGCTAAAGGTTATGGATGCTAAAAATGCTACATTTCCAGAGGGCATGTACGGCAATAAAGGGCTATCCTACCTCGGATGCCACTAGTGCACTCTTCTCCCCCCACCACACACACACTGAGAAAATACTACTCAAGTACAACTTAATGCCAATTTGGCTGATTAAATGCACAATGTAATCCCAAGAAAATTCAAAACAGGCAAGAAAAAGATAACTTACTTTTAGCCATTATTATTTTAAGAATCAAACTCTATTCATACTGAAACTTGTTTCATGTTTTTACTAAATGTTACCTGATTTTCTAGTCATATACCAAATGGAAGAATTGTGAAGCCCTAAAGCATGCTGGGGCAATCTTGAGATTAAAACTATTTCATAAAAAACTTATGTTGACATAAGTTGTGAACCAAAACTGGAATGAACAGAACTAATTTACTAAGGAGCAACCCCTCCCCCCACAATAAAACAAATAAAGACAAATAAAAGAAAATAAACCAACCTAGAGAACTCGTTTGCCTTGAAACTGAAACCACTTTTGTTTTCCAAACACAGCAAACCAAAGGGGAAGAAGGAATCACAATATATTCAGAACAAACCAGTATTTCATTCTGTTTAAGACCACATAAATGAACAATAACATGTGTCAAAGGGCTGTGGTTAACTAGAACCCATAACTGTTCTGTGTATTATAGACCTGTGGGCTTATAATATGAATGCGCTTCTTATGAATGGGCTTCCCAGGTGGTGCAGTGGTAAAGAATTATCTGCAGTGCGGGAGACGCAAGTTCAATCCCTGGGTCGGGTAGATTCCCTGGAGAAAGAAATGGCATCCCACTCCAGTATTCTTGACTGGGAAATGCCATGGACAGAGAAAACTGGCAGGCTACAGTCCATGAGGGTCACAAAGATTTGGATGTGACTCAGCAACTAAACAACAGCAATGTTATGAATAATATAGCTGTCACATTTTGCATTTATCTTACCATCCAGTGTTCAGCAAATATGCCTTAATTTATTTTAGAGATAAGAACGTGGAAGCAGAATGCATAAAGTGTTCCAGAATACACTTAGTAGTTCTGAAATGCTATGGTATATTCATTAATTTAACTCTCAGCTGAGTACCTGCTTGTTGCCAGACTGTCTGGCATATCGATAAGCACTGGAAATGAAGTGTCTACAAAGGGTTGGAAATGAAGTGTCTACAAAGAGTTGGAAATGAAGTGTCTACAAAGAGTCGGAAATGACTGAGCAACTGAGCACACACATGCACACACACACACACACACAATATCAGGGACAAAATATAGAAATACCTTTGGCATTCAAGAATTTGGCAAATTTGTAACTGATTAGTGATATCAACAAGGTTTTAATTAATGGATCAACACCCACCAGGGTGGAAATCTTTCAGATCATATCTATCCTTGGTCAGTTATCTTCAGCACTTTTACTAGCAATGTAAATGAAGATACAAAGACTTTTAAAAATGATAGCACTAGCAAGAATAAGGCTCAGAAGGACAGCATCATCAGTGTGAGGTTATAGAGAGAAATTCACAGGCTGAAATGATGTGCCCCGTAAGAAAGAGATGAAATTTAAGAGGAATAAATTCAATGTACATTTCCATGTTTAGTTTAAATAATTCCATTATACAAGTTCAGAATAGAGAAGACAAGGCAGTTTGGGTATTTTAAAAAATTAAGAATTTTATTTATTTCCATATAATATCAACTTAAACCAATGCTTTGATGTTGCCCCTAAAACTTAACTGAAAACAGAGCCCTGTTAAAAGAAACAAAGTATCAAAATCATTAATTTGCAATCCTTTCTATCCCAACACCCCAAGGGCTAAGACAATCAGAAAACCAGGGCCATATCTTTATCTTGAAAGTGTATCATATATCACTTATGTGTGGAATCTGTAATATGACACAGTTAAACCTGCCTATGAAACAGACTCACGAACACAGAGAACAGACTGCCTGGGGGAGGGGTTTGGGGGAGGGATGGAGTAGGAGGCTAGCAGATGTTAACATTTATACATAGAATGAATAAACAACAAGGTCGTACTGTATAGCACAGGGAACTATATTCTACATCCTATGATAAACTATAATGGAAAATAATTTTTTAAAAGAATATATACATATGTATATGTGTTAGTCACTGAATTGTGTCCAATTCTTTTGGACCTCATCAACTGTAGTCCGCCAGGCTCCTCTGTCCATGGGATTCTCCAGGTAAGAATACTGGAGTGGGTAGCCGTTTCCTTCTCCAGGGGACCTTTCAGACCCAGGGATTGAACCTGGGTCTCCTGCATCGCAGGTAGATTCCTTACAGTGTGAGCCACTAGGGAAGCTCTTATGTATATATAACTGAATCAAATATTGAATTACTTTGCTGTACAGCAGAAAGTAACACAACATTGTAAATCAACTATACTTCAGTTAAAAAAGCAAGTGTATCATAAGGGGGTGGAGGAAAAGGAGACAAGTTAATGGGCCAATGGGGTTTTAAAGAACTTATTGGATGACTGATTCTTTTTTTTTTTTTTTTTTGCGTGATTAGTGTTTTTCTTTATTTCTATCATTGTTTTTTAATTTAATTTTATTATTATTTTTATTTTTTACTTTACAATATTGTATTGGCTTTGCCATACATCAACATGACTGATTCTTGAACTTACCTTCCTCACTCTGATATAGACTCAGGTGGGTAATAGTTCCATAATACATTTTAGGAAGAATATTAACAACCAAGATAAGTTCTGAGGAGAGAAATTGGGAGAATGGGCACTTGACAATTCATAAAATGATAACTAGAAGGAAATGTTTATCTTTATTTTTTTAGAGGGGCCTTGTGTTATGTCAGATCTTAGTTCCCCAACCAGGGATTGAACCTGCACCCCCTGCATTGAAAGCAGGGTGTGTTAACCAGTGGACAGTCAGAAAAGTCTCAGGAAATGTTTATCTTTAAAAAAAAAAAAAAAAAGAGAGAGGATCCATAAAACAGCGTCTTATGGTGGATCATAGCCTAAACTCTGGGCTTAAGGAGACTTGGGTTCAAATCCAGCTCTACCAGCTCATACTATGAGTTATGAGAAGAGACAGGATTAAATAGAAATGTAAGGAATCCAGAACCCAACTAGGGGCAAAAAGAGTTAGCTGCCACCAGAGTGGAGTTGCAGCTTTCCAGCCAGCCAAATTCAAGTGGCTAAAACTTTGTAGCAAAATGTATGGCATTGGAATCCCCCATGAACCAAGTGACTATAAAAACAGAGTTCCTTTTGTACTTGGTGGCTAAGGTAGAATCATCTGAGAAGCATGAAGCTCCAAAATACTATATCTTGGTCTTAATATCTGACTAATGAGGAAACATACCCTGATGGCCAAAGCCATCTTCTAACTTCAGTTCAATTCACCTGATATGGTAAACCTGCTACTCTTATTTGAGTGACTTTTCAACACTGGGGCGGATTTAGAATGATATAATGAAGTGGCTCAGACAGTAAAGAATCTGCCTGCAAATTGGGAGACCTGGGTTCAATTCCTGAGTTGGGAAGATCCCTTGGAAAAAGGAATGGCAACTCACTTCAGTATTCTTGCCTGGAGAATCCCATGGACAGAGGCACCTGGCAAACTACAGTCCATGGGGTCACAAAGAGTTGGACATGACTAAGCGACTATTACACACACACATGCACTCACACACACACACACACACACACACACAATGAAGTAAATAACCATCATAGAAATGCTTTTGTGTGAATTAAAACTCACATTTTATAATGTTTAAGAGAATCTGCCATTTTAAGAAATCTGTCAGATTAAAAAAAGTATAACAGAATTTCAGTGAGTGCATACACAGTATTGAAATGTTTAACAGAACTCAAGATTCAACAGACTTCCAGGCTTATTATCTTCACTGAGTCATTTAATCACCTAGTTAGTAGGATTTTATTTGTTAGGATTATACTTATGCCTTGTCAGGCATTTGAAGGGTTTTATAAGTTCAAATATGTTAAATATATGAGAATAGTTTTAAAAGGGGAATTAAGTAAGTTTATAAATGAGATTAATTGTTTAAAGTGAACTTAATCTTTTTGAATTGTGTTGACTATTAATCAGAGAACAAATGAAAGTAATTGCCCTTATTTTTTATAGCAATTACAAGATTTGTAAATAGCATAACTAGCAATATTCTCGATCTGAATTTAGCACTTTGAGGAAAACAGAAAATGTAAGTTTAAAAAATCAAATATTAATATAATCCCAACAAACTGTAGATAGTCCAAGAGTTTCCCTAGCCTAGGTCATTAACATAGATTGACATTGCCCTCAACATGTCACCTTGTCACCTAGATAGCAGTCTCATCTATAAAATTCCTAAAGTTTTTTTGAAGATTAAATGAGATGATGTATCTAAATCCAGATATTTAGTCAGTATCTCTCATAAAGTTTCACTTGACAGAGCATTCTGTGTATAAAAGTCCTCAAAAATATGGATTTAAATATGTAGATTCATTGTCAGGTGGAAGAGGAACCAAATGCATTCTGTAATGTCCTGGAGAATGGAGTTGGTAATTCCATGAAGATGAATAATATAGGTTTTCAGATTCTGGGTACTTATTTATGTTCCAAGCAATCTGCTAAGTGATTTACATATGTCATTTGGTTGATTCCTTACAATGTACTGGTATTTTAGAGTTTGATCAGAGAAGCAGAATCCCTGTAAGTAATGTAAGAAATTTATTCTTGGGATAAGACCTTATTGTCATGGGAGCTGTATCGCCTATGTATAGCTCTTCTGTATCTGATGTTGGGCCTGAAGTCAGCCTGGCCAGCAGTGGAGAAGGGAAGGTGGCTTGAAGGAGTGGCGAGAGCAAGAAGGAGCTGAAATCCACACCTGTCTCTCATCAGAACATATTGGCGGGGCCTTCCCTGGTGGTCCAGTGGCTAAGACTCTGAGCTCCCAATGCAGGGGGCCCGGGTTTGATCCCTGGTCAGGGAACTAGATCCCACACGCCACAACTAAGAATTTGCATGCCACAACGAAGATTGAAGATCCTGCATGCTGCAACTAAGACCTGGTGCAGTCAAATTAAAAACAAAAAATAGCTTTTTAAAAAAAGTCAAATTGGGACTTCCCTGGTGGTCAAGTGGTTAAGACTACACCCTTCCATAGCAGGGGGCCTGAGTTCAATTCTTGGTCAGGGAACCAGATCCTGTATGCCACAACTAAGACGCAGCACAGCCAGATAAATAAATATATATTTTTTAAAAAGTCAAATTGGCAATAGTGGTCTCACATTGAAACCTTTGTTGATCTCTAACCCTCCATCTTCGACGATGCAGGGGACCTGCCAAAGAGCTGGCACACTTTGCCATGGAATTGCACACAGAGTTGGTCCAGAATTCTGAGAAGCTGAAGGAGAAGATCTGGCAAGACCTGGATGAGCTGCAGGTCTAGTCCTGCCACACATGAATGATGCAAACCAGAAGGTCTGTGACAATGCCGGGGAACTACAATAGCACTCCCCCTACACTCTTGTTGCCTCACTCTGCCCTCCAATTTCTCTGGTAAGTTAGCAGCCCGAGCCCAGAACCAGCCAAGGAAGAGAATTCAAGGACTCTCAGTTCCAACCTAGCAAATTTGATGTAATGCTAAGCCACCACTGTCCTGTAAGCCCTAGAGAAACAAACTGGATTAGGAAGTTTAATTTATGCAAGGGCACACAGATAGTAAGGGAGGGCGCCAGAATGTGAACTATGAACTGGCCCGGAACCTGGGAACTTAACCACTGCCTTCTACTGCCTCTCTTTAATGTCTGAAAATTAGAGGAAAGCAAGTTTCGGTTCAATGGAAATATTACCTGTTTAACAGTAGGAGTTCACCCACATTGCGACAAGCTGCCTTGCAAAGGAGACGGTTCCCTGTCTCAGATGATGTTCAAACACAGACTGGTGGCCATCTGTCAGAGACTTTACACAAGAGAGTGCTCACCAGGAAGGAGAAGGAACAGGGTGGCTATTAATGGCACTTTCAACTCCAAGATTCTATATTTCCAGAATATACAGTTCAGAGCAAAGATCTCAACTCACAGTGTATAAGGAAAGTAATAGAAGAGAAGTGGAAGACAGAAGCCCTTAAGGGTGGGCAGGAAAGAGATTTGGCCAAGCTATGCCCAATAGTGCCAAAACCCACTGCGAGGAAAATAAAAATTATGGTCAACCCAAGAGCTGTTTTTCACACACAGGATGCCGCACAATAGCTATACTGTGGTGGTTTTTTTTTTTTCCCCTGTAAGTTGATTTGATTTCCCTGAACGGACAGGCCATTTTTCTTATTGTGTAGACATGATCTTTAAAAGTCTGATGAAGAATTGCAAATTCAGCACACCATGCTCAGACTCTTTAAAATGAAATTTTAATCAATTGAAAGCATGACAAAAAGTTTGAAGCAAATATCCAAATATTTCAAAGAACTGCTTAGAAATGAATTTTCACATTTGAAGCTCTGCCAGCATAAACACATAATAACGAAACATGTCTTGGTAACAGTTTAAAAAATTAAAGTAAAAAGGCAGTGACTAGTCCAACGTTTCTGCAGCAGATGTATCCTCATGACATCTTTCCAAAGCAGATCTTATAATAATTTTCTTTTTCTTCCCTCAAATTCTATACCAGCTGGTTAACCAATGATACAAATTGGAGGTCATGGAATACCGACACATATTAGATAGTTGACTTCTCACCAAGATAAACCATAAATGGGTAAAGTTTATAGATGAACATTTAAAAAATCTCCAAGTTGATAGATGGAAATCCCCTGAGAAATGTTACTGTGATATGAGGATATCTCTCTCCACCCTCTCCCCTCGCTCTCCACCCAGGAGGCTGACCCGAATGGAGCACATCAGCGGCACCATTGTTGTCTGGCTTCCAATGGGAAACACATAAGCAGCACTAGAAAACCAGAGGGCGGAAGCCCTGATGGTACCCTGGCACTCTTCTCACAGGGTTGCCTTGGGTTAACTGGGTCCCTTGACCCAAGACTGTGCTCCATTTGGGACTTCCCTGGTGGTTCAGTGGTGAGACTCGGCACTCTCACTGCTGAGGGCTCAGGTTCAATCCCTAGTCAGGGAACTAAGATCCCACAAGTCAAGTGGTACATCTAAATAAATAAGATTGTGTTCCCTTTAACTGTCTCTCTCTTTCCTCATCCCTTTGGGCCCAGAGTAGGTATACACTCACCACCATTAAAAGCCTCAGAGAACTACCCTACCTTGTGATGGTCCTACTCCCTGTCCCATACGTTTGTCAAAAATTGGCTTACTGAACACTCCTCAGATTCTATTAATTAGAGGATGCGTTTTGTTTCCTGCAGGTGTAGCCAAAATTCGACCTCTGTATCAGACTGAATCTCAGAGACAGAATTTTGGGTGAAGTAGAAAAGAACAGCTTTACTGCTTTGCCAGGCAAGGAGGGGCCAGCAGACTCATGCCCTCAAAACCATATGTCCCTCCCTGGAGAGTGTAGTGAGAAGTTTCATAGTAGTGGTTCAAAAAGGGTGTGATTGTCATTGAAACCTCAGCTTCTCTGTACATGGGTGCCAAATAAAAGCTCAGAGACAGAGTTTTGGGTGAGGTAGAAAAGGACAGTTTTTATTGCTTTGACAGGCAAACAGAGACACACCAGGCTTCTGCCTCAAAAAACTATGTGTCTCCACCCCCAGAGAACTGGAGGGGTTTTATAATAGGTGAGACTGTGGGGTCTCTGACAAGATTAGGGTGTGAGCAGGGCTTCCACTCCCTTAACCTCATCTCAGATGGTTATTCTCCTAATGGTTAGATGAGCTGTTCCTTTAATCTTGCCTCAAGGTTTCTTGGCAGCTCCTCTCTTGATTAGCAGCTTTTCTAATCTGCCCTTTGGAACTTGAGGAAGGTCAAAATGGCTGAAGTCTTGCCAGGGAGCTCTGCAGGGCCGTACTCAGTTTCACTTTCAGCATATGGACGTTCTTCTGATTGGTTGGTGCTGAGGTAAGTGGGAGTCAACATCATCAACCTTCTGGTTCCAACCTGTCTGGGGTCTACTGTGCTTGTGGGCAGCATAGAGTTAACTTCTCCCACTGGAAGGGATTTCAGTATCTGCAAAATAGCTCAAAGCTATCGTTATGTATATTCCTTGAGGGACCCTGCCCCAAGGCTGCAATATTGTTTCTTGGCTTGTTGTTGTTCAGTCACAGTCATGTCTGACTCTTTGCGACCCCATGGACTACAGCATGCCAGGCTTCCCTCTCCTTCACTAGAACCTGGAGTTTACTCAGACTCATGTCCATTGAGTCAATGATGCCATCCAACCATCTCATCCTCTGTCGTCCCCTTCTCCTCCCGCTCTAAATCTTTCCCAGCATAAGGCTCTTTTCCAATGAGTCGGCTCTGTGCATCAGGTGGCCAAAGTATTGGAGCTTCAGCTTCACCATCAGTCCTTCCAATGAATATTCAGGGTTGATTTCCTTTAGGATGGACTGGTTTGATCTCCTTGCTGTCCAAAGGACTCTCAAGAGTCTTCTCCAGCACCACAGTTCAAAAATTCTTTGTCCTCAGCCTTGTTTGTGGTCCAACTCTCACATCCATACATGATTACTGGAAAAACCATAGCTTTGACTAGACAGACCTTTGTTGGCAAAGTGATGTCTCTGCTTTTTAATATGCTGTCTAGGTTTGTCATAACTTTCCTTCCAAGGAGTATGCGTCTTAATTTCACGGCTGCAGTCACCATCTGCAGTGATTCTGGAGCTGAAGAAAATATAGTCTGTCACTGTTTCCATTGTTTCCCCATCTATTTACCATGAAGTGATGGGACCGGATGCCATAATCTTCATTTTTTGAATGTTGAGTTTTAAGCCAGCTTTTTCACTCTCCTCTTTCACCTTCATCAAGAGGCTCTTTAATTCCTCTTCACTTTCTGCCATTAGAGTGGTATCATCTGCATATCTGAGGTTATTTGTATTTCTCCTAGTAATCTTGATTCTAGCTTGTAATTCATCTAGCCAGGCATTTCACATGATGTACTCTGCATAGAAGTTAAATAAGCAGGGTGACAATGTACAGCCTTTCCCAATTTGGAACCAGTCTGTTGTTCCATGTCCAGTTCTAACTTGCTTCTTGACCTGCATACAGGTTTCTCAGAAAGCATGTAAGGCATCATAATAACCATTTGTATGAGTTATTTTACAACAGGAGATCCTAGTAAGGAACATGGAATCCACAAGCCACCACCAACCATAAGAATTTCGGAAAGGTCAAAAGGAGATATCACATGTCCTACCACCTCCCAGATTCTTTCTCACTGGCATCCCTCTTTACTGAGAAATATGCATGCCACCAGGAAGAACCCTGAGTCAGAATGATTGGCCAAAGAAAGCCCAGACACTAACCCCATCACCATAGAACCCAAGACTGTGAGCCACACAGCAGAGCACTTCTCCTGGGTTGCCTTACCCTACTGCACTCTACCTGGGCACCCCTTTCCAATAAACTCTGTTGCTTTGTCAGCTCATGTATCTCCTTTGACAATTCATTTCCAAGTGTTAGACAAGAGCCCACTCTCAGGCCCTGGAAGGTATCCCGCCTTCCTGCAACAAATTCATTGCAAGGGAAGCACTGAAATTGTTTACCTTTATACAATAATTCCTTCCCTCAAGAAGCAGAAGGATCTTCAGAAAGTTCAGAGACCACATAAACTCAAAGCCTGAATGTCTTATTAGTGTCCCAGAAAAGAAACTGGAGAAGGAAGACTTAGATAAGTGAGAGGTGTTGCATCAGGGGACTCCACATAGAAGATGGGGCTCCAGGGTGGAGAGAGAAGGAAAGAAGAGAAAAAGAAAGAGGAGCAGAGAGGATCACCTTGGCAGGAGGGAGTATACTAGCAAAGGCTACCAAAATTGTATACACCACAGTGTCAGGCATGCTCTAATACGTTTACATGTATTAACATATTAATATACACCATCACCCCACATGAAGTAGGGATTATTGTTACTTCTCTTCCATATGAAGAAACTAAGCACAGTCAGGTTAAGCAACGTGACCAAGGTCATACAGCTAATAAGAGGCAGTCTGTCTCCACAGACAGTTCTCCTAATATCTAGAAAAAAGTTGCTTGCAGTGGAGCAGGCAGAAATAGTGATGAAGTAAGTGAAAGCCAGGCAGTGGAGAGCCTTGGAAGCCAGATTAAGGAGTTGCTAATTACAGATGATGTAAAAGAGAGTCAGGAGAGTTTCAGGCCAGGAAATCCATTGCTGTTGGGTCACGGGGTCAAGGGAACTATTGCTGCATAATAAGCCATCCTCCAATTTAGTGACTTAAAACAGCAACTGTTCATTTGCTCCCAGTTCTGCAATCTAGCTGGAGACTGGCAGAGATAATACATCTTTGCTCTGTGTGATATTGTCTGGAGTGGGTCATGTGGCTACATTGAGCTGAGAGCTGGGCTGGAGCTGGAATGTGGCCTCACTCACATGTCTGGTGCCTCAGCTTGGGTTGCAGGAGTGACTATTGTACACTTGAGTTCTTCTCCACCTGACCTCTGTCTCTCTCTTCCAAGTTGTCACTCATCATTCAGAAGTCTGGTCCAAGTTTCTGTCCATAACAGCTGGTTTCCAAGAAAGCGAAAGCTAAAGTTGCCAAGTCTCTTAAGGCCTAGGCTTGGAATTGGCACCATGTCACTTCTACCATATTCTATTGGCCAAAGTAAGTCCCAAGTTTAGCTCATGTTCAAGTGGAGGGACATAGATCTCACATCCTGATGAGAGGTGCAGCAAACCTATGGAAGGATGGGAGGGACTGCTGACAGCCATGTTTGCAAGCCATCTGCCTCAGGGACCAATGACACCATTTGTTACTCTTG